>NC_051179.1:7273423-7604256 GCF_013339695.2 Rhipicephalus sanguineus | reverse complement strand
TCGACTGTATATTCAAAATCGGCGTGCAGCGTGCTTGCTCTTGCGTTTTGGGGTGCCGACGTGCAAAACTGCTAGCCGCGCCCACCAATGCCCCAAGCGGTCGCTGTGCGACAAGCTTGCTCGGGGGTTCGCTGCCGATGCGTAAAATGCGGATCCGCGGTTCCGAGGAACCAGCGGTCGATGTGATTCGTTGCTTGCGACGAAACACACTGCGGCTTCTTCACTACACACTGTGGCTTCTTCACTTTCGCATGTACGCAGGCGCAATGTTCTTGCCCGCAAAGTTCGGATTCGTCTCGTACATCGGCGCCGTGAGCGGAGTTAGGCGTAGCCACGACTCCGAGCAGTAAGCTCAAAGTCGTGGCTTCAAAGTTGCTTCAAAGTTAGGCTTGTGCGAATATTCGAGCATTTGGAATATTCGAACGAATATTACAGTATTCGAATTCGCTTCGACACGAATTTAAATTCTACGAAACTTCTAAGTATTCGAAATGAACGAATGGACATATAAACCGCATGTAACCCCCTGTAAAGGTGGTTTCACTGCAGCGTAGGTGTGCTATACCGTGAATACACCTTTCCAGGAGAAATTCTCACTGCCGCGAAGTTCCACTTCAGGTTTAAATGAACATAAGTAAAACCTCGTTAATTCAAAGTCACTGGCACTGTGAAAAATCTAATTAAGCCGGTTTTTGAATTAACCAAACATACAAAAAGCGGGATGAAAGGAACTTTGAATTACTGGAAGTAATCAGAGGTGGTCGTTTGCTGTTCCTGCTAGTTTGTGGCTACGAGGGTAAAGTCTTCCAGCAATACCTGGTCCCAATTTTACCGCTAAACCGGGAAACGGCGGGCCTCAGTGCTGCCAGCGCAAGAAAAAAAAAAGAAAGAGGAAAAAAATTACACCATTTCCCGCTAAAGGGGACCATGAGGCGATGCGAAGCCGGAGCACTTGCACGATCGCGTTCCGTTGGCGTTCTTTGGGCATGCTACCGGTCTTCAAAGCCGGCCTTCAAAAAGGTAAAAATTCTAGGAAGGAGCAAGGAGAGAGTGGGTGGAAAAGGCATGCTTCGCTGCAACACAGTGGTGACACGCGGGCAGCATGTCACCTGCTCCTGGCAGCGTCAGCGCGTCATGATGCGACCATTCGCCCATTCTTTCTGGTCAGATAAAGAATTTAATAATGGCCAGTGTGACGAAATTCGCTATGTGTTCTGGGTGGAAAAGATGATCATTGAAGTTTTCGAACTGAGTTTTCGAAGTAGGCGTTGCAGGCAAGTATACCGCCAGCAGTGCAAGTGCGCAAATGTCCGGAACAACCACCATTCGGAGGTTCGCATACATCGCGAATTCCGTCAGACTGCCCTTCATTACTTTCTCTATTTTCCCAGAAAGAATGGGTAAATCATGACGCGCTGATGTTGAGAGAAGCATTCGTCATGCTGCCCGCGTGTCACCGCTGTGTTGCAGTGAAGCATGTCTTTTCCGCAGGCGCACATTTCAGCTGACCACGAGACCGCCTTTAGTTTAGTTTTTTTTCTTGAGCTGGCAGCAGCGAGGCTGGGGTGCTCAACTTGTCATTCGTTAGTATCGCTACATTGCATTGCCTTGTGGCTCCTAAGGGCCATCGTTTTTGTGGATTTGCGGCTAAATCGGGATTGGGAAATTGGCACATGGCACCCAAAGTTTTCGAAGTAACCGGGCTAGTACTGACCGCCGCTTCAAATTATCCACTCAAATTTACATTGCAAAATACGGGGCCAAGGAAATCCTAATTATGTGGGATTTCGAAATAACAGAGTTCGAATTAATGAGGTTTTGCTGTATTACCCTCACATCGATTCATCATTTTTTAAGTTTAAAAACTTGTTATACCAGCTTATATGCTCTAAGTATAGTAAATTTTAAAACGTAACATATTTTACAGGTTATCACTTGCATTCTACTGAAAGTCAAATGCTGCTATTACTCAAAGTTGCTTCCACTTCCCTCAGAACCAAACACAATGACATATGCATATGCCTTGTTTCAACTTTAAAAATATTGCGCTGGTTAGTTGGGTCATGACAAATATGCCCATTTTTCTTTATAATATGTGATATAAACTATTCAAATTCACTTCGAAATTCGCTTCGATCAAATCACTATTCGCTTCGAATTCGCTTCGGACCTAAAATTTACTATTCGCACAAGCCTATTCAAAGTACATTATGCTCGATTGCGAGTACGAAGAGTCGTCCCGCGATGGTCTTCGTCAGGAGGTGCGAAATGCTGATAAGCAGAACAGCTTGTCCGAGATGCACGTCTGCAATGTTCGTGACGAGCGCGGCGCACTATCGCAATCTGATGCTTGAGCTTCCACTTGTAGCTGCCAAACTAAAGCGTAATTCTGTTCCAAATGATCGTCGACCTGTGAACACAGAATGAGTGCGAAAGCGTCACTAAGTAGAGCAACTTTGACAGCCATGACCTCGCGACGTGCAAGCAGCAGATGACGCTATACCGGAGCGAGGATCGGACCAATGGTGAGGCGTGCTGAGGCAACCTGGAGGACGCAGCCAATCGAAGGCCTCGAAACGAACTTCAAACATTTGCTTTTTGTAAATTTTTTTCTGCATGGAGGACCTAGCTGAAGCGGGAAACTTGAAGACTGAGAAATGCTCTTTCCGACGAGCCCAAGATCGCGGTGCTTGGTTGCGCCATTGCGGAACTATAACTTTTTTTAAACGCAGTTTTTTTTTGCAGTAATTTTCACCACCTCGGCAAGCACAACAAATTTTTTACCGACTTCTACGTAGTTTTCAGTGACGATATTTTGGAATCAGAAACAGGACTACAGAAACTGAATATGCGATTTTCGAAAATCGATTTTTTTTCCCTTATTTTTCACGATACGAAAGCCACATTCCCCCTTAGGAATAAATCTGTTCTTTGACCATGTTTGCGACTTGTAATTGTTCCTGTATCGTAAGAACATATTTAGGGATTCTCTGCAGCCTTTTTCTGTAATTTCGCTTCGAAGTATTCGAAGAATACTTGAGAAATATTAGAAAATTATTCGATCTGATTAACACTCAATCTTTATCATTCAAATTCGCTTCACACCAAAAATTTTGCTATTCACACAGCTCTACTTTAGCGTTTTAACCTCAAGGGGGAGAATAATGTGGTATGTTAAGCAGAGCCATGATAGAACCAAAGATATAGAACGCCAGCTCTGCTGCCACACACACTGCCCCAGCAGGCAGGAGAGCAGAGCAGGCTAACAACTGTGACCACAGGCCCCTCAACAACAGTATGTACCTGACATGCTATCTTAGACCATTAAACTCAGTTATACTATTACTAGTTCACACCCATGCTCCTCAAGTTAATTCAGCACACCTAAATAAACATCGCATTGCAAATTCAGCAAAGAATGATGAGGGAATTTCACACATGCACTGATGACACGTACACTGATATTTATATTGGTTGTACAACTCGCAAACTTGTTACAAAAGGTGCACAAGTGTATTTTGTTCAGGCGGGTTGTTCAATAGCAACGGACCTTTTCCGGGTGGGTAGTCTGCACGCGTGCAGTTGCATTGACGAGGCGCATGCCATGATTTTTGGAGGCCAAACTGCGACGACATGTGCGGACCCAGTGACATCTGGTGACAAGTGTGCAAATCTTGCCCCCAGAAAAGGTGTCAATGCAGGCCTCCGAGATTGTCGACCAGCGCATGGCAGACAAAATCGGAGGACAAGGGCCACCAGTTACAATTTCAGCATCTCCACTGGAGGTGCTGATTGGACCTGGGAAAGGTCCACTATAGGAGTGAGCTTACAACTGTACCTGTGTATTCTTTTTTTTTTTCTTGTGCACAGTGACCATTATTTTTGTTTAGTGACAAAACTGAGAAAAGAAATGATATAAAGAGGCAACATCACATCGTGGAGCACTTAAAGGCCAACTCCGGCGATTTTTCGAGGTCAATGGATCTCAATGAAATTCGCTGGGTACGTTCCTTTGCACGTTTCCGTCATTTGCGCCAAATTACAGGCTTGAGTCATGCGCAGATTGTTTGCAAATGAATTTTAAAGATTGTCTGCAAACGCCCCCCTGGCTTCCCACAATTATTGGCAACATTGCGTCTGTGACGTCAGTATTGGGAAGGCGGCGGAAGTGACGCAGTTGAGGGCACCGCTAACTTCGGCGCTTCGGCTGCTACAGCGAGCGTCTGCTGTGCACAAGGCGACAGACAGCGTTGCTTTGACCGGCGCTTCGCTGGTCGTCCCAGCTGTCACAGTTTTCATACTCCGCGCCAGCGTGACCGGCATGCCTTGCACAACTTCCGGTTTGTTCGTAACATCTACGTCATACGTAGACAGTACACTCGGTTGGGTTTCGGTTTCGGTGTTGCGCTTTTTTGCTTATTTAAAATTATTCTCCAATTTGCCGAGTATTTCTGCTATCGGGCCCGTAACAGGAGCGTCTCAGGAACATAAAAGCACCATTACTTTGACATGGCCAAAAAATCGCCGGAGTTGGCCTTTAAGCGATACCTTCAGTATGACATGTGCAGATTCATTTATATCATCTGAACACACACCTGCAAGTGATGATGACCGTCTTCTCACCATCCCATGAGGGGTTGTCGGCCATGATGCGCGCGTGTGTAGTCACATCCTGAGGCGAGAGCTGGGGCAGCTCATTTGGCTGCGTGTGAAGCCAGCCCAAAGGCTCCAGATCACGCAAATGCTCGTGCTGGGGCAGCGCCTGCGGCAGCTGCACTCCTTGATGGCTACCACACTGGGGCACTATCACTATGCAGCGGATCTCCTTCACTTGCGGGTTGTCCACAGGGCTGGCCCCGTACAAGTAGCCGGCAATCTGTGAGGACACAAAAGAATGATGTTAAGCTTGCACGGAAGACACAGTACTGTCACAGCATAAGCTGGGGGAGGGAGTGGCCTTCATAGAACACAGGAAACTCTCTTGAGTGCCTATTGAAAGTACAGTTGCGAGGTACCCATTACGCCACAAATCATCATCATCATACTTCAAAGTAGTGATGTACCGATTATGCGCCTGTCAGACAATACGCACGCCTACGCAGCACACTTTGTTGATGCTGTAGCGGATGATGAAGAATTATGGCTGTGTGGGAAGCTTTAAACTATCCACTTGTTACACAAGTCACATGGTGAAGCACCAAGTGTGACTGTACTGTTCTGCCAGGCAATACAGAGTGCATACTAGCTGCTAGTGTGGCTCCCTGCCCGACATGACTCCTGGAAAGGGTGTTTTCCCAAAGAAGTTTGAAGCACCGGCATGGCTCCGTGGTAGAATACTTGACTGCCATGCAGGATACCTGGGTTCAGTATCAGGACTAACCCTGCTAGCTATTATTTCTTTTTTCTCGTTGTGTACGATAGCTGTGAGGAACACTGGTGGCCGCAGCAAATTATATCGCAACCAAAATAGGCGGTTGTAGAGAGCTCATAACAGGTTATGTAAAAAGAGCAGAAGTCACTGTGAAACGACACATGGTCTGTCTGGAGTACACTCGCACACTACTGCCTATAAGAGCAACTCACTAAGCTGCTGTGAGCCTGCTATCTCTCTACTTGACCAAAGCAACTGACCCATCTGCTGGAAAGCACTAGTTTAAATACTTGGCATAAGTTGCTGAACGATACAGCATAGATTGCTTATAGGTGGGTAGGCATGACTGCATGACGAATTTTTCGAACTTTCTAGGGACCGTAAAATCGTCCGAAAAATCTAGCAGTCCGAAAAAAGAATTCATACCTTTTTATTCCGCTCAAGCGGTCAAATCACCACATCCACGTTTGAAACAGCTTCAATGTCTGCCAGTACACTTATCAGGCATTTTTGTGCGTGCCCAGGCTCTCGTGAACACATTCAGTACCAGCCGCAAACCCCGCTTAACTATGTGCCAACCGCAAGTTGCAAATTTGCGTCTCGTGATGAGCGCCGCCGATAACAGCAAAGCGCGAACAAAATTACGGCTCTCTCTCATGGAGCGTTTAAAAACGATGACGCTGAACACTAAGGCTGTGGCGGAAGAGCGGATGACTTTTCCAGCTTTCCCCGATGCGCTACTGCGTGAAAATCTCTGCTGACACGCCCCATCTGCTGCCGCGTGAAGCTGATCGTTCTTAGTTGTGTGCAGCCCATTGCCAACTAAGCTGACGCCGTCACTGCCGGGGCGCTTGCTGTATCATACACACGCGTTCGCCATGAAAGTGTTCTTTATGGCATGCCCACTCCATTCGTGACCGCACACAGATGCGGCGATGGCGAGCTGCTTTTGTTTGTGAAGGTAACACATCTGTGCGGCGCGTTTGGGTTATCGCCTATTAAATGCATGCAGTATGTGTACAACTGCGCTAGGTCACATGCACTACTGAGCAGTTATCTGAAGATACTTATCATAAGGGTTGTGAGTGATTAAGCTGTACTGGTGCATTTGCCGCCTGCCGCCATGCATTTCTGGTGCTTATCCGTAAAGTCAGTGCCACACCGTGCCGTGAAAGTGACCCCTTCAGATTTTTGATATGCTCCAACCCATCACACTATGGCATTGCGGCAAAGGTACCTTTCGGACTTTGCTACGGTCGCAAATGGATCGACTCCCGAAAGCGCTCGTTCAAACTTGCATGATGACAGACGCCACAGATGTGGGGGCCTTAATTAACGCCATTTTGAACCTGCAGTTCGGGCAGAAAGTCCGAAAAATCGGACACCGAAGAGTTTCAGCGTCCGAAATTTCGGACGTTCTTATACATTGTCGTCTATGGGACTTGTGACGGTGCCGCAAAAGCGTCCGAATTTTCGAACATGTCTGCAAAATCAGCAGTTGACTGTAAACGACAGGAAGTAACATGAAAATAATAACATGCATGTCATGTATGGCATGATTTGCATGACATGGTCTTGCTGCACTCACGGCTGTTTCTTTAACCCCTTGAGGGTTTTCGCCGTACATGTACGGCATAGCATTTATTTTTAAAACGCTCGCCTTTTTCGATCAGTTCTCTTGCTTGGCCTGTGCTGCCTCACTTCGGGAATACGTGGAATTTTTTTCATGCGCCGATGCCTCTCCATTGCATTTTTTTTTTGCTTCCCAAAACAGCACGCCGGCTATCGCTTGCCCATCCGAGCGCATTCGTGGTGCAGCTGGTTCAAAGTGTGTGCCTTTTTCGATCATTCCTCTTGCTTTACGTGCTGCCACGCTTCGGGAATACGTGGAATTTTTTTATGCGCTGATGTCTCTCTGTTGTTGCTTTTTTATGCTTCGCAAAACGGCGCGCCGGCTATCGCTTGCGCAACCTAGCGCGCCCGCGGAATGGTTGGTTTTAAACGCGCGCCTTCTTCGATCATTTCTCTTGCTTGGAATGTGCTGCCATGCTTCGGGAATATGTGGAATTTTTTTAATGTGCCGATGCACCTCCGTGCACCAATGTCTCTCAGTCTTTTTTTTTTTTGCTTTCCAAAGCGGTGCGGCCGCTTTCAGTTGCGCATCAGAACACGTGCACGCCGTCTGGCTGGTTTCGGTTTCACCCTTCGGGTGGTTTTCGCTTCTTGCACCCGCAGAGCTGATGGCTGTCTGATTTCTAATCTCTCAAAGGGTGACCGCTTGTTACTCTCTCGTTTACTGCTCCCCGGGGCGTGATTACATGTTTCCATGCGGCGCTAAATTACACAAACGCCGCTGCCGTGATTGCGTTTCCTGCTTTGGAGTCTCGGAAAAACTAACTACGTCTTGTTGGCAATAAGACAAAGGATTACTGTAGCTTTTTCACTCGTATTGCTTTCCGGACGGGTGCACAACCATAGAGTTTTATTCTGGGCGCTCACTGACTCAGTTCGCTTACGCTATGGAAGCGCGCGCCGGTTGCTCTGCTGCCGGTGAGTCGAGCAGCGATTCTTCCGATACGGACTATTCCCCAAGTGCCGAATCAGAATCTGAATCATTGGATTTCAGTTTGTCAGACGAGAATTTTTTGACGAGTTCAGACTCCGATGACGATCAAGGAGCGACATTTGAAAAACATGCGCGGCGAGCCATGCTTCAAAGACTATCACAAGCTGAAAAGATTTTAGTGTTAGAGCAGGAACATTTTTAACCGGAAAAGTATTCTGGTGTGCTTATTTTTGTATGTCTGTGAGCTATGATACAATGCATAATTTTCATTTACAAAAAACTGTTAAAGTCTCGTTTTTTATGATTTTGCTTGATTTTACTACGAATAAACAACATGCAACAACAAAAATGATTTTTTATCACTTTACGGTCACGAAAAAAATTTTAAACAATTTTTTTATGAAATAGAATCATCTGAAGAATTTATTTCAGCAATGAAAAAATTACACATTTTCGGACTGGATTTCGCAAAAAAATTCGACCCCTCAAAGGGTTAACAGGTTAGTATATACCAAAATTGATGTGGTGTGACATCAGTATATGAACAACATAAGTGACAGGCTGTAACACAAAAATCGCAACATGCCTGTCATTTACTGTAAAAGATCTTCCCTTTCGCCCGAATCGTCGTGGGTCTCTCTGGCCGACACCTGCCTTCCCACGGGAAGGCTTGGGTGATTGGGACACCTGCCTGATGTTTCTGTGAACAGGATGATGACTGTGCTCGTACTGCCCATTTGCTGACCTGGACGGCACAACTAACAAGAACGAGAGAGGGTGAGAGAATGACCGGCGCGGGGAGACTCGGCGGCTGAGCAGTGACGAGAGACATTCGAACAATGAAGGCCGAAAGATCCTCAGCTTTCTAACCTAGTTATAAATATGTAAAATAAGCTTCTTGTATGAGCTAGAAACCTCACGTCATCAAATTATTGATAACGAACCTTCCTATAACAATCTTTTGGTGCCGAAACCTGGGATTCTCGGCATCATCAAATTATTGACAATGAACCCTTTCTATAACAATTTTTGGCGTTGAAACGATTCTCAGTGGTTACAAAAAGTTTAGCAACGACCGATACAACTGGATGGAGCAAAGATGGAGCGCCTCCGAACAAAGAGGACTGTGTTACGCGTCGAGCTGGAGAAGCCGAGTGAGGAGCTCAAGCTACTGAGGGGTAGAGATGACTTGGGAGTCAGACAAAGAGAACCGCATTGCGACAGTAAGAGATGAATTGGAGGCCACCGCCAAAGAACTGAAGCAGCAAGATGTGCTCATCGAACCGCAAGTCAGCGATGACGACTTAACTGAGGAGTAAAAAGGCGTGCGGAAATACTAAGTGTTCATCATATGTATGCGAACCCGACTGGGGGCTTGCAATGAAAGAGTGTGTCCGGTGGACGTAAGGATAATGGAAGCGCAACGGCCTTATTGCCCAATAGCAACACAGGGCCTCTCAAGCTGCCAGAACTGGAACTCCAAAAGTTCCGCGGCAACCAACTTGAAAAGAACCCCCATGACGACGACACCCTTTCAGACACCAAGCGTGCCTTGTACCGAAGTGTGGCGCCGACGGGCAGGGCAGCAGCAGCGGTGAGAGGCATACATGGGACTGAGCAGTATTACGAGTGTGCCATAGAGACATTGAAGGAGCGCTCCGGCCAATAGGGCGTGCTTGTGCAGAATCACCGAACTAAGCCACTGAGTGCAGAATGTTGAAGCTGATCAATGAACGCGTTCCAGTGCCTGCATGACAACAGCCACAAAGAATACTGCATCGATGCACTTGAGATTGAGATCTGCTCCGACAAACTGGTGCAACCGAACGACGTGGCTCATCTCGCCGGAGTAATTGATCTGCAGTTGGCAGGTGGGACACTGTCACCGACCCACAACTGCAAGGACAGGGAAATACTCAAAAGAGCCGACACCTATTCATAGGTCAGCACTGTAATACCCCGGTCACACTGGCAGATTTAGTGTCATTTTGAGCGAGTGCACTTACGTCCCCAGAATGTCATTTTGGCAGCGCGCTGCTACACGAGAAAGGGAAGTGTACTTTGAAAATTATGGTAATGGCGATGGGTACTTAGCAGCCCAACAGATATTTGTTATTTCAGGCAATGGTTCTCAACTACTAATGTATTGCAGCTATAAGCAGCCCTAAAAATAATTTTTACACACAAACACGGCGGCTGCGGCCCTTGCACAGCACGTGCTGGGCATGTCCCTGGCGGTCGTGGCCGTAAACTGCCTGAGAACAAGACAGCAAAGTAGTTTTTTGAGATAGAGTACCGTAAAAACCCGCATATAGCTCGGACCCGCATATAGTCCGGGGTGTAATTCGGGGATAGCAAACTGAGAAAAAAAGTTTTCACCCGAATATAGTCCGAGGAAAATGGAAAAAATGCATTTATTGACATTTCATTCATCGTCGTCGTCGGACGCACTCTCTTCCGAAGCTCCCTTGTCGGAAATGTTCTCCCACAGCACATCATCCTCAGTGCCATCAAGCGCGTTGGAGATGGAGCACTTTTTGAAGGCGCGGCAAACGAGCGCCTCTGGAATGCAGGCCCAAGCCTCGACTATCCACGAGCAGAGCATCGCTGGCGAGGCCCGTTTCAGCCGTCTGTCAGGGGTCACTTCTGGTTCTCCGGACCTCATCCACTCCACGTACAGGCGCTTGACATGGTCCTTAAATGGCTTATTAAGGCACACATCAAGCGGCTGCAGCTGTGATGTCATCCCTCCCGGGATGACGACGAGCTCGGTGCGGGAGTCGCGCAGCAGTCGCTTTACGGAGTCGGCCAGGTGACACCGAAACGCGTCGAGCACAAGCATCGAAGGCAGCCCCAGCAGTGCTCCGGGCCGTCGACACCACACGGACTTTATCCAGTCAAGGACTAACGATTCGTCCATCCACCCCTTGTCCTGGCAGCGGACGACGACATTTTTCGGGAACTTCTCCCCCTTCGGCAGCGTCTTTCGTTTGAACACCACGTAGGGTGGCAGCTTGCGACCGTCAGCCGTGCAGGATAACATTACAGTCACCCGCGTTTTTTCGTTTCCAGTCGACCGCACGATAACTTGCCTGGAGCCTTTTTGATGCACCGTCAGCGCCGAGGGCATATCCAGGTAGACCGGCGTCTGATCCGCGTTGCCGATCTGGCCCAGCTGAAAGGGGACTGCCTTTCGCAACGCAATTATGTACCTTTGAAAAGCCACGAGGTGCTCTTCGTAGCTCTCTGGTAGCTTCTGGGAGATCGACGTACGCCGACGTAGAGAGAACCCAGCGCGGCGCATGAAGCGAGACACCCAATGCTTGCTCGCTTTGAAATCCTCCGGCTGAATGCCTTTGTCTCGAGCGATCTCCCTTGCCTTCGCTTGTAGCAGCTCGATGTTGACAGCGAGATGTGCAGCTCGCTGCTCCCGCACAAAGTCTGTGAGTTCTCGTTCCACGTCAGGAAATGCTCCATTTTTTGGTCCGCGGAAACTTTTTCGCTGGCCGCTGCATGCAAAGAGGGCTTCCTTCTGCTTCCGCCAACCGCGAATGCTCCGCTCGTTGACTCCGAACTGCCGCTCCGCGGCACAGTTGCCGATGGTTTCGGCAGCAGTGATAACTTTTCTTTTAAAAGCAGCAGAGTACTGCCTGCGCGGTCCTGACATGGCGTAAAATCACAGGAGCAAAATCGAGGCCGTCGTTATGGGCACCAAGTTGAAGCAAAGGCCACTGACCAACTGACCAGTTAAGACTAACGCCGCTAACACTACCTAGCGCAGAAGCGCGCAGACAGCTGATGATGATGATAGCACCGCGCTATGCCGAAACCGAAACTGAATTTGGGCCGAAAATTCTTGGGACCCGCATATAGTACGGGGCCGAAATTTCGCACCCTAAAATCTAGAAAAAAACCCCGGGCTATACGCGGGTTTTTACGGTATGTTTCACTGCATAAGAATACCCATAATAACTAATAGTTTAAAGAATGCTACGAACTCGGCTTCGCACAGTAACTTATTTATTCTTGAGCCACTGCTACTGAGGCTAGACATAGACACTCCGTCACAGCGAAGTGAGTATGGTGAATGTGCTCACCGTCAAGAGTGCTTTGCAGCAAGTGTCACTAAGCATTCCCGTGTGACAGCGTATGAATGACACTAGCGGTGAAGTGCGCTCCCTCAATGAAAGGGGTATAAGAGAATACTCACTCATACCCACTCACCCAAATTTTTGCAGCCTTTGCACTCACTCCTGCTCATACTCACGCCTACTCACACTCATAGGCACTCAATCACGTTCATACACACGCCTCACTCTCATAAGCACTCACTCGTGTTCATACTGTGGGAATCGAGCACGCCCTCCCCTTTGGCGCCTTGTTCACCAGCTAGTGTGTGCTGGCCCAGCACGGCTCGAGCGCCGGGAACTGCCGTTAATCGGCGACATGGCTACCGTGGCTACGCTGTTAGGCCTTTCTGCCTGGTGCTAGCCATGCGTCGGTCTTCCCCGCACGACGCCACGTGTCTGGACATGTCTGAAGAATGCTCACACCACCACGCTAGCCTACGTCACTGTGCAACGCCTGTCCACATTGGCCACCAGTGACAACCCCCTTCCCCATGAGCTCGCTTCTGTCTGGCGGCTTCTCGTCTGCGCGCCCAACTGCTCACACTCTTGAACATTTTCGAAACAGCGCAACGACGACACAGACGAAGAGAATAGAAGTACAAATCACAGCGCTGACTCGCAACTGAATGTTTATTAAAAGCATATGAAAAAAAAAAAAACAAGAGAAAGAAAGACTACACACCCCTCACACCCATGTGACCTCACTTGAGCAAACCAAAACCGCAAAGAGAAAGAGCAAGCCAGCATTGCATTTTGAAACGGAAAAAACCGGAAATGGACCACGTGTACTCTCCAAGACAAGGAATTTTCCCGTTTCAAGATGCAATGCTGGCTTGCTGTTTCTTTTGTGGTATTGGTTTGCTCAAATGAGGTCACGTGGGTGTGAGGGGTCTGTAATCTTTTTCTTTCTCTTCTTTTCTTTCATATGCTCTTAATAAACAATCAGTTGCGAGTCAGCGCTGTGGTTTGTGCTTCTATTCCCTTCGTCCGCATCGTCGTTGCGTTGTTTAAAAAATGTCTTTGTGCTCTGTGCTTTCATTTTTGTGCTTCAGCGGCTCGCTGCAAATATCGAGATGCTTCTCGTTCTTCGTGTGACATTAAAATTTCTTGCTATCGCATTCATTGCTTCGCCCTTGTGGCCAAACTGTGACTTTTAAAAAAAATTTTTCCTTTAAAGTGCGATGAGGGCGCTGCGATCGCCGAGTGTGTGGGGACGTGCTCACATCGGCTCCGACTTCCACAAATGCTTTCGCAGTAAATTCTCGCGACTAACGACCTGAATCTTATATCACCCGCACCGTGAAGGCATCAGGATCCCGAGGACACCTAATTTTCAGGTAGGACACTTCTGGCCGAAATATAAGTGATTTTGTGCCTCGGCCATGCCGTCACCCCGCTAAGCCTAAGCACGGACACCAAGAGCAGGGCCTACCAGGTGTCAGGTGCGCCGGCTACGTCGTGCCGGTGTGCGGCGCGCCTTCGCGCGTGTGTCTCACTGACGGACCAGTTGCCCACTCAACCTACGGAGGATGGAAGCTGAAGTAGAGGGCGAAGAAATTACCCAAGAAGAACTGACCGCTGAGAGGGGCTGGCATACCGCCCGTCCCCGCTGCCGTGACGGGCGGGGCGGCAAGAACTCATCTCCGAGCGCCTCACCCCAAACACAAGAATCCTGCTCCCGTACTATACCCAAGAAGAACGTCAAAGCTCAAGTTCTTAAGGCCAGACGAATGCCTCCATTACTTAAAAACGAGATAACGATCATACTTCGACCCAAAGGCGGACTTCACATCTCAGAGTCGGCAGCCCCACGGTGACTGCAGCCATTTTTAACGCAACGAAGATGCCCCTTGAGGAGAGCCAGGGACACACCATCTGCCCGAATGTCCAGCAAAATATAATCGTAATCAGCATCCCCCACCCGCACAACGCCGACAGATACGAGGGCCTGAAATCTATTCACGTCAACGGGATCACTCACAAAGTCAACGCCTATGAGGCAGCCCCTGACAACACCACAAAAGGGGTTATACGGGGCATACCTCTCACAGACACTGCTCAGGAAATTGACGCAAACATCGTGAACACCCGCAACCCGTTAGCCCTGGCCGCTAAGCGCATCGGTACAACCACGACCGCTGTCATCGCCTTCGACGGACCCAGCGCGCCGCGCCTGGTCCGTTACGGCGCAACGCTAATCTCATGCTCGCTATTCGCCGTGAGATCGGGCTACAGGTGGCAGCACAGTCGCCGCGCCAGTGTGAATAGGTGGTCGTCGGCACGTATGCAAACGCACACAACAGCGCTTCATTGTGAGCGATTTGACCCGATTTCCGGCAAACAAAATGCGTTGACTGCAGCTTTCTGGTAATATGTGCGCTCTTCATTCCCGAATTAAAGCACGAAGCACGCCAACGTTACTATTACTTGTGAGAGAAGCACATTCTGCCAACTAACAGGGTTGCTCTCCTTCGGCAACAGTCGGCGTTTTCGCAATGGATGACGTTTTCTTGTTTTATTTGTACATGTTCAGCTTGTGTTCCACCTACTACGCACTGCTGTAGCGCGACTGAATTAAGTATTTACTTCTTGTTGATCTGGATACCCCCCAACAAAAAGAAAGCCCGTATTCCTGCATGATGAGTTCAAATAGCACTTTGTGCACTGTGTGCTCAAATATTCATCCGCATTTCTCATTTAGTTCTCCAATGTAGGACATTTGATAGGTTTACTGAGGAAAGCTACGTGGCTGACAGCGCTTTAGCGCTACAGAAGCGCTTAACACGTACACGCTTGTTTTTATTCTGGTAACAGTACACAAAGGTAACTGTACAGTACGGAACTTTCTTCAATTAATTACTTGCATGACAGTAATGGAACAAAGGCTTGGTTATTTCACGGGACCAAAGTACGTTTTTTCACGCGAAGAAGGTCCACTGCCTTCCGTCAATCTATTACAACGCAACACAAACGTTCAAGATAATGTAAAGCAAAAAAAGATGTGGCTTCGCGTGAAATTACTACGACATAAATGTAAAGTACGCCATTTGGATTAATTTTGACCATCGGGGCTCTTTAACGCGTACCTTGATCTAAGTACACGGGTGTTCTTGTATATATTTCACCACATGTTGAAATTGCGCAAGGCAACTCAGTTATGCGATTTCCGTACATTCTATTTTCTGTTCTTTTTAGGGGACAATTTAAGTACCGAAATGTCAGGCATGACTAAACAGAAATATTTCTGTGCAGTGGGACCAGGACCGTACACAACTAAAGCTCGTCGCGTAACCTATAAACGACAGTCCCGAAGTTATACACCTAACCACAACCCGCAAGTGCATGAGAGCCCTTTTTTTTACCACTGAGCCGCTAAAATGCTATATTCACATGAGATTTAATACTTCTCATCTTTAGGACAATGCCAACTGCACTTTGCAATGCGCTTGAACCACAGAGCGGCACCTCACTGATATAATTCTCGTTAACGGAGGGTACGGCGACCACGCACAGCGCTCTTGACGAGTGCACTCACTGATTTTATTGCAGTACATATACAGCCGATCGAGGCCAAATGCTTCTTTACGATGCGTTAGGTCCATCTCTTTTACAACCGTAGGCCCATCTCTCTTACATGTCTCGGAAATCTGTTTGAGAGATCAATAAAGACCAGACAATTCAACGACACCTTGAAAACAAATTCATGCTAAACACAATGTCTGGCTTCTCACTAAATCTCTCAACACAAGACATCCTCCTACATTTAAAGGAGGAAGCATTAAAGGGACACTAAAGGCAAATAACAATTTATGCCAGAGTAAAAGCTCAAAGTATGACGTCTAAAACGGCAATATTATCAACAGCAGTGCCCTACTTACCGAGAAATTAAGCTAAATGTATCACACGATGAGCGCTACAAGCGGCACAATTTCAAAATGATCCTGATAACGTATGAGAGTCTGCCTACAATTAATCACTAGTAATCAAACTAGCAGCAATAAAAAAAGAACCTTCCGTGCATCAAGAGACGTAATAAAATGCTGTTTGTTAATTTCTGTTTGATTCATGGAAAAAAGAATCTCTTTGGCGTTGCCATGGGGAACGGCACGCGTGGTTCAAAGGTTCCGTTTTCACCGAACTGCGCCTCGCCCAGCGCCCTGCTTCGCTCACGTGGTCACGTCTCAGTGGTAGTTTTGGTATTGCGTACTGCCGCGCGTGTTTTGCGCACTCGTGAAAGTCGCTCTGACAGAAATTTCGACAAAATGCCGCATGCATGTGATGTTGCCAGATGCCTGAATGTTGCACGCCACCAGTACACGCCGCCGCGCAGCAAAGGCGGGCAACATTGGGCACGGCAGCAGTGACGTGTGACTGATTTCAGGCGGGTGATTTGAAGTGCGCTAACGCGATGCGGACCACGAAAACGTAATTTTATTTCAGAATAAGCACTTCCTTGGCACAAAAGTAGCACTACGAGGTTTCTGGACCACTATTTCAACAATCAACGTCGACTTAATACTTGCCTTTAGTGTCCCTCTTAAGAAAAAAAAAACGCGGGTATGCACGAGCTAATACAGAAGGTCAGAAACCTCAAACAACTCATATCCCAAGTTTCCGAATCCCTAAGCGTCACGTCTCCAGAAGCAGCCCCGTCTCCGACCCCAAAGAAGAGGGCCCTCTAGGTAGGAGCTACTGGGCAGGTGCGCCCCGAATTTAAGGACCTGCTAGCGTCACTACAGAGCACCATTGAAACTCTTCACAATGCACTACTCGAGGTCACGCAGTGAGTCACCGCCATGGAAAATAACCTCCATACCCTTTTACCCCTTCCGCCCCCGCGGCCATAACCATGGACACAACTGACGTCGCACACGGCGTTCCTGCTCTGCCACCGGCGGCCTCCTCGATCCCCCATCATGGCCCACACTAACACCGATACAGTGATTTGGCAATGGAACTGTCGCGGTTACCTCCACAAACAGCCCGTTCTTCACCAACATTTGCGTACGCACTCACGCCCACCGGACGTGATCACACTCCAAGAGACACACCACACTGCGGTCACCCTGCCCGGATATCAGCCTTTAATTGCCACCAATGCCCCACACGGAGTCTCCACACTCGTTCGTAACAGAATCACCACTATCGAACATGATCTCCAGGACCACCGTTCAGAACACCTTTTCATTGAACTACTCCCGTGCAAGAAGTGCACAAATAGCATCTTCATCCTCAATATCTACAGCGCCCCGACCCTTCGCCACAGCCGCTTTCTTGCACTCTTCAAAAAGGCCCTAAGCAGGGCAGGCAGCAGCCCCCTCATCATCGGCGGAGATTTCAACTTCCCGCACACGGGCTGGGGCTATAAACATTGCTCCGCTGCGGGCCGTAACCTGTGGAAGGACGCCCACAATCTTGGCCTCACGCTCATTACAGACCCGACTTTCCCCACGTGCCTTGGCACATCCACTGCGCGAAACACAATGCCCGACCTCATGTTAATCAAAAACGTAGATGACTTTCAATGGCGCAATACTCAATACGACCTCGGCAATGATCATTCGATCCCTGAGATCATTCTTCCACACCTCACAGCACTAATTACAAGAACAAGGGCATTCACACTGGTGGACTGGGACGCCTTCCGCAAACGTCGCACAGCAGAAGCGACACACACCCCAATTTACGATACTGAATTAAAGACTCGCGACCTCCAATCAGACACCAAACTGGCCACACGCACTATCCAGACCGATGCTCCAACCGAACGCATGGGCAGCCGGCTCACTCATCTCATTGAAGCCAAGGCGTCCATCTTCACTTGCTGGAAGGGCCAACGACTTAGCAAAAGACTCTGGAAAACGGTGGCAGAACTCAATAAACAAATCGAGGAACACTGCTGCGTCCTCAACCAACAACAGTGGGCGGCGCTTTGTAACTCCCTCGACAGGAAACTCCACCACTCCCGCTCGTGGAAAATCCTCAAGCATCTTCTCGACAACACCAATACCTGTTCACAACAACAGGACAAGCTCACCAAACTCCTATTCACAGAAACCAAGGCAAACGGCCAGGACCACGTAACTAGAACCTTATGCCAAAAGTACATCCCTTCTGGTCCCGCAAGGACTCACGGTCCGTATGCAGGGTCCCTGAACGCGACCCTCGATGAGGACTTCAGTGTGGCCGAAATACACGCTGCTCTGCGCAAGCTGAACAGCCGTTCAGCCCCCGGCTTGGACGGCGTCACCAACAAAACCCTAAGAAACCTAGACGACCCTTCGGTGGAACAGCTCACTACGTACATCAGTAACTGCTGGCACCAAGGATCCATTCCCCAATCATGGAAAACGGCCAAGGTAATCCTCATTCCAAGACCCAGCAAGCCATCCAGCCTGGCCAACCTCCCTCCGATTTCGTTAACATCAGGAGTAGGCAAAGTTATCGAGAATGCCCTCCTTACCCGTATAAACTCCTATCTTGAAGACACTACTGTCTACCACCACTCGATTATCGGCTTCAGGGAGCACCTGTCAACCCAAGATGCCATGCTTCACTCAAACACCAAATCCTTAATGGCAAATCCCGACACACAAAGGCGACCTTGGGACTCGACCTCGAGTGCGCCTTCGATAACGTCGCGCACTCCACCGTCCTCAAACGCACATCGCTACTCAGCCTTCGCGAGCGCACCTATAACTACGTTCGAGACTTTCTATCCAACAGAAGGGCGTTCCTCTCAGTAGGGGACATTCAGTCGGAAGAACTCGCTCTTGGTGCCGCGGGCACCCCGCAATGTTCCGTCATCTCCCTAATGTTGTTTAATCTAGTCATGATCGGTTTAATACAGGAACTCCATAAGATCGATGGTATTGAACACACCATTCATGCCGAGGACATTACGATTTGGGCGGTGAAGGGCAGCGATGGCCGAATCGAAACCGCTCTGCAAAACGCGATCGATACCGTCGAAACTTAACTCCAAGGCACGGGACTCCGATGCTCGCCCAGAAAATCGGAGTTTCCCTTATATCGCCCAACGCTCCGCGGACGCCCACCGCTGCGCTTTACGCACAAACGCTACTACGAAGAAATCCAGCTTCACACAGGGAACGGTGGCACCATACCCGTGGTTTCCACCATCCGAGTCCTTGGCATGACCATCGAAGCCAACGGTGCGAACTCAACGGCTATCTCCAAGATCCTCCGACAGATGGCCAACACGTTGCGGCTGTTAAAACAGGTGACAAACTGAAGGCAGGGCATGAAGGAAGAAAGCCTCATCCGTCCCATTCACTCGTTCGTTATCTGCCACATCACGTACGTCGCCGCCTTCCATACCTGGTACAAAGTAAAAAAGACTAAGCTGGACATCATTATTCGCGGGGCCTACAAGCTTGCCCTCGGACTACCAAACAACACCAGCACAGAACTTCTTCTTCAATTAGGACTACATAACACCCTCGTTGAATTAATCGAAGTGCAACGTCAGGCTCATCTGGAGCGCCTCACCCTCACAGAAACGGGTCTGCACATTCTGACTAAACTCGGCATCACCACCACCGCCAGCACGGAGACAAACACCCAATCCTAGGATGTATCAGGGCTTGGCTACATGCCGACCCCATCCCCAAAAACATGCACCCTGAATACAACAAGGAACGGCGGAAGGCACGGGCCACCTCCCTTATCAAAGCTTACGGAGACACCACAGGCGTCACCTTCGTCGATGCAGCTGAATATCAATACGGGCACCGCTTCGCAGCGGTTACCACCCAAGGCGGCTCGCTCAGACACGCTGCCAGCATCGTAACCCAGAACGCTGAGACGGCCGAAGAGGTGGCCATCACCATGGCCGCCTTCGACCCAGACTGCGACACCATCGTGAGCGACTCCCGCACGGCAATCAACAACTATATAAAAGGCCGCATCTCACAGCAAGCATTGCGCATCCTACACCACGCCCCTCACTCAGCAGATAACCAAATCATGCTCGTCTGGATTCCAGCACATGCCGGCAATGTTCATCCGCTCAACGAGGTCGCACACTCTAGCACGAGGCCTGGTCAACCGTGCCGGAGACAGCGCAGGTGTACCCGTGGAACGCGATCACCTCACCAGCTACAATGACATCACCAAAGCATTTTACCTCGAAAGAAGAACCTTCCCCACCCCTCATCACAAGCTAAACAGAGCACAGGCAACCACCCTCCGCCTGCTACAGACAAACACGTACCCGTCACTGCATCGATACTACAAGATATACCCAGACATTTATCTTAACCACACTTGAAAGGTCTGCAAGACCCAGGTCGCCTCGCTCCCGTATATGCTGTGGGAATTCTTATTTAAAAAATTACACCATTTCCCGCTAAAGGAGACCATGAGGCGATGCGAAGCCGGAGCACTTGCACGATCGCGTTCCGTTGGCGTTCTTTGGGCATGCTACCGACCTCGCGTCGGGGAACGCGAATAGGAACGCTACGCGCGTCTTCCCTCTAGCCTGGCCGTTAATTCTCACAGGGCGAGCGGGGAACGCAGTCGGCAGGCGTGCGAGAGGGGGGCAGCGTAGGAGAGGAGAGAGAGGAGGAGGGGACGCGCATGCGCTGGTGCTCATCGCGGCGTTGCGCAGGAGAGAATTTTGGCATGTCTAGCCCGCGTTTCAGAGGAAGAGTGGAAAGGGGGAGGGGAGGGAAAGTGGAGAGGGTATGCGCATGCGCAGTAAGGGTGGTCACGCTGCACACCACCACCACCACCACCAGATTGAACTCCGCCATAAGATACTTCGCATCTAATAATAGTAGCGCTACATTAGACCAGAACAAGAAGAAAGGTACATGACAGGACAGCGCCCATCCTGTCATGTACCTTTCTTCTTGTCCTCGTCTAATGTAGCGCTACAATTTTTAAATAACAATGTTTCACCAACTAGCCCTGCAACGTGTTTTGTTAAGTGAACTGTGAGAATGTAAACACTAATGCCCGTCCATTAACACCGAGACATTCTCGTCGAGATGGCATGCCGCCCTGCGCTGCTCTCACTTCGATGACCAGCTTTGGGCGACCCAGCAGGCCCGCGAGGCGGCGGAGATGCAAGACCTCGACGTCCCCAAGTGGGAGACCTAGGCCCAGCCAACCAAATTGCTGGTTTCAATAAAAGTTTATTCCTCCTCCTTTAAAGTGCATGTGAGAAGTGTGGGATGCGTGAGAAGGTATTATAAAAGAAGCAAACCAACCTCTATAGACTACGAACTGGCACAGATACAGGTTGTCCTGTGAAGTCATTTCCGGCTTTTGGTTTTTGCAATTTGTGGAGCATTCACGTGCAATATTTTCGCTATAGCCAAAGTAAAATGTTGTGATTAACGATGCCGAGGATTACCCTCAACATGAAGAGAAAAAAAAGAGATAAAGGTCGACATAGATACAGTCAAGATTTTAGGATAGATACAGTCAACAACATAGATACAGTCAACAAATTTAGGATTTTCCTTGACAAGTCACATGATGCTTTAGAACAAGAAGAAAATATGGATGTGGAATCATGAACAATACTTTAACCACCCCGATTTACGAAACAGCAATTTGGAGGTAAATCACGAAGGCAAGCATTAAGTAATATCACCAGAACTACAAAAAATAACAAAGAAACGACAACATGGCAGTATTACCAACTCAAGTGATCAAGTAGAATTAGCAGACTGTAGAAACTCACTTCTTTTTTCTAATATAACAATAATATCTGGGGTTTAACGTGCCAAAACCACGACATGATTATGAGGCAAGCCACAGTGGAGGGCTCCGGAAAATTTGACCACCTGATGTTGTTTAACGTGCACTGACATTGCACAGTACACGGGCCCTTAGCATTACGTCTCCATCGAAATGCGACTGCTGCAGCCGGTGTTGAACCTGCGACCTTCGGGTTAGCAGCCGAGCATCGCAACAGCTACACCACCATGGCGGACCCTTATTTTTTTTAATACCAAAAAGGTTGCTTGTGGTGCTGTTGCACATGTCGCCATTCCCAAGAAAATTAATAGTCGAAATAGTGCTGCGCTCTAAGAAAAAAAAAAAAAAGGAGTATGAGGTGTGCGAATATTCGAAAGTTTTGAATATCAGTTGAATATTACATTTGCAATCTTCGTATTCGATTCGAAAGCCGTGCAGTCGAGAAGTTTCGAATATTCGGTCGTATATATTGCTGAAAAGAACTTCCAATTTCGCGCCTTTACGGTAAGCGCATGAACGGTCAACCATTGATTACATTATATGACTTCGGCGCGAGTGCGGTGATGCCCGCACGGATAAGCATCGGAAATACACCGGGGCGTGACGACAGCTACCGACGAGTGCACACCGCGGCAATTCTCCGTGACGAACCCAACAAACTTATCAACGATCATAAACTGCCTGCTCGGCAGTGCGTGTGGCTTAGCGCTGTTGCCGCTGGTGTAAGTGTACTGTACGCTTTTAAGAACAGGTGACAACTCAAACACGCCGTTCGCTGCCGCGCCCTTATGCGGGACTGCCTCAATTAAGTGTGTGTCGCTTGCAGAAATGAAAGCAGCTCGCCGTCACCGCATCGGCCTGAGAACGTACTCGGCACACTTTTGCTTGGTCCTGTGCTTTTCGAGCGCGGAGAAATCACGCTGTGCACGGACAAACGCACGCATACATTACGGCGAACATCCCGGCAATTAATTGGGTGAGCTCAGCAGGCGACGTGCTGCACACAACTAACATGGGACGCTCGGTAACGGACCGCCGTTCTGCCATGATAAAGATGAATAATGGTCCACAAGCACTCCGAAATGAAGCCGTACACGCTATCGATGTCCTGCGGTGTGGACTACGAATCATATGATTGTTTTTTTGATATGGCATGCTTAAGTAGCAGCCGTGCACTTTCGTAACAAAAGTTTGCGGCGTGCGCAAAAAAAAAAATTATACGACCAAGGCACTGTTTCCTGAGAAGGTTAGAGTCAAGTCCTCCGTGCCGCTGGAGAATCACCCGCCGATTAAGATGTGAGGCAGCCAGCTCAGCTTTAACCACTGTGAAGTAAGATGAACTGCTCGCCTCGTTTCTTCGGCTCTTGCGTCATGCTTGCACTCTCTTTTTATGAGGATATGGACTTGACAGGCGTATAAAACCTGGTGCGCGAACGCGGCTAGAAAATCGCTCAAAGTCAGAAGGTGGTTACTTCAAGGTTGCAATTGCAAAGCATGTATTAAGTGCCAGTTATATTTAGCCGCTTAAATATCACCCTAATAAAGTAACAAAAACAAAGCGAACCTGCAACGATGTCAAAGCTTACTGAAAATGCACAGACGTCCGTTCCGGCGTGATAAAGCAGCCTTCCCGACGCGTGAATTGCAGGCTCCGAACTTCTGACAATGTGCCGAGTTCAGTTGAATTTAACCAACCGCGCAACGCTAACGGTATAACGCGACTGTGAACGTTCAAGAACGACGGGTAGGTACATGAACACGGGCAATCAAAACACAAAGTTGTTTCACCTACAGTGGACTCTCGATAATTCAAACTTGAGGGGACCTCAGGATTTTATTTGAACTATCAGAAGTTCTCATAAATATGACTCAGGGCAACACACCAACACTGCGATGTTGATTGTTTCTCAGTGCCGCAGCAACATCATAGACTGCTCTGCATGATTGCCAGTCAAATTTTTATACATCAGCGATAATACTGGTTTTTGTTATTATACAAGGCATGCACGGGTGTGTAATTAAGGGACGAAATGTGTTGCGTCCCATGACAGTTGCTAGCCCCTTCTAATTCTTAGGACGCTTTCTCGCATGGCATACCGCAGAGGAAGCGACTTTAAGAAATGTTTGGCATGCGATAGATCAAGGCCAGACCGTACAGTTTTTTTTTTTTTTTTCATCGGTCAGCAGGAGATTATTGGTGCGCAAGGTTCGGCTGGTTTGGCCGTTTTGTAGGCAGGCAATTCACTTTATTTGTGCCTGTTAGTAAGAGAAAAACGTGAATGTTCAGCTAGAAGCAACAAAGGCAGCAGATATTTCGAGACGTGGACAAGCAAAAAGTTTGAATTAACCAAATTTGTGCAGTGAGGCAGTTTGAATTAAGCAGCTTTAAAATACATAGAAAACATAGTGGGCCAACCAAAAATTTAAGATTTGTTTGAATTAACTGAAAGTTTGGATTATCAGAGTTTGAATTATCGCGAGTCTACTGTACAACCGTAACTGGACTTTCACAATGCGAGAAGACAGCGAGTAATCATTGCTGTAGTCGCTGCGTGCATGCGCCGCCTTACGTACCGATTCAGGTAGTCGAAACGAACGAAAGTGATGAACTCAGACAGCCAAAATAGAAGGTGAGACAGCTCTGTCAGCTATCCACGCTTGCCGCCTTTATTTCTCGTGCAACACGCCCGGGAACCCATACAGTTTCCCACGTGAATCGCGTGCCTTGGTGTTGTCTGCACTGTTGTGGCAGGCCACGACACCGCAATACTTCGGACCTCACTTGCGCTTCCGCGGGGTCGCTTCTTACGTGGAAATGCAGCTTCGCACAGCAAGCCTCTCAGTTCAGCGTGCCAAGCTGTCGGCATGCCCCAGTTCCCCCGCACCGTCTGAGCAGCGCGCGTGTTCCCGCTGCCGACAAACAGGTTGAGTCGGCTGCGCTTGCACCCAGTTGCGCCAGAGCTTCTCTCCAGAGCCGCGGCGCTGTCGTCGCGCCGCAAACTTGAGCTTGGGTTCCCTATAATGTCACCTATCTCACGGGCTTTCCTTGCGTTATCACCGCGCGCCCGGTGCTTCCCGATCAGGAACAACATGTGGCTGTCAGCATGACATAGCATTCGTGAGAGGAAAGTAGCCAGCGAAGTCACAAGCTCCACTAAATATAGCACAGTCATGCACTTCCTGGCAAGTACAGATATTCTTTTGTGCAATAACAGATTTTATGCTGATAGCATACAAGTGTACTGTTTTCAACATAAATATGTAGTAAAATAAAAGATTACTGGTGGAAAAAAAATTACCTGTCTTGATTATTCAGTATTCGATTCGTATTCGAAGCTATGTATTCGTATTCGATTCGTATGCAAAAATTTTGATATTCGCACACCCCTAAAAAAGAAAGCCAAAAGGCGGTCACGGCAACTGACTCTCTTCGGTAATTTATTTGACCCCTTCTGGAAGTTGGAATCAGAAAATGAGATGAAACTTTTTTGCAAGATTCAATCATCACTCGTGCAGCGCGCTTCGATTGGCTAGCGTGTCGAAGACGCCACCATCTGTGTATACATCGCGTGGCTGGCGTTCGGCGCCGTTCGCGTACTATGCTCGGCGGGGCACCGGGGCTTGTCGTCGCGTCGGCACCTCCTCTCTGCTTCTTCTGTCTCATGAAGTGCGTTGCGTGTTTGGTAGTTTTCTGTTCAAGAAAATGTGCGCACCTTCGGTTGTGCTCACGCGGAGGCTTCGTGCTAGAAGTGACGCTTGGAGGGGGCCATATTCATGGAGCTGCAGACATGGGCAACGTGCGCCTGTTAATTGACAGTTTTAGTTCAGCGTCTGCAACAGCAGCCTGCCAAAGACGAGGCAACCTAAAGTTTGCACGCGCGACGCCAGCGACAGATGCTCCCCTGGTGGGCCGCTGAAAAGGCCGAAGGTTGTCGGCTCGCCCACGGAAACGACTGCGCGTGCCGTGCGTGTGTTTTCGGCAGAGTGTGTGCTGCCGGTGATTGCGTTTCGAAGTTGCAAAGGAAGCCACCTCATTCCACAAGTTGATACGCACCATTCTTTTGCTGCGCAGTGCCACGTCAGCCTGGAGAAGCTATAAGGTGGATAGCAAAAACGTGGCTCTCGCAGAGGATTGTGGGCTACGGCGCCCGTCTGCATCGAATTCCGTTTCGAGACGCCGTGCTGCCGAATGGGCGCTGTTGCTAGTGCCGTCACTTTCCGTGTGTTCAATCTAGCAGTCTTGGGCCCTCTTTTCTCACAAATTACTGCATAACACTTGGGAGTGATGTGCAGCTCAGTTGAATAACAAGTGCAATCACTACGGAATAGTTATAAAGGTGCGAACGGTCATGTCTTCATTCAAGTGGCGTGCACATCCTGACACATGCATGTTGTTTTGCTGCAAATGGCGTTTTCGTGCATGTTTTGTGGCACACAAAGATTTGTTGCGCATCATAGTGTGATGAAATATATCCCCAATCTGTTTTCCTGTTGCTAACTCATAAAATTATTTGTTTACTTTTGTGTTGCAAAGATACCATCACTTTTCTTGCTCTAAGCGTAAACAACTCTCGCAGTTCTGTCGCTTTTCTTTTAAGCCTCTGAATCTTCCTTTATGTGAGATGTCGTTCCCTCGCGCACTCAACATACATTTGCCTTTAGAATTCCACTAAAAGGTATGGACACTTCTCGTTTGCAAGTTTCTGGTTTGTTGTGCATTATAGTGTGATGAAATATATGCCCAATCTGATTTCCTGTTGCTAACTCATAAAATTATTTGTTTACTTTTGTGTTGCAAAGATACCATCTCGGGTTCGATATAATGAAAAGCACTAGTAGTAAAACGTTTCTTGCTCTAAGCGTAAACAACTCTCGCAGTTCTGTCGCTTTTCTTTTACGTCTCTGAATCTTCCTTTACGTGAGATGTCCTTCCCTCGTGCACTCGAACATTGTGTTTCAATCAATTCATGCGAAATCCTTCGCACTCAACATACACATGCCTTTAGAATTCCACTAAGAGGTATGGACATTTCCCATTTGCAAGTTTCTGAAATACTAGAGACGCCATATCATGCAACTCGTTGCTTCAAAACCAACTTCGATTGTTTCACGTACAGTAATACCTCGTTAACTCGAACTCGCATATCTCGAAAAATCGGCTAAGTCGAAGTTTTGCGCGGTACCGAACAATTTCCCATAGGTGCAATGTATTTATTGCCCTTTATCTCGAAGTATTTCCGTGCCCACTTTCGGTTATCTCGAAATCTCGACTGATAATGGAACCGAAACTTCGCCGCCGAACCGTTTCACAAAATACTAGCGGCAAAATGTCATACGTTTCACAAGGTTCGCGCGAGGCTGCCGCGTTTACGACGAAGTGGACACTGTTCCCGAAAGTAAAGTCGGAACCTAGCGGCATACCAACTTTGTCGAGCAACCCTGTGTCACGTCATGTGACGCTATAGACGTGCACATAAACAGGCCCTGCAAAATAGCTCGGGTCGTACACGTTTTGTTCACCGTCAGAGACGCGATTTCAGCATTTTATTTACGCAAGGCACGTTGCGCGGATTTTTTCGTCGGCCGTGCGATATGGTGAGGATAACGCCACCAAAGCAAAGCAAGTCACTGATGCTGCAAAGAAAGGTAGCCCTAATCAAAGAAACGGATTCGAGGCTCGAAGTTTCCGGACGTCAAAACGGCGCTGAATGTGTGGCATCGTGCGAGAGGAGCCCCTTCCAGTCACATCGACAGATAAGGCCGATTCTCTGGACTTAGCGGTGGGCTAAACTGACCTAGCCTGCAACATCGGCTGGTTTGACCATTTTCTTAAGCCAGACAACGTGGCGTCACGCACAGTGATAGCGGCAGCGTCGACGCAGCTACTCGAGGGGTGACGACATCCGCCGAAACAAGAAACATGCTTCGCTTGATGCGAAATAAATTTGAGTGCAGCGGCGCGGATGATCGGCACATGCAATGTGTTAAGCAACTCGAGAAAGCTTTGCTAGGTGCAAGTGTTACTGAGAGGCAGACCAGCCTTAGTCGGTCTCTCTGCACTAAATAAAAAGGCAGTGCCGAAAAACACAGCTGGTTAATAGCGCTGGTATGTCATTATTTTTCTTCAAAACCTTTACAAAGAGCCAGTTTGGCGCTCCTGTTAAGAAACTGGTCAGTAGGCATAACGTTTCTAGATAGAACTGAACTTCTCAATGGAATCTGCCCAACTTTGCTTATCTCGAAAATCTGCTTATCTCGAAATTTTTTCTGGTTTTTACTACTTCGAGTTACCGAGGTATTACTGTACTACGATACCAGTAACTGAGCGGCCTTTTTGTTCCGTATGTTATCTTTTTACACCCTCAGCAGTTTTCATAAATTTTACAGGAAGTAGGAAATGCAGTATATTCAATGCAAGTATACTGTATCGGCATACTTGATCGGGCAGGCGTACTCTTATCGGAAGTTCAAGTGATTTGGGAGCGTACGTATGTCGAGATTTGGCACCATGTGATCATATGCGTGAGTGATTCTGAGGTAGCCACCGTTTGAGCTCGAATACAGTAAATGAAGCTGATTCTGCAAAATATTACTGCGTGTTTTAAAGCATAACCGTACATCTAT
Organism: Rhipicephalus sanguineus; assembly: GCF_013339695.2. Lineage (NCBI taxonomy): Eukaryota > Metazoa > Arthropoda > Arachnida > Ixodida > Ixodidae > Rhipicephalus > Rhipicephalus sanguineus. The sequence continues at coordinate 7,575,833 of NC_051179.1, read as the reverse complement.
ACTCGCATGTTGCGCTTGAGACCCACCACCTACCGTTCCCCGTGTTTGCCCATTTCCACTTCTCGCTTATTTCTCTAAAATGCGAAATATCACGTATTCATTCGCAAAAGATTCCAAGAACACAATCAACGGACAACCGGTAACAAACGTGCAGCAGAAGTGCGCATTTGCTCCCTGATTATACTGAACAGCAGGTGCCTTGAAACACCGAAGAGATAGGCCTCGAACCGGAAGCATCGTAGCAGATGATGCGCCGTTTTGCTATCCACCTATTGAACTGTGAAACTACATATTCAAGAGAAATGCACAGGCAAAACAAGCGCCAGGCTGTACGCAGATTGAAATCGTCATTTATATTGCGCGTTATTTTGATCATTGTCGTACGGCAGACCGAGTGGTCCTTACGCATACAGCAATAAAGTTTAGTAGATTCCTCCCATATCGTCGTGCCCATTCACTACCTTCAGGCACACTGGAACACCAGCTGATGTGAAAACCCGCTGTGGCACTGCGCATACCGCGAAATATTTAACACAGTGATCGCAATCACGTATCTGCCCTGGTGCTCTCCCATAATCCTACTTGCAGCCTGCGAACCCGTGAGGCAGCCATGTGACAGAACAGGTTGTGTATTGTAGATTCATGACATAAATGCACAAATGGCGATTGCATTTTTTATCATTACTAACTCGATTAGTTTATTCTGATAAGCCTTTGAAAGTCCTTGGATCATTTATTCTACGCAGTACTCACCAAAACAAAGACCATTTCTGATCGTTTTGTAGATATCGTTCATCCACTATATGATGACAAACATTTTTGTACCTAGCAAAAGCGGGCGCTCAAGCTACTTAACTTTTCTTTTTTATTTCAAACGCGTAAAGAGGCCATATTGTGCAATGAATATTGCAGCATTTCGTTCTTTCTAGACATTGACTACTGTGTACAAAGCCACTGTAATTGGTTACAAAAAAAACTTTGCCCGTGTTTCTGAGGCAAAGCAGCACAAAATGTTACCATTCGCTCAAGTGCTGCTAGCCGAAACAGTGTGCGTGTGTGTGCGCGCGCGTGTGTGTGTGTACTGTGTAAGCATCTTCGTTTCCACAAATTTTAGCAATGTGACTTTTATGTTGAAAATCAGATCTGCGGAATCCCCCAAGGTGGCAGAAGGGTTAAGAAAGGGAAAATAGACAACCACCCATTTGTAGCACGAAGCCACAAGGAAATCCAAACGGATTTCTCAGGAATAAAGCCTCTTAGTCGCCGAAAAATTCGTCCTGGTCTGGGGTGAGATTTCCTTGTGGCTTCGTGCTACAAATTGTCTATTTTCCCTTTCTTGACTTTTATGTTGCTCTGAAATTACATTGGAAAGACATAAACAACAGTCGTGTTTTTTTTTTACACAGTTCTATTTTTGGAAACCACAGGGCTAGGAAAGCAGCCCACCTCAAACTTGGGGAGAACTTATGTGCAAGAACGGAACAGTGAAGCTAGCAAACGCGAACGCACCTTTTTTGTTTCGCCCTTGTGCATTGGTAACAGCTTTATGAGGGCTAGTCTGTTCATAATTAAGCAGAAAATAAAACAGCCTGAGGAGAACAATGACAACAAAGGAACGAAGCTCTTGTCCTATCGCCTTCGTTCCCATGTTGTCCTTGTTCTCTTCGTGATGTTTCATCCTCTTCCCTTGTGCAGCTCACCCCAAAAATCGTTTACAAGCTCAGCTTAAAATCAGTTTTCGGGGGGACACGGCCGTTTCCGGGTGGTTTTCATGCCAAACTCGGGTTGGCATGATTTAGTCCATGCTGGCATTTATAAACGCCTCTCTCATATGCAGACACGTTTTGAAGCAGGGTGACTAACTCTACTTTTTTTTGTGTTTATTTTCATACTGAGGTCGCAGAAGCTCGTCATAAATATACTGCACAATCATGGTGTCATTTATTTTCACCATTCTAAAAGCATGGTGCACTAATTTATTTTCAACCTCTAATTTTCTCGACCATCTGGGTATTACTGTCGACCAAAAGGGTGGCTTTCTTGTCCAGTCTCTCGACAAATGTGCTCTACACCATATCCACCAACCTCGCGAGACCACGACCCGCAGTTCAATATAACGCTAGAGCAAGCGCAGCGCGAGGTTAGCGCGCAAACATGCTCGCATGAGCACCATGAGCAAGAGCAGCAAGAAAATGAGAGGGGGAGAGGGAGAAAGTGTGCAGCGAGACGGAACGCACGCAGCCGCAATGTAAACAAACCGGCAGAATGTGCTCTACACCATATCCACCGACCTCGCGAGACCACGACCCGCAGTTCAATATAACGCTAGAGCAAGCGCAGCGCGAGGTTAGCGCGCAAACATGCTCGCATGAGCACCATGAGCAAGAGCAGCAAGAAAATGAGAGGGGGAGAGGGAGAAAGTGTGCAGCGAGACGGAACGCACGCAGCCGCAATGTAAACAAACCGGCAGAATGTGCTCTACACCATATCCACCGACCTCGCGAGACCACGACCCGCAGTTCAATATAACGCTAGAGCAAGCGCAGCGCGAGGTTAGCGCGCAAACATGCTCGCATGAGCACCATGAGCAAGAGCAGCAAGAAAATGAGAGGGGGAGAGGGAGAAAGTGTGCAGCGAGACGGAACGCACGCAGCCGCAATGTAAACAAACCGGCAGAATGTGCTCTACACCATATCCACCGACCTCGCGAGACCACGACCCGCAGTTCAATATAACGCTAGAGCAAGCGCAGCGCGAGGTTAGCGCGCAAACATGCTCGCATGAGCACCATGAGCAAGAGCAGCAAGAAAATGAGAGGGGGAGAGGGAGAAAGTGTGCAGCGAGACGGAACGCACGCAGCCGCAATGTAAACAAACCGGCAGCGAAGCGCCGTGTGCGACCGCATAACAAGATTTCCGAAAAAGGGGGCGCTTTTCAAAAAGGTGCAGCAGCGCCCCCTGGCCCAGGTTTTCTCTTCTATTGCGAATGGCTGGCAGCCTGCGTCCGCCGAGCTGTTGCGGACGGCGAACTAGTACTATCAATCAACAAGTCGAGACCGTTATGCGTGTCTTTGTACAGGCTCCCATTATATGAGCGATGCAATAAATTATCAAGGGCGATTATTTGGTGACTGCACATTGTGTCTGCACTGCTGAAGGCACAGTATGTCGCTTTCAGATGCGGTTTCTTCTAAGCATTAATAACATTTGCAGCGATATTCAAGGTGCAGCGTGCGGCCACTCGCGGAAATGTGAGGAAAAAAAAGTCAGTGCGTGTGGAGAACACTTCGGTGTACTTATAGTGGACTCCCAATAAACGAAACTCGGTTAAATGTTGCAAACCTAATTTGTGCTGTGGTGACCCTATTTCGTGCTTTATTGCCGCATCAGCGTCTCATCACTTCGGTGGCTGGTGAACACCAGGGAAGTTAGAAGGCCTAGCCCCTGTCATTACAAACCTCCTTTGTGCTGCGGTGATCTTATTTCGTGCTTTATTGCCGCGTCAGCGTCTTATCACTTCGGTGGCTGGTGATTACTGGCAAGTTACAAGGCCTAGCCCCTGTCATTACAAATCTCATGTGTGCTGCAGTGGTCCAATTTCGTGCTTTAGTGCCATGTCAGCACCTTATCACTTCGGTGGGTGGTGAACACCAGGGAAGTTGCAAATCATAGCTCATCATTACAAACCTCAATTGTGCTGTGGTGGTCCTATTTTGTGCTTTATTGCTGCGTCAGAGTCTTAATACTTTGGCTGCTGGTGATTATCGGCAAAGTTAAAAGGATGTGCCCATTTTAAGCAAGTGCCCTTGTCATTACAAAGCCTCGTGTGCTTCAGTGGTCCTACTTCGTGCTCTAAGGAGAGCGCGTTTTGCTGTCGAGCCGACAGGCACGACAGAAGCTGCGTCGGCATTATGCACGATGTCCTGGCATAATCGGGATGAACACACGAGCACTGTTTTATCTCCTGAATAATTCTTGGTCCATTGTTGTGACTCTGGTCAGGCTGTACACTTTTGACGCCCCGGCTGCGCAAATGCCAGAGATAGATGCCATAAAATTTGAGACTCTCTTTCGTGCAGTTTGGTAAAACTTAGATCGATTATATCAGAATGGCACAGTGCATCTTCTATGGCACATTTCGGTACAGTTGGCACAGAGTCGAATCGCTGCATCCAGCGACTTCTGTGTTTAGGCTGCATGCAGGATGCAGAGTTCACAAACCGAGTGAACTGTGTTGACTCATCAGGATAATGCGGGTTGCAGACATTATCAGGGCTGGCTTGCAGATGCTGGGTGAGAAAAACTTTAAAATCAAAGTAAAATATTTTATACATGTTGTCTGACTCCGGTGTGTGGAGAGCGTTAACAGTGCAAACCAAGGAAACGAAAAATGAGCCTTTTGTGATGCCTCAAAATCCTGTTAGTACTCCTTTAAGACGAAAGAATTGGGGCACACCAAGCAAGTACTTTTTCGAACAGCGAAAATTCCTTGCATACCGTAGGCATGCACATATGTAGCCATATTCAGCATGCACAAGAAGCGGGAAACCTACCTGTGTCCTCAAATCTGAGATGATGATAAACTTCTTAAGGATGTTCTTCGGGAGGATGTAGGTGTAACCTGCCTCCTTGATGTCATCAGAGGAAACGTAAATGTGGTTAGTACGCAGGTGAAGGTTTGTTGCCGAGATGGCTCGTACACGCCATTCAGTCTTGGAGGCAAAAGACTGCGTTTCGTAGTTGCTGCAAAAGAAGTTTGCACCATCACTTTTCTGTTCATACAGCTGAATTCTCTCCAACATCTGTACATGCAAACCGTGCATTCAATATAGAAGAAAATGGACAATAATCTGAACTAGAGGTACAAAGTATCAAACCAAACTCTGTTTCCTTCCCCTGAAACAATATGAATTGAGTGGGATGATGATATTCTCACGGGGTCGTGACGTCGACGAAGGCAGCAGGCGGCGTGCCCAAGGTGAAACTCTATTTGGCCGAACTTGTGGCCGGGAAAAGGAAAGTCAAACTACAGCAATACACACAATACACTGATAGCGGCGAATAGAGCGTCGGCCGTCGATAAAACTGAACATTGCTGGGATGCGCCGTCTTTTACACATCATGCATCGAACTTTATAGCCTTATCACTGGTGGTTGCACCAGCTCTGGAATAATCTTGACTATTCCCGTCATGTGCGCAATCTTGACAAAGTGATCTGCAATCGCGAAGCTTCTTGAACACTGCGCCGTTGCTAACCGTTCTTGCTGGTCAAACCCGAATACATCAAAATAAAACAAGAAGTGGGCGTGGCTTTGCCCCCCTCTGAAAAAGCATCGTCCCGATGCGTGTGAAAGAACATAGAGGAGAAAAAAGACAAGTGCTTACACAAATAAATTACAGTAACAAAGGAAAAAGTAGAGTCACCAGGTTCGCTAACGCGTAAAAAACGGTTTAAGGCGCACGACATGGACGACTTCAGGTCGTGCGCAGCGTCGCTGGGAGTTCGTAATGCTGTCCGGGATGACCTCGTAGTCAAGAGCGCAGAGACGTCGAAGAACCTTGTACGGCCCGAAGTATCGCCGAAGGAGTTTTTCGCTAAGCCCACGTCAGCGTATCGGCATCCAGACCCAAACATGGTCGCCGGGCTGGTATTTCACGAAGCGTCGTCGAAGATTGTAATGGCGGCTGTCGGTCGTCTGCCGATTCTTGATGCGTAGGCGGGCGAGTTGTCGGGCTTCTTCGGCGCACTGAAGGTAGACACTCACGTCGAGGTTTTCTTCGTCGGCGACATTGGGTAGCATGGCGTCGAGTGTCGCTGCCGGGTTCCTTCCATATACCAACTTGTACGGCATCATTTGCGTAGTTTCTTGCATGGCCGTATTGTATGCAAAGATCACGTACGGAAGGATGGAATCTACGTCTTGTGCTCGACGTCGACGTACATGGCCAGCATGTTGGAGATGGTCTTATTTAGATGCTCGGTGAGGCCATTGGTCTGTGGGTAGTAGGCTGTGGTCTGGCGTTGGCTTGTTTCGCTGTATTTCAAGATCGCTTGAGTAAGTTCAGCAGTAAAAGCTGTACCTCTGTCGGTGATGAGGACTTCTGGGGCACCATGAAGCAGGAAGATGTTCTCAACAAAGAACTTAACCACCTCGGTGGCAATGCCTTTGAGCAGGGCCCTTGTTTCGGTGTACCGGGTGAGGTAGTCGGTAGCTACGATGATCTATTTGTTTCCGGAAGTCGACGTCGAGAACAGCCCCAGTAAGCCCATCTCGATTTGCTGGAACGGCCGGCGAGGTGGCTTGATCGGCTGAAGAAGTCCGGCTGGCCTTTTAGGTGGTGTCTTCCGTCACTGACAGTTTCGGCAAGTTTTGACGTAGTGGGCGATGTCGGCAGTGAGGCAAGGCCAGTAGTACCTTTCTTGTATTCTCGCGAGCGTGTGGGAAACACCGAGGTGCCCAGCCGTTGGGTCGTCGTATAATGTTTCCAGAACCTCTGGACGTAATGCTGAAGGAACTATGAGGAGGTAGCTGGCCCAGAGTGGCGAGAAGTTTTTCTTTACGAGCACGCCATTCCGCAAGAAAAACGACTCCAGTCCTCGCTTGGATACCTTTGGAACAATGGTGGCCTTGCCCTAAAGGGTCCTTCAAGTCAGCTAGCGAACACAAGGCGTGGTGGTCGCTTACAACTTTGAAAGGCCTGCCGTAAGATAGGGGCGGAACTTTGATGTAGCCCAGATGATGGCAAGGCACCATATTCTCGTCCTTCCAGCTGGCCAGGAGTTCATAATCAGTAAGCGCCATGAGGTCATCATCTGATACGACACCATACCTGCCAACCTCACAGCATGAAAATTCGGGAGACCGCAGCGGGGGCGTGTGGCTTTTTTTGCATAGTGGAAATTACTGAGACTGGAGATTGACATCAAAAAGGGGTAAGGATGTTTGTTTTGAGCTGCTTGAACCAAACTTCTTTACTTGTGAAGGCACCAAGGCAGTTCACAGGCGCACGTGGTACAGAATCCGTATTTGTCACCTTTCCGCGAAGTCACAAAGCACGGAAACCCAGCTGTGTATGAGCCCAGAAACACTTGCAAGTACAGTAGAACCCCGCTGATACGTTTTTGAAGGGACCGTAGGAAATAAACGTAAGAGACGGGAAACGTAAGAGCCGAAAAACAGGAAAAACGGCGAAATATTTAGTGGTACAGAATTTTATTTCAATTCTTACGAGCAGCACGAAAATTGGCGCGCTCAGCCGCGATCTAGTCGATGGATAGAAACGCGGAGCTTAGGACGGCCTCATCCACAGAAATGTAATCAACGTATGTGATTTTTTTAACACCAACAGCTGTAGGCATGAAAGAACTAAGCACACGCAATCACGACCGGCGCGGCGAGTCCGACCGCGAACCGCACGCACGACCGTGCGAGCTCCAACCAGCTCGAACTCCTCCCGCTCTCCGACAAATAATGATGATGATGAGTCTACGCCAACGCGATGGCAGAAGTGAATGCCAATCTCGAAGGCCTTGCTTTCGCATGCAATTACGTCATACACGCCATGTTTGTGCAATACAGATCTCAAAGGCTATGCTTTTGTCAATAGTAAATGCCAATCTCGAAGGCCTTGCTTTCGCGAGCAGTTACGTCATAGACGCCATCTTTGCAATTTGAATCTCGAAGGCCATGCTTTTGTTTGCATCAATTGAAAGATTCTGTTGCTTGCGCCTCTCATGCGGCTAATATTACGGTCAAACGAGGCCAAGCTGCGTGAAAATGCACCATGGCGGCTCTCTTTGGTAGTCACTCGGTCGGCTCCGAGCGCACTTCGCGACGTATCATACGGGAACGGTCCGACAGTTACGACGTAACAGCGGGGTTCCCAATACATTGTATCCTATGGGAGCTATGACGGGACCGGCGGAAAACGACGTAACAGCCGGGAAAACGCAGCAGTGAGGAACGTAACAGCGGGGTTCTACTGTACTTTGATTTTGACGCCGTCCATCGACCTTCTAACTGACCTCTGGAAACACACAACTCCCACGGCAGACGGCGTAGCGTACAAAATGCAGGGGCCAAGATGGAGACGCAAAAGTTCTGGCTAGGCTCAACGGAAATGACTGCCGCAAATTAACTGAACGGTGGCCGGAGCGGCAAGATTGCGACACGCGGTGCTGTTTCTCCCAAGCATGCCGATATCGAGAGTGTAAAGCACAATGGGGGCGGTCTGCCAGCCACCCCTCCTTTGGAAAATGGAATGTGCTCGACAGTCTCGCCGTCTCGTTATCAAAGCGCTCGTGCAGCACCATGGCTCCGGCCGCCGTGCACTTTTGGCAATCTTTTTCCGTTGAGACTGTACCTTTTCCCTTGCCTTCTTTCGGTACGGTGGCGAGCGCTTCTCACGGCCAGCCGGCCAGCCTTTGCCCAGATGCGCAGTGCCTAGAACGTACTCAGCGGTACTCTACGATATGGTTACAATTAAATAGAAGTGTGGTGGCGAGTGCTCTTCCGCAGCACTGCCAAAGCAGGATAGGCTGACGTACGTGCATGATTTTAAAAAAAGAGAGAAAAAAAAAACCCGCCTCTGCTGTGGTGGCCACCTTTCGGGAGATTCGAGATGACATTCGTACAATCGGGAGATTAGGTCCAAATTCGGGAGTCTCTCGGACAATTCGGGAGAGTTGGCAGGTATGCGACACCCTTCGCCGTTTTCAGTGTTCTGTGGGCGGTGACAGTGATGTGTTTATCCCCAAACACCACAAGGTTCGTCAATTTCTGGTACTGTGACTTATCTTTCACTTCAACCAGCAGATCCCCACTGGCCCTCTTAGTGGCTTTTTAGCCGCTTCCGATGGTCTCAGTGAGGCACTTTGACACTAGGAATGGTGAAATGTTACGGGCTTTTTTTTTCCAGTGTTCTCACAGTGGATGACGTGACACTTTGGGAAGGTGTCTTTCTTTTTCTGGAGGATTTCAGCGGTTGCATCGGTGCGCCACTGTTTCGAGGGGCGATCATTTGCGAACGGGTTGGATGATCCCATTAAATGAGTAAAATGTTCGGCAACAATGCCAGTCACCCACCATCGAGCCCAACAAGGGGACAGGGCAGAGGTTGTGGTGGAGCAAACCCTGCCATGTCAACTGTACATCGTTGCTGTAACCAAATATGGCGTACCCAAGTATCAGATATTTAATGTATATTGTTAGGAGCAAGATTTATTTTAAAATTGTGAGCGTTATAAAGCAAATCACCATATCGCAATAACCTGGAATGAATACTGCATGCAATAAAACAAGAATAGATATTCTAGGCCCATTTGAACAAAGGTTATGTTATGTTTAACATTCCCATCTTGATCCTGGTTTGGCCCAGCTTGACATGGCTTAACTTTCAGACCTGAAAATGTACTGTGACTTTTGTTCAAATGGGCCTGGACCATCCATTCTTGTTTTACTGCATACAGTATTCATTCTAGGTTATTGTGATATGCTGTTTTGCTTTATAACTCTCACAGTTTAGAAATAAACCTTGCTCCTAACAACACAAAAACTATTTAATAGTTTCAAAACTACATATTGTATTAGAAAAATAATTGCATGTTTGAAATCGGCACATAAAAACACATAAGCTGTGAAAGTTTCACAACGATATGGTAAAAAAAACGTTCTTCTGAGGCAGGGTCTCCCCTTAAAGCAGGTGGTAATTCAAATGTTATGCTGTTTCTTTCCAGCTCTAACACCGTACTTATTATTATTTTGTTGGCAGAGGCCCATGCAAAAGAAATGCAAAAGTGTACTGGGAGGTTGGTGAACATTACTGTCTGGCACCACATTTGTGCCAGGTGAATACTGATAAAATTCCACTGAACATTGCCCGTTACACTCTGTATGAGCACAAACATCATTCCCTGGAAACTGTCTGCCCCGGAAGATGCTTCATGAAAATGTGGTATGCAATGCCACCACAAATGCTGTATAACGGCATACCTGGTTGTAGAGGTGATTATCTCATCCCCGTGCTTGTTCACAGTGCGGGTAGTGGTGGCTGTCAGCTGAGACTGCTCTTTGGTCTGCTTCTCAATCTCAGCAATCTGTTGCCGTTGAGCTGATGGTGCCGAGATCTCCATGCCGAGGATAATGTCACGAATCTCAGATTGCGTCAATGAGGCCACGTTTACGCTGCAAAGAACCATATCCGTAAGGCTCTGCACAAAACTACTACAGCAATGAAACCAAGCATTTGTCATGCTGGGCACAGTGAATTGTGCCTTTGTCAATGCAGTGTGTTTCTCGGTTACTCCAAAGCCTCATGTCATTCCTGAAAGCTACGTAGCATTTGCCAACTAATGGGCGAGATGTGTTGAGCTCGACTGTCGTGCTGCCAGAGAAGCCCAATAAAGATGCTGTCAAAACTCGCCAATTTACATATGCTGATGTGGCTACTGTGGCTGATTTGTGCACACGCCTATAACACTTTCTCTTTTATCCCTTGCCTAGATACTTCACACTTTCGCTGCACAGAGCAATACAATGCAGTTTTTGCTCACTCATTAATAATTTACCAGACTGGCATACAGTAGACCCTGCTGATACACTTTTCAGGCAACCAAATAAAAAAATCAAAGGAGGCAGTATATGCAAGAGCCAAAAAATGGGGAAACTTGAAAAATGATAGTCACAGTGAAATGCACACAATTTTATTTCAGTACTGTTGCATAAAAAAAAAAAATGCCCGGCATTGGCTGGTGCATTTTTTCAAGGCCTATCAGCACAAGGCAAGCAACTGCAGTGTTAGAGATAAGCGTTGGGCTAGTTGATTCGAATTACTGTCTGAAGACTGACATTTTTAGGCCTAATTGGACACCCGCAGTGTCATGTGGCTATTGTCAGGACCTTTTGAGCGTACATTTCCTTTAAGTACTGTAAAAAACGGAGTATAGGTCGAAATATTTTTCAGGAAACAGCTATAAAAAGTCGACCCCCATCTTGTATACCGGTCATTGGCAGAAAACTTTGGAAGTCTGGCCACTATGGGCAACCGAAGTCAAACGCCTCCATCGGCTTTGCTTTGTTTACTGCCATGTTTACCGCCAACCTTGTGCCGTGGGCGGCCTCATTTTGCGTTTTTGTTGTTGTCTTGTGAATCTATTTGGGCACTGAGCAAGTTTTTTGTCTTGTTCTTGACTGGTGGCTGACGACAGGCCACCATAGCGTTTAAGAAAACAGCAATCGAGTTCACGTATGCACGAAGAAATCTGGTCTCAAGTGTGTGGAAGATGTGTTGGGATGCTAGGACACGTGAATGCGAGAGGGAGCTGTCAATCATAAACAATAACTGAAAGTTCATCTTTGCAAGGGTGTTCTCGCTGCTCCAGTCTCGCCTGACCCTCTTTCTTTGTTGCTTCATGCGATGCCGGCAGCTCTGGTTACAGCATCACATACGGTTATGATCAGCAGGCTGATCGAGTGCACCACAGAAGCATTCGCTACTGGCGGACGCTGAAGGATAACATCACGACATGCAGCAGTCAAAAGACAACTTTGCTTCGGTGCCAGACTGCAGTGTATCTAGAGCTGGAGACTAAGGTTGCAGAGTTTATACGGGAGCTGCGCTCACATCATGATTGCTACCGGTGACCTCGGAGTGTGGCCAAATTAAAGCTGTCAAGATGGTTGTGATGTGTTACTAAGATAATGCTTGAGCCCATCTATTGGCTCTCTGCCATTTGGAATTTGCGTGTAAACACGCGGGTAAATAAATGGCATTTTAACTCGGCACCATATAGAATTGTGCTTGTTTCACGGTAAAGGTGCCTACTGACACTTTGGCCATTCCATGTACAGTTAAACCTGCTTATAACGAACCTCCATATAACGAATTCCTGGATATAACAAAGTTTTTCTATTCCCCGCCGTTACTCCATAGAAGCACATGCATTTGAGACCTCTACGTAACGAAGTGGCAGTGGGAGACCCCCTCGAAATAATGAATTTTCCCCGCCGACGACCTAAAGGTGTTGGCTCAAACTGTGTCATTTTTGCGCGAGCAGCAACCCGAAGCACCTTCTCCGCCGCGACGAAATGCGAAGCGGCGGCATCGTGCTTGGTGCGCTCGAAGGCATGGCGACTGCGAGGCGAGAGCGAGCGTGCACAAGGCGGGCCTGCATCCCTCGACCCGGCAATCTTGCCGCTGCGGGCGTGACCTTTCCGAACCCTCCCCTCAAACCTGATCCCGCCGCTTGCTGCAGCTGGCCTAGCTCGCTACTTTTTGCCGAAGAGAAAAAAAAAAGTGAGCTTTTTTTTTTTACTTGGAAGGGTAGCGCTAGTAGACACGGACTAGAGGAAGACACACGGACACACAGACGGAAGCGTCTGTTCTTTTTTCCACGCGATGGCAGCGCCACTCTTTGGTTACAGTGCAAGTCTCTGCGCTTCCCTTCTAACCTGTCACTAAGTGACACAAAGGAAAAAAATAAGAGAGAGTGGCAGCACCGCCGTGGCTTTCCACATTCTCCGTGTCTTTCTTTGTTGGTTTTCTTCAGTACGACGCCATTGTGTTGCTTGCTCTTCGTTTTTGACGCCTCACGCTTGTGCAAACCGACACATGACCACGCACCCAGTACCTGTTGTGACAATCCAAGGATGAGTGCTTCGACGAAGAAACGCAAGACACTAGGCAGTTTTAGAATAGCGTACGTAAAGCTTTGCGTTGGCTTTTCGCGCAACTGCGCATGCGTCGTCGTACGCTAACCGCTTGCAGGCTCTCATTAAGTGACGGAAGTAGCGGGCTGCAAATGCTAACTTAGCGTACGTTATTCTAAAAGTGCCTGCTGACTCCTGAGGACATAATGGCCATCTTGGACGGCGTTTCTAGAGGTCAAAAAAAGAAGGATGTCGCTGCCAAAATTGGCATCCCCGCTAGTTCTTTGTCGACGATTTTAAACGCAAAAGATGCGATTCGCAGCGCTGTGGAGCGTGGCACAGACAGCAAAAAGAAGTTGAAGTCGTCAACATACGGCGACGTCAACAAAGCTGTGTTTACATGGTTTATGGACATGCGGGCACGAAACGTACCAATCAGCGGCACTGTATTGCAGCAAAAGGCAAGGGATTATGCTTGCATCCTGGGCTGCGATGATTTAAAAGGAGGTAACGGGTGGCTCGAAGGTTTTAAACGCAGCTACGGGATCACCGGCAAAGTGATCAGTGGCGAGTCCTTCTCTGCGGATAGAGATGGCGCCGACTCGTGGATCCAACACGAACTACCGGGTATTTTGGAGCGCTATGAAGCATCGGATATGTACAATGCTGACGAAACTGCGCTTTTCTACGAGTTGCTTCCGAACCGTACCCTTATGCTTAAAGGGGACGTCTGCCACTGCGGTAAACGGAGCAAACGTCGTTTGACTGCTCTAGTCTGCCCAAATTCAGACTGAAGCGACAAGCAAGTTCCGCTGGTAATCGGCAAAAACGCCCGACCTAGGTGCTTCAAAGGAACCCACAGCATGCCGCCCGTAAAATATGCGGCAAACACGAAAGCATGGATGATGTGCGACATATTTAGTGAGTGGCTGACGGATTTCAACAATGATGTCAAGCGGCAAGGTTGCAAGATTTGTCTGTTCATAGGCAATTGCACTGCACACCTCGTAGAGGGGCTCGAGCTCTCCAACAATGAGCCGCAATTTTTACCCGCGAACTGCACATCGCTCATTCAGCCCCTTGATAAAAAAATGATTAACAGTGTCGAGTGCTCGTACTGTTGGCGACTAATCCAAAAACTGCTCCTGAACAATTCGTCTGCAGCGACATACGAAGGTAGACACTGTGCAAGCAATTGAGATGCTTGAAGTATCCTGGCAAGAAACAAGTGCTGAAACTGTTGCGAGCTGCTTCCGCAACGCCCGTATCTGCGTATCTCAACAGAGGTTCAGGTGGTTCAGGCTGAGGAAATAGACACCGGAGAGGAGGAGCATTCATGCCCGCCCGATCTCGCCAAAGCTTGGATTTCGCTGCGCATAAATGGAGGAGCCCCGGACAATGTAGAGATTTGTGGTTTTTTATATGCAGACAACTGCACTGTCACAACTGAGGAGATGACGCATGAGGCTCTGGCAGAAACTGTCCGACACTGCAGTGACGACAACGGACCTTGAGAGGATGCCTCGGCACGTGCTTTGCCCTCCGCGAAGGAGGTGCTGGACGCCATCGAGCTCTTGCGCCGCGGTGTGGGCTCACTGGATGATGACGGAGCAGCACTGTGTTCGTTGATGTCGTACGAACGGTCAGTGCTGCCGTCCATCATGAACAAACAACAAGGCAAAATCACGCAGTTTTTTACCGCGAAAGAAGCGTTTTGGGTGAGTTCTGCCGTCTGTAACTTTTTTTCTTACTTAAGCGTTTCTTTTTCGATTTTCGTGCTGAATCTCCATATAACGAAATCCTCTTTATAACGAAGTTTTTCTGGAATTTGTCAATTTCGTTATATCCAGGTTTAACTACTTTTTTTTTTTCAGTTTTCAGTAGTTCGAAGTTGGGGGGTCACCCTATATTCCAGTTATACGGTAAATCTGATGCGGTTACGATGCATGAGAACGTCGGCTCCAGCACCTGTGGCCAAGCGACCATAAGCGGCCACAAGCGATCACAAGCAGCGGCAAGTGGCCACAAGTGGCGATGCTTTTATTTTCATGAAAATGCCCTAGCATCTGAGAGCAATAATGTTCCTGGCCTGCTGTCTTACTATGGTTGGCACATCAGTGTGGCTCAAACACATCCTTATGCCTGTGGGAGAGCACGCGCGCCCATTTGCTTTCCTTAATGCTGGCGCAATCACGGACTGGCAGCGGGAGATAAGAGGTCACTGTTGAAGAGCGAGCACTGTTGCCCCTTTTCTGGCAACCCCTTCAGTCCAGCCGCACCGCGTGCTAATCCTCGCTTTCCTGCTCGCGGGAAAGGGCACTCGTCCCCTGCAAGAGAAACAACCCTCGCGGGGTAGAGAGACGGGAGGTGAATAAAACAGCCGACCGAGCAGGGAGACGACTTCTCTTGCTCCGCTGACCTGTGGGAATGAGCCATGGAACCCCCAGGACCCCCGAGCCAACCATCGACCGAAAGAGTAAGCGTTACCCTTTGTTTTCTACTCGAGTGGACTATCCCTCTACGCGACATTTACGCATTATTGCTTGAGTAGCAATCAAGTGCTGTTTGTTGATCTAGCCTGTTGCCTTATTCGCCTGAACCAGTCATAGCTGCGATGACTGTCTCTATGGGAAGGGGACGTTGACATGTGCATGATATCACTGTGTGCGGCTGGAACTGGAGCTAGACTTCTTCACCAGCTGTGCATAGAGCGGACCCCTTCATGCTTTGCAAAAGGGAAAGCGTCTCGGAACAAATATGGAAAGCATATACAGTAGAACCCCGCTGATACGTTTTTGAAGGGACCGTAGGAAATAAACGTAAGAGACGGGAAACGTAAGAGCCGAAAAACAGGAAAAACGGCGAAATATTTAGTGGTACAGAATTTTATTTCAATTCTTACGAGCAGCACGAAAATTGGCGCGCTCAGCCGCGATCTAGTCGATGGATAGAAACGCGGAGCTTAGGACGGCCTCATCCACAGAAATGTAATCAACGTATGTGATTTTTTTTAACACCAACAGCTGTAGGCATGAAAGAACTAAGCACACGCAATCACGATCGGCGCGGCGAGACCGACCGCGAACCCCACGCACGACCATGCGAGCTCCAACCAGCTCGAACTCCTCCCGTTCTCCGACAAATAACGATGATGATGAGTCTACGCCAACGCGATGGCAGAAGTGAATGCCAATCTCGAAGGCCTTGCTTTGACATGCAATTACGTCATACACGCCATGTTTGTGCAATACAAATCTTAAAGGCTATGCTTTTATCAATAGAAAATGCCAATCTCGAAGGCCTTGCTTTCGCGATCAGTTACGTCATAGACGCCATCTTTGCAATTTGAATCTCGAAGGCCATGCTTTTGTTTGCATCAATTGAAAGATTCTGTTACTTGTGCCTCTCATGCGGCTAATATTACGGTCAAACGAGGCCAAGCTGCGTGAAAATGCACCATGGCGGCTCTCTTTGGTAGTCACTCGGTCGGCTCCGAGCGCACTTCGCGACGTATCATACGGGAACGGTCCGACAGTTACGACGTAACAGCGGGGTTCCCAATACATTGTATCCTATGGGAGCTATGCCGGGACCGGCGGAAAACGACGTAACAGCCGGGAAAACGCAGCAGTGAGGAACGTAACAGCGGGGTTCTACTGTAATAGCCTGATGTGCAAAACAAACAAGCAATCTCTGAATCAAATAGAAGATGGAGGTAGGATACACTGTGGTATTTCCTTATCGAATAAATTTAATGAACACTTTCTCTCTATTGCTGAAGGGAGTACAAAATTTGATGAGGACGATGTATCACTATATTTGAAAGATAATTCATTCAAGACAATCCTTTTTTTTGCCATCACCTAATGAAATAGCAACCTTTTTTATGCCTACATCACCTAATGAAACAGCTCAGTTTAATTTTTAAGTTATGCAACAACTGCTCGGCTGGAATTGATGGCATTAAATCACAGGCACTCAAATACGTCGCAGATATAGGCACCGGCACTTTCACATATTTGCAACCAAATGCTAACGATGGGAATTTTTCTTGATAAGCTGAAAATAGCACGAGTCTCTGTTATACACAAAGGAGGTGATCGAAACTCGTTTGCGAATAATCATCGAATGTCTGTTTTACAGTCAATCCTGAATATATCAAACTTGGATATATCGAATTATTGGCTATATTGAACAGTTGAGAAATCCCCTTGAATTTCCTATGCAAAAGTATGGGGCTGGTGCACACGTATATATCGAACTCCCGCACAGCGAAACATCCGATATATCAAACGCTGCACCGCGCCGAACTCCAAGGAGTGCATTTTTCCTAACAAATGTTGGTCATTTTTGGCCGCGTTCTGACAAGTTCTGATTACTCTTCGCGCGCAGGTGATGAAAAGGCAGTGTCGTTGCATTACGTTGATCTGGTTGGTTAGCGCTTGTGAGTGCATCGGCTTGTTTGATGCGCGATCTGAAGGTTGTAATGTGCGGGCATAGTGCTTTTCAAAGGGGCCAATTGCAGAAGGCACCAAAATGAGATGAATGCGGAGATACTTGGCAGCCTCGTCACAATGTTCGCATTCCCTTCCCTGTTTGTTCGCATACGATGGCATGCGGGCCTGAAAAGCATGGCCTTCAAGATCCGCAACGTCGTGACGTATTTTTGGCGTTTTCAGTTATAAAACATCTCGGAGGCTACGCTTTTTCTTGCTTTTCGCGCCAAAGCAGCGGCTGCCAGCTACAAAGCCACAAGTGCCATCGCCAAGATGTCAACGGTGGTGGGGACTTTTCCTTCGTTGTTTGTGGGCAGCGTTGTCTCTTGTGACTTGAGGGCTCCTGTACTTCTCGCTTCGTTCCTGACAGATCCTCATTCGGGAGACGAACTAAATACTGACCCACTCGTAGGGATAAAATGACTGGTGCTTGGAACGACGTCAAGCAAAGCATCGCCATGAACTGTTTCCTTGCGGGCTTTGGTGTCAGGCGGTGACTTTGGGTGCGTCATGACCGCTGACAACTGTGTACGGTGCCTCAGTGAATTTTGCAACTTAGCATTTCCGGGTGCACTCTCGGACAGGAGTACAGCAAGCGACTTCATCGGTGCAGATGACGACGTCGCTGTTTCTGACTGCATCGATGCCGAGATCAAGGCTGACGTTGCTGGTGCCACGGAAGTGGACCCGTGCAGTTATGAAGATGCCAATGCCGCTCCTAAGCAACTTTTTATTTCATTTCATTTCATTTTATTACCTTAAAGACCCCACTAGGGGGTGTTACATAAGGGGTGGATATAGAGAAATTATACAAAAAATGCTAACCATGTATGTTAATTGCGAGACAGGCAATGTGTTACATTTTGCAAAAATAAACTCGGGCAGGTAATGGCGGCAGCTGTGGGAAAGGTCGTTCCATTCAGATGATGCCCGTGGAAAGAAGGAGGCAGAAAATGTCTTGGTGTGGCTGCGTGGACGGGTGACTTGTAAGGCATGACCGGTGCGATGAGATATGCGGGCTGCAGTGGTGATAAGGTCCGGTCGGTCACGTGAGCTGTAATAAAACTTATGGAACAGAGCTAGGGTGGCAATGCGATGACGAAGTGCAAGAGTTAATAAAGATGATTCTTCTTTCAGTGATGACGCACTGACATGGTGACGCATTCCAAAGCTTACATCGGCGTTCAGCGTCAATCACCGCTGTTGTGGCTGAATGTGCTGAATTTGCTTACTTGGAAAGCTTCAATGATATTTAGGATGACTTGATGAACTTGACAGTGTGCAAGAACGAAGACAAGTTTATGCACTATTTTCGTGCAAAATAAAGTGCAGTAACTTGCAAAAGAAAAAGTTGCCACCTTGTTATTTACATACTAGTTGTGAGCGAATCGTCATGTTAGGACTTGTTACGAATTCCGAAAACTGTTTCTAGACCTACAATGCATTAATATAAGCCTTACATGCGCATATTTTATATTTTGAATTATCGATATATTGATATTTCGCAATCCCCTTCGAGTTCGATATATCCGGGATCGACTGTATCTGTCTTCAGCAAAGTTGCTGAAAATGCCATCAACACATGCTTAGTTAGCTTCCTTGAGAAAATAAATGCAATATCAAACCAGCAGTAGGGATTTCAGAAGAGATCAACAGAAAGGCCTTGCTTTGTGTGAAGGATGAAATAATAAACAACATGGAAGGTTTCACAGTGGGACTGTTCCTGGAACTAAAGAAGGCATTTGATTCGGTTATTCATAAAATTGGGTTAATCATGAAGCTTAAATTGCCATACTATGGAATAAGAGGCACTCCATTAGATTTGATCTACTTACCATCAAGAGTACAATGTACTAGTGTAAATGGTGTTTCATCTAGCTACATGGATATACGCACAGGCGTACCGCAGGGCTCAATTTTGGGGCCACTGCTCTTTCTCTTGCATATTAATGATATAGTCAACATTCCTTGCACTCCTTCAATGGTCATGTATGCAGATGACAAATATTTTCTTTTCTGGGTGTGATATAAATTCTGTAGCGAGCGACGCAAATACGTGGCCGGCTGGACAGTCCTAATGGCTCACAGCAAGTAAAATAGAGCTGAATGTACACAAGATCAAGTTCATATTATCCAAGTCGAAAAACAAGATTATAGACAATGAACCCATTATTACTTTTCACAAAAGTGCTCTATCGCGCGTGGACTCCATACGATATTTAGGTGTAATTTTTAACGAAAGGCTAACTTGGGCAGATCACATTAATCATGTGTGTTCTAAAGTCTCCAGTTTGGTTGGTATAATCTACAAAATGAGAAATTTATTGCCATTATGGTTTAAGAAACAAATGTACTACGCTCTTGTGCAATCATGCCTTCATTACTGCCTATTGGTCTGGGGAAGCACTACGCAATTTAACTTGCAATCACTATTTGTTTTACAAAAAAAAAGTCATTCGTGCCATCAGTAATATGAATTATCGAGACAGTACAAACGAAAACTGGAGCAAACTGGGTGTACTAAACATACACAACTTGAAAACCTTGTGGTTGGCTCTTGAGACACATCACTTACTTAAGAACGATACTACCTTTTCACTCCCTTTACACGACCCTCACAAACATCCGCCATATACATTTCGCCATGTTAGCTACAGCAATAACAGGATCAGGACAAACTATGGTTCACAAACGTTGCACTACCAGATTACAACACTCTTGAACAACATCAAACGTATAGAAGAAATAATAAGAAATCACAAATCAGGAAAAATAATAAAGCGCCAAATAAGTCAACTACTTCTTTCATAGTTTTTTTTTTTTCAGTGCATATTGCCTGCTATTTGTGTTCAATAATTTCCGTCCTCAACAATGATACAATTGATTTTATATTTACCTGTAAAATGTTATTTTATCTTTCTGTATGTATTCGAAGTTCTACGTGAACTATTACTTCTTTTATGCAAGTTTTCAGTCGCTTCCGTTGTTGTCAGTGCTTGTGTGCAAACTGTTGTTGTTTTAGGTGGGAGGACCCTGTCAGGCGTCAATGTCTTTAGGCCTCTCTTTCCGAAGTGTAACATTTTGCACTTGAATAAAATGAATTCAAAGCAATTGTCTGAGAATACGACCCCTCCCCCTAAGCTTTGTCACTGTTGCATGTGTTGACACACAGCCACAATCTCATCAACGAATAGCTTGCATGACCAGTGTGACGATTCACAAGATAAAAGACAGTGCAAAAAGACCAGGGGAAGCATGGATGGCGAGACCACGCCAATGTGACGGCACAACCAAGCCAAAATCGGAGGCCTTACTTTTGCTAAAAAATGTGTGCAAAAAATGTCAAAAACAAGTGATGCCACAGACGCAATGTTAAATGGCGTCTATCATTCCATTAAAAAGCAAATCCAATATCAAATACAGATCTCGGGATCTATGCTTTTGCTAGCAGAAATAAAAATCACAACATGGGTGACGCCTACAACACAACATGCGGCTAATCTCATGGCCAAGCAGGTCAAGTTGCATGAAAAAACAACGTGGTAGCTCTCCCTGGGCACTCAGACTAGCTCAAAGTACCAGTTCGCGACATGTCATGTGGGAACAGTTCTGCAGTTGTAACGTAACAACGGGGCTCCCAATGCATTGTATCCTATGGGACCATGCCGGGACTGGCTGAAAACGACGTAGTAGCCAGTAGCATAGCAGTGGGATGTGCTTTTATCATCATGTACGGTCACAGCTCATCATTTGCTTCAAACACAGTAGAAATGGCACAATACGGATGTCGAATAACACAGCAACTTTGCAAAAACTGTAGTATTAGCTGTACCATCAAATTTTCAAAGCTGGTTCTCACTTTCTGCTCACTGCATCATGGTTGCATTTTATGCCTTCTACCAGGTATTGTTAGAGCAAGCTTTATGTGCATAATCACTTATTTGAAAAACATTAACTGTCTAGCGAAAATGCAGCTGGAAATGCTGACAATGGCAACTGAGCAAGATGGTTGTCTTGGGTGGCTGTGCAGGTTGCACCGTCACTTGTTTCTCTTCTGACAGAGGTAAACAATGCATATAGGAAATTCACAAATAAGTCTGCACAATGCGCACAGACCCGCTTATGTACAGTCACATTTCCTTCAGGGGATGTGACTGCAACAGACGACCTTCGTGGAAAAGTGGCGCACCGATGTTGGCATTTCGCTCTGAAGGCACTTTGTTTGCTGTATGAAGTGAAAAATGGCCAACTGCAAATGGCCAAGGCCAAACGTAACTATGAAAACAGTTTGCGTCATTCTGAATGCTTACTCTTTACTTGCACTTAACCCTCATCTCTCTACTGCTGGGCGTCCCACTGCACAGTTAGGCGTGACTTCCAGGACTGATACAACAGTATCTCGAACGCCATACTCTGACAAGGCCTCACTGCTGCCATCTCAGAGGCCACACAAGGACTACACCTAGCTGCACCAGCTTGCAAGGCACATTGCAGCGAAAAAGGAGTGGATGGGGAGGGGAGGTGTCGAGGCGACTGCAACAGTATGGAAGGCAGTGGTATTGTGAATAAATGGCATGTGGTGCTGCTCCCACATGGTGACATGTAGCAACATGAGGCACTATGAGCTGCTGCACTGAAAGGCCGATGAACACCATGGGGAACGACACACTCGGTATGAATGGATTCAAGTGCATGCATCTCTGTGGGGTTTTCGAGGAGAATTTCATTTTCTTCTTCATACTGTCACATGGGTGTTTGTGCCACTGTAGATGAAAGGACGCTGCTAGCCGAAGAAGTTGAAGCGAAGTGTCTCGGGCTCCAATCAATGGTGTTGTTCTGGTCATAGTGCATCAATGCTACACCTCGCATCTGTTGTGAATATACTGTAAATATACTCGTAACATTTTGGCGGAACTGCGGAGTAGTCTCTACGAAAGCTGGACCTGGATCTCCGCTGCTATGGCTATCGACAGCGTCCCGGCTGCCCAGACACCAGTGCAATACGTCATGACTCCGCTACGTGATCCGGGAATCTTCACCGGTACTGGCAAGGTCGACGTCAAAGTGTGGCTGGCGACGTACCAGCGCATCACAAACAGTTACAGGTGGGATCCAACCCTTACGCTGGCGAATGTGATATTCCACCTGGAGGAAACCGTAAAGGCGTGGTTTGAGACGCATGAAACTGAGCTCACAAGTTGGGACATGTGCAAAAGAGAACCAGCGCAATCTTTTCGGGAGACCAGTCGGACGCTAAGTAGAAGTACAGAAAGAGCTCGCACCTCGTGCCCAGACACCTACCGAATCGTACATCTCCTAATTCAGGACGTTCTGGCACTTTGTTGAAAAGCGGATGACAATGTGCCGGAGGCAGATAAGGTTGGACACATAATGAAGGGCATCGCTGACGACGCATCCAACATCTTGCTTTGCAGGAACTGCACAACGACTGATTCCCTCATTAAAGAGTGCCGCCACTTTGAGCAAGCAAAAGGCAAGTGCATCGTGCAATGCATCGACCGGCTTGATAACACAGCTCCGACCTCTACCAGCAACGAACTTGCGCCATTGCATCAACCAGCATCCCCAAGTTTGATGCAGGTCATAAGTTGTGAACTTGAGGCTATGGCTCCGAGCTCTCGTGGTCCCCATACACATGGCAACTTGACCATCTCGCTCATTCAAGCTGCTGTTTGCCAGGAAATTGCGAATATGGACATCCCATCCACCGTTAGCCCCCGTCCCACCTCTACCGCTCCAACTATTGGCTTGGCTGCACCTCGACGGTATTTCGCGAATTGGTACCAGAACCCATCTGAGTGGCGAACACCGGACGACAGACCAATTTGTTTTGTGTGCTCCCTGATCGGCCATATTTGTTGCCACCGCTGTAACCGCTGGAATTCCTCGCTTCAACCATATACTGACCGCCGTTACGAACACGATCCTCGTCCTGTCAGCTCAAGCTGAACCGTCAAATGCTGGCCCTGCCGCTCATCGATTCACCACTAGCCATTCGCCCTCAACGCAGCGCCTACATCTCGTTGTCCCCCGTCCCCATCCTACTCGGGAAACTACCCAATGCAGCCCCTGGAGGTGAGGCTGTGTTGATGACTCCGACTGCAAAACCTCTGTTGACCTTTGCTCCTAAACAAAATCTAATTGAAGTTTTTGTTGATCATGGGCCCGTTGAAGCCTTCATCGACACTGCAGCTCAGATGTCGGTCATGCGCTCCGATCTCCATAGCCATTTCCGAAAAGTGCTAACGCTCGCCGAGTCGCCTGCCATTATTTTGTTCAAAATGGTTTAAGGGTAAATGAAGACTACAGATCACAAACAGTGCCAATGAAGTAAGTACAACAGTGGGATTAGAAAAAAAAAAAAAGAGAACAGTGCAGGTTGCACAAATTACAAAAGCGAAACTGGGTCTCCTCACTGGAGAGAAAAAAAAAAGGCAGCCATGCTGGGAAAGGGAAACCAAGTCAGATACCTCGACAGCTGAAACTTGCTTTTCCAAGGCATTTTCTTCTCCATCGTGACTCTACCCGAGTGGCACCTGTGATGGGTGGCCTGACCTCAAGCCCAAACTACAAGCAGCCACGTAGCAAGCAAAAAATAGCTGAACGAAACGAGACTTTAGTATGAAAGGCATAACTCGGACATGTTTTTTGTGACGATGACTGCTCATTTTCAATCGAGGGGATTCCTCATCCTTGGGAAGACCCTTATGATATGCAAGATAGGGTCTCACTTGTTTTTTTTGCCATAGTCGGCCAGAATGAGGTCTTTGAGCTGCACTTCAACCTTGATCCACTCGTCGTCCGTCAGAGTGGGCCAGATGTGGTGTGGCTCAGTGATGGTGGTCTTGTCCGGTTTCAGGATCACCTTAGTGCGCTCGTTGTTGACGTGAAGGGCCCGCAGGATGAGGATGAGGCGTGAAAATGCTGTGTACGAGGAGATGGTCTTGAGCCAATCGTCATACAGGTTGAACAGCACCATCTGTGGCTCGGTGGCCTTCAGGATCAGGTCGCCAAACTTCTCAACCTTGAGGCATGCCTGGAAAGGCAGCTGCAGCTCGCTGCCTTTGATGACAATGTTGGGGAAGTCCAACAGGTGCACTTCCAGAGGGTCTAGCATGCCCTTGCGAGTGACAATGATCTGCTTGGGCTGCTCTTCTACCGGCAGTGACCGGATCAGGGCAGCCACTTCTTCCGCTGTCTTCCATTTGGCCAGCTGCAACAGAGAGGGACAAATCACTGCGGCCTGCCTCACCAGTTACATAAATCCATGTGTGGAGAATTGATCCTTTCATACAGGTCCTGCTCTATGTTGGAGAGCACCAACGCAAAATTTTGAAGGTGTCAAATTTAAAGATAGATTTGCGGGAACATTATCTACAAACAGCTAATGTAGTCTAAAGCATATTTTCAAGTGTATGCCATGACACTCGCAGGAAAACATCGCGACATTGACATCAACTGGCCATTACACTAGCCTGACTGGTGACGTTTGGGCAAATCAAGCGCAGCCATGCACACCAATGTGTTTTTGCATGCGAACAGCAATGTCGACCTCTGCTCCAAAGTTTTCTACAATCGGTAACTCGTGCTTCGTCGTGTAAAGCTCTTCAGGCCCCACTACAGAGCACAACTGGCGCGAGCATTAAACAAAAACTCTGCTCGGCGAAGTGGCACACATGAAACACACAACAGAGGGAGAGATAAAGAAAGAAACAGGTCAAAAGTAAAAGAGAGGAAGAGAGAGAGAAAAAGAAAGCAATAGCAAGAAAGAGAAAACCAAAGAGAAATAAAAGCAATAAAGACATTAAAGATAGAAAGACAGAAAGAAACAGACATGCAAAAGAGATAGAAAAAACAAAGGGCATAACATAAAGAGAAAATGAAAGACAAAAAGAAAAGAGAGAGAGAGAGAAAGAGGAAGTGATATACAGCAGAGGGAAAGAAAGGGAAGGAAAAAAAAGAAAGAGGAAGTGATAAATAGAAAGGGAGAGAGAAAGGGGACAAAGAGAAAGAGATAGAAGTAGAAAGAAAGAGGAAGTGCTAAATAGAGAGAGGGAGAGAGAACAAAGAGAAATAAAGGGAAGAGCAATAGAGAGAGAGAAAGAAACAGAAAGAAAGAGGAAGTGCTAAAGAGAGAGAGGGTGAGAGAACAAAGAGAAATAAGAAAACAAAAGAGAAATAAAGGGAAAAAAAGCAAGAAATAGGGAAATAGAAAGATGAAATAATCAATAGAGAGGGAGAAAGAAAGAAAGAGCAAGAAATAGAGAAGAAGTGCGAAATAGAGAGAGGGAGAGAACGAAAAGAAATAAAGGGAAGAAAGAGCAAGAAATAAAGAGAAAAGGAAAGAGGAGGTGACAATTACATAAAGAGGGAGAGAGAAAGAAACAGAAAGAGGAAGTGCTAAATACAGAGAGGGAGGGAGGACAAAGAGACATAAAGGGAAGAGCAAGAAATAGAGAAAGAAATAGAAAGAAAGAAGAAGTGCTAAATAGAGAGTGAGAAAGAAATAGAAAGAGGAGGTGATAAATAGATAGAGAGGGAGAGAAAGAAAGGAAACAGAGCAAGAAATAGAGAGAGAAAGAAATAGAAAGAAAGAGGAAGCGATAAATAGAGAGGGAGAGAGAACAAAGAGAAATAAATGGAAGAAAGAGCGAGAGATAGAGAGAGAAAGGTAGAAATAAAAGGAGGAGGTGATAAATACAGAGCGAGAGAGATAGAAAGGAAACAAAGAGCATGAAATAGAGAACGAAAGAAAAAGAAGGAAAAAGAAAATGAGAAAGAGCGAGAAAGGGAACAAAGAGAAGAAAAGGGAAGAAAGAGCAGGAAATAGAATGAAATAGAAAGAGGAAGTGATAAATAGAGAGGGAGAAAAGGAAGGAAACAAAGAATAACTGAAAAATATAGAGACGGGGAGAAAGAAAGAGAACAAAGACAAATAAAGGAAGAGCAAGAAATAGAGAGAGAAGGAAAGAAAAAGAAAGACGAAGTGATAAATAGAGAGGGAGAGAAAGAGAGGGAAGAAAGAGCAAGAAATAGAGGGCGAAATAGAAAGAAAGAGGAAGTGATAAACAGAGAGGGAGAGAGAGAAAGGGAACGAAGAAAAATAAAGGGAAGAAAGAGCAAGAAATAGACAGAGAGAGAAAGTGATAAATAGAGACAGCGGGAGAGAAAGGGAACAAAGAGAAATAAAGGGAAGAAAGAGCCAGAAATAGAGGGAGAAAGAGAAAAAAAACAGAAAGGAGAAGTGCTAAATAGAGAGGGTGAGAGAACAAAGAGGAATAAAGGGAAAAAAGCAAGAAATAGAAAGAAAGGGGGAGTGATAGAGGGAGAAAGAGAAAGGGAACAAAGAGAAATAAAGGGAAGGAAGAGCAAGAAATAGATAGAGAGAGAGAGAGAGAGAGAGAAAGAAATAGAAAGTGATAAAGAGGGAAAGAGAAATAAAGGAAAGAAATAGAGAGAAAGAAAGGGAGGAAAGAGCAAGAAATAGAAAAAGAAGGAAAGAAAGAGGAAGCAATAGAGAGATAGAAATGAAACAAAGAGAAATAAAGGGAAGACAGAGCAAGAAATAGATAAAGAAATAGAAAGAGGAAGTGATAAATAGAGCGAGGGAGAGAGAAAGGGAACAGAGAGAAATAAAGGGAAGAGCTAGAAATAGAGAAATAAAGGGAACAAAGAGCTAGAAATAGAGAGAGAAAGAAAAATAGAGGAAGTGATAGAGAAAGAGGGAGAGAAAGAGAACAATGAGAAAGAAACGATAGGAAGAGCAGGAAATCGAAAGAAATAGAAAGTGATAAATAGAGAGAGGGAGAGAGAAAGGTAACAAAGAGAAAGAAATGGAAGAAAGAGCAGGAAATAGAAACAAATGGAAAGAGGAAGTGATAGAGAGAGGGGGAGAGAAAGAAAGGGAACAAAGAGCAAGACATAAAGAAACAAACAGAAAGAGGAAGTAATAGAGAGAGGGAGAGATAAAGAAAGGGAACAAAGAAAGAAATAGATAAAGAAATAGAAAGAGGAAGTGATAAATAGAGAGAAGAAGAAAGAAAGGGAACAAAGAGAAATAAAAGCAAGAAAGAGCAAGAAATAGACACGGGTGCAATAGCCGAAATAGGATTTGGAGCAATTTTCGGAGCACCAAAATGTTGCGAGCACAAAAATCCAAATTTGGAGCAGGTTACAAAAAAAATACCTGAATTTTCTAGCCCGAAAGCCCAAATTTGGAGCAGTATAACAAAGAAGGCTTACTTTCAGAAAAGAAAACAAAAATATGTAAAAACCATTCAACATCAGCTAATTCGTCCACAGTGCACGTGAACACTGCTATTTAAATAAAAGCAGTGTGTTGACCCACCCCACAGTGCGAACAATGACTAAGTCCACATTAGCATTTGCAGGACATGTCAAATAATTCGACAGGCACTGGAAATGCTAATGTGGACCTGCGAACCTGGAAATTTGGAAGATTCGTAAAGCAGGAGCAAATGGGGTAGCGAAAAAAGAGAACTGGGGCACGCCTTTGTCTATTGTTTCTCAAGGCCGCAGGAACACCATACAAAGCAGCTCCAAATGACTGCCAATAATTTTTTAGACGCCAGCGATCATTGTAGTACTCGTAATTACATGGCGCATGCACAAATGAGTAATTAAGGAACAAAATGTGCTGTGTCCCTGACAGCTAATACTAATAGCCCCTTCTAAATCTCAGTATGCTTTTCCGCAGGAAACCAGTGTACTGCGGCAAACGTGGCTTAAAAAGCGTTCTCAGGGCTCGTACAGGTTTCCAAAGGAAAAATTCAAGGACTTTCAAGGACTTTCCAGGACCTCTCACAAGTTTTTCAAGGACTCAAAGCGGCATACAAAGTTACAATTTTTGTACTGGAAAATTTCCAAAATGAAAAATTTTATTGCACTTACAATAAATAAATGCGTATCACAAGAACAACAAAAATGCCTAGTCCTGATAACTTCTCAAGATCACGACATGTAATGGACGCTTCCAATGTAAAAGAGGTCGAGGTTTTTGCAGTATAATCTTCAAGTTCACCAGACATACTCAAAACGTCCAGTGTAGCATTATTTCATTCATATAAAGATAAATAAATGTATGTTATAATGGTGTTAATAATTCCTAACCTGCATTGCTTGGAAAGCCCAGAAGAGTAAAAAGAACAGTTCACAATACACAACGAACACTACCAACGGCCGCTCTGACCTGAACAGTGTTATCTAAGCTTGTTTACCAACATCTCCAAAACATTCAGCCTAGTCTTGCTGCACTTCCGTTAAATTAATGTATGTAGGAATTGTGTAAAACATGTCTAATCCTGATCACTTCTCGAGTACAAGATGATAAAGTTCCCACAATGAACACATAACAGCTGCAGAGACTACGTCAGTATTCGCTGGATTGGTTGACCAAGCATTTCCAAATCTTTTAGCACAGTGTTATTGCACTTATACCATATTATAATAAACAAAGTTATACCACAAATATACAGTAGACTCTCAATAAACGAAACTCTCTTAAATGAAATTGCTGCTTAAATGGAACAACTGCCTCTAACATGATTGGTTTTGTGCTTGAATTCTGCACCCCTTTTCATCTTTCAGTAAACGAAACTCCTGTTAAATGAAATATATTTTCCTGGTCCCTTCAGCTTTCGTTTAACAGGAGTCTACTGTATTTAAAATGTCCAGCCGTCATCACTTGTCAAGTACACAACACTGAAAACTTCACACCACACACAGAAAGGTCTAGAACAGCTGCTGACAGTTTTGTACTACATGTATTAACTGGGTAATATTCATTAAGCATCTCATAAACACTCTTCCCAGTTTGATTGCACTCAGTTACCCATAAAATGTACATCACAACTACATTAGAACACTGCTTGATCACTTGTCCGGTTCAAAATATTGAGAAACAAAGTTTACGACTAATGTTCACAACTTCTGCAAGGACTTGTATAAGCTCAGTATTGCGCACCATTAATTTCCAGCTCGGAACACTTCTGCAGTCACAACAAACTATAGCAGGTTCACAACAGCTGCTGGGACTTCTCTTGTATTAGCTGTATGATGTTTTTCAGCTCTTCCGCTTTAGTTTTTGCAGTCCTCCGCAAGCTGTTGGACTTCACTACAAAGGTAATATCATTTGACTGTCCTGCTTTTTCTGAATAGCGATCAGCTGAACCAGTCAAATCCGCTACGACAGCTTCCAGTTCCTTTTTTCTTTTCTTCATGCTGTCGATCTCATCATTGATCAGACGCCTTTTTGAGTGCCTAGCGTCATCAAGTTTCTCCTGCTTTTGAGCCTCAATGTGTGCACTGTACAGATTCCTTGCTGCTGATACTGATATCCGCAGTTCCTTCGTGATGGGGACACTTAGAATACCACCAGCTTTCTCTACAGCGTCACATATGATGCGTTGTGACACATAGGACAAGTCTGTGAGGTTCTCTACAGCAACTTGACGGTTTACGCTAAACCCATGCTCAACTGTTGCTTGGCCATGGCTGAGAACAAGTAGCAATTTGACAACATTCCAAAGCTCACCATATGAGAAATTTAGGCCGATCAGCTCATGGAAAAATTCATCTAGCCTATTTGAACCTTTCTGAAAGAGTCGAAGCTGATTCTTTTCCTAATGCAACAACTCCATGTATTCAGCTAAAACAGAGTCTCGTTGCTTTTCGTCAAATCTGTGAGCTGCAGTGAGAGCATCAACCACTTTCCTTAGGCTTGAGAGACATTCATCTGGCTTGGAGCACATAAGCCGTGGGTCCAGGCAGGACAGGCCTCTGACAAGGGTCAACTTCAAAGGGCTTTTGTCGAGAATTTTTTTTGTCATGGCTATCAGAAACTTCTTGCATTCCATTTTGAACTGGAACACATCTTTTGCACTTGCTTTGCAGTCTTTTATAATCTGCTGGCATGTGTGGCCGATGTCCACTTTTTCCAGAGAAACGTGTTTGCTCACATCTTCAATGTCTAGCCTCAAAAGGCCACTGATCCCCGTTGCAGACAAAATTGAGCATTTCATGAACTTCATGAGCAGCTTTCTTACAACTGTCTCGAGGTCTCTTGCCAAAAAGAAAACCATAGGTTTGTCTACTCGGTATTCAACCAAGAAGGATCTGACAGCTGAAGCAACAATTGGGGCAAAGTTCAGCTTTGCCAACACAAGAGGGTCACGGAAGAACAGACACAAGTTCTCAAAAGAAGCGCACTTTGGTAGGGTGACATTCTTGTTCCTTGCTGCTTCTATGTCTTTTCTGATGTCGCTCCAGAGAAGCAGGGCCCTTTCTATTACCGTGACGTTCTCCACCCAGCGATGCGCTAGATACTTCAGTGGAAATGTGCTCTGCCCATAATATCTTCTCTTCGTGCCGGGGAGTTGTCAAAGAGCATGCTCAGACTTGACAGTAGGACATCAAGTCCCCATGTACTGGCCACGACACCTGCCTTATAGGCATTGTGGACTACGTGCAGGCCACATGTGCCGACATCAACGCACTGCACTTGGTAGTTTTCATGCAAGTCTGCTTGCAGGGACCTGAATAATTTCAAGTTAACATTGGGTCCATCCATAGAAATTTGGACAATCTTTCTAAGTGGTAAAGGTTCAAGGGCCTTCAACAACTTTTCCTGGATGTCGTCAGCAGTCGTATGCCCCATGAAGATAGATGTGAGATATTTTGTTGTCACGTTGTGCGAGGAGTTCCAGTATCTCACGTGTACATCCATTTGTTTCTGGTGCATAAATTCATTAGCAGATTCATCAAAAAGGACGAGGTAGCAGTCTGAGTTTACAACCTCCCTCTGCAAAGCTGATTGAAAAAAAGGTCTAAGCCCGTGGCACGCTATATAGGAGCATTTTTTCTCTCCACAGGAAAAACCTTTCGCAAGATCGCTATCAGGGAACATGCGCCTAAAGAGATCGGCAGCTTGTGAGGAAGACCTGTAAGAATAATGGCTAGTGACCACCTTCAAGGTCCACAAAATTTCAGCGTCTGTGACCATGTCATGGGTCTGACAAGCACGATCTAAATTCATAGCCTGCGATGACACAGCGCGGGTGGGTCCTTCACTTGCATTAGTGCACTGTTCTGTCCTCGGGACGAGGTAGTTGAGTACTGTACTTGCTCCCGCCGCCTTCATTGCACTAATGTGCTTGGCACTCTTCATATGGCTCTTCAGAGCCGACTCGCCCATCGTCGCAATGTCGAAAGTATTCCGGCATCGTTTACACGAGGCTTGGTGAGGGTTTGTCGGGTCCGGCGAAATCCATTTGTTATAGCAGTCGTGGCTAAGCCACCCGCTTTGAAACTTGCACTTTCCCGGCATAATTCCAGAGTTTCACAATTGATGCCGCTCACATTAAAAGATGGAAGCTGACCATGAAACTCCCGTTCTACGCGAGCGCTCATCACAACACAACGCACGTGCACCACAAACCAGATATCACACACAAAGCGCCATGCATGATGCGATGAAGCATAGTGTAGAGACTAACTAGTGTAGACACACACAGCACAAACACAGACTGGCATTGTGTCAATGTTGCCAACAGCTAAACGAGAATCCGCTAGGCCTGTGTTGTTAATGTCTGCTAAAAAATAAAAATACAGCGTCGAAGCCAATTATTAAGAGTCAGATGCTGTCATTAGAATTAGTACTTTTGGTGTCTCGCTGTAGAAGTTTTTTTTAAAATTTTCCGTTCTTATGGGCGCAATGGTAGTACAACGACAGTGAATGTGCATTAAACTACTGGCAACATTGACAAGACAGCCAAGACAGCCAGACGAGCCCGACGGGTGGCGAAAGAGGGGACAACTAAGGCAGTGTAAACGCTGGCAAGGGGCCAGCACCGAAGAGTGGTTGGTACGTGTCGTTCGCTTCGTTGACTCGCGGTTTGACGCGGTGTTTTTTTTT
The DNA here is from genome assembly GCF_013339695.2 of Rhipicephalus sanguineus. Taxonomy (NCBI): domain Eukaryota; kingdom Metazoa; phylum Arthropoda; class Arachnida; order Ixodida; family Ixodidae; genus Rhipicephalus; species Rhipicephalus sanguineus. The sequence continues at coordinate 7,543,737 of NC_051179.1, read as the reverse complement.
TTTTGTCTTTTTCTCAAGCAGTTCTGCAAAGCGCAACCGTATGTGCACTCGCGCTGAATTACTGTCTCCGAAAAGGGGAGTTTGTCAGGTCGGAGCCAATCTACCCCATTACGGAGGTCGCATTGCTCAGGAAATTCAAGGACTTTCAAGGACCGGAAAAAATTCCAGGACTTTCAAGGGTCTTGAAAACGAATTTTTCAAATTCAAGGGTTTTCAAGGATTTCAAGGACCTGTACGCACCCTGCGTTCTGCACGCAATAAAACAAGCATCAGAAAATTTGAGAACTACTGTCCTTTTCTATTGCGACAGCAACTATATGGACACTCTCTACGAGTTTTTGCCGTCATCTCCCGTATAAAGTCCAAACTGATAACATATCCCTGTGCATAGTATGTTCTACCGCGGGTAAAAGCGCGCGAGTGCGGGCAACGTATGCGGCTGAAGCAGATATCAAGCGAGCCAGCCCATCGCCCTCACTTGAAGGGCGCATGCGATAACACCACACCGCTCGGGAAGCCTACCATCGAAGCATAGAGGGAACGCCTTGCCCGTCTTGAACGAGCATGAAAAGACGTAAGAGGGGGGCAGGGGGGTGTCGCTCGAGCACCAACTTTGTGAACTTTGATTCTAAGGGCGCGGTTGCGATCGCTGGCGCGCGCGCTATCTCGGCAGCCATCAGCGGGCGGCTCGTATATTCTGCTACGTACTGAGCTCTCAATGCGAAGACACTGTGCAGCAAAAGCATCTTTCCCTGGAGCAGCCGTATTATCTTACACAAACGTTTTGTAGAGTTACGCGAGATCGGATACAAAACAGTTTGCTGCCAGCCTCACTTCGTATGCCATTACAATTTGTTGCTATCGCATTCATTGCTTCGTCCTTGCAGTGAAACTGACTTTTTTCATTCTAAAAAGGCAGGGCGTGCAAACACGGACACAAGAAAGAAGTCAGGACACCACAAACGCCGAGTTTTCTTTCGCGGGGGAGTTAGGGTCTGCGCGTCTGTATTGGATGACTATGCCCACACTGCAGATGACCAACGCGGCCTCCACTTCTCACTCAAATTTGTGCAACTGAGAAAATTTTAAGCTGGTCCTGCATTTTGGCGCAGCGTGGCACAATTTTAACAAATTTGATGGTTTTGGCTCAGCTTGGCGCAAAAATAAGGAATTGTATCAAATTGGCGCAGCTGTTCCATTCCTGAATATAAAAAAGAGGAAAGACGAAAGGGAACAAAGAGAAATAAAGGGAAGAAAGAGCAAGGAATATATAACATAAGATATAGAAGGAAAGAGGAAGTGATAAATATAGAGAGAGGGAGAAAGAAAGGGAACAAAGAGATTTAAAAGGAAGAAAGAGCAAGAATAGAGAGAGAAGAAAAGAAAAAAGACGAAGTGATAGAGAGAGAGAGGGAAAGAAAGGTAACACAGAGCAAGAAATAGGAAGTGATAAATAGAGGGAGGGAGGGAGAGAGAGAACGGAAACAAAGAGAAATAAAGGGAAGAAAGAGCAAGAAATAGAGAATGAAATAGAAAGAGGAATTGACAAATAGAGAGCAAGAGAGAGAAAGGGAAGAGAAATAAAAGGAAGAGCAAGAAATAGACAGAGAGAGAAAGTGAAAATAGAGACAGTGGGAGAGAAAGAAAGGGAACAAAGTGCAAGAAAGGGATAGAGAGAGGAAGTGATAGAGGGGGAGAGAGAAAGGAAATAGAAAGAAAGGGAACAAAGAGAAATAAAGGGAAGAAAGAGCAAGAAATAGAGAATGAAACAGAAAGAAAGACGAAGTGATAAATAGAGAGAGAGGGAAAGGGAGGTAACAAAGAGCAAGAATTAGAGAGAAAGAGGAAGTGACAAATAGAGAGAGGGATGGAGAGAGAAATAACGGGAAGAAAGAGCAAGAAATAGAGAATGAAATAGAAAGAAAGAGGAATTGACAAATAGAGAGCAAGAGAGAGAAAGGGAAGAGAAATAAAAGGAAGAGCAAGAAATAGACAGAGAGAGAAAGTGAAAATAGAGACAGTGGGAGAGAAAGAAAGGGAACAAAGTGCAAGAAAGGGATAGAGAGAGGAAGTGATAGAGGGGGAGAGAGAAAGGAAATAGAAAGAAAGGGAACAAAGAGAAATAAAGGGAAGAAAGAGCAAGAAATAGAGAATGAAACAGAAAGAAAGACGAAGTGATAAATAGAGAGAGAGGGAAAGGGAGGTAACAAAGAGCAAGAATTAGAGAGAAAGAGGAAGTGACAAATAGAGAGAGGGATGGAGAGAGAAATAACGGGAAGAAAGAGCAAGAAATAGAGAATGAAATAGAAAGAAAGAGGAATTGACAAATAGAGAGCAAGAGAGAGAAAGGGAAGAGAAATAAAAGGAAGAGCAAGAAATAGACAGAGAGAGAAAGTGAAAATAGAGACAGTGGGAGAGAAAGAAAGGGAACAAAGTGCAAGAAAGGGATAGAGAGAGGAAGTGATAGAGGGGGAGAGAGAAAGGAAATAGAAAGAAAGGGAACAAAGAGAAATAAAGGGAAGAAAGAGCAAGAAATAGAGAATGAAACAGAAAGAAAGACGAAGTGATAAATAGAGAGAGGGAAAGGGAGGTAACAAAGAGCAAGAATTAGAGAGAAAGAGGAAGTGACAAATAGAGAGAGGGATGGAGAGAGAAATAACGGGAAGAAAGAGCAAGAAATAGAGAATGAAATAGAAAGAAAGAGGAATTGACAAATAGAGAGCAAGAGAGAGAAAGGGAAGAGAAATAAAAGGAAGAGCAAGAAATAGACAGAGAGAGAAAGTGAAAATAGAGACAGTGGGAGAGAAAGAAAGGGAACAAAGTGCAAGAAAGGGATAGAGAGAGGAAGTGATAGAGGGGGAGAGAGAAAGGAAATAGAAAGAAAGGGAACAAAGAGAAATAAAGGGAAGAAAGAGCAAGAAATAGAGAATGAAATAGAAAGAGGAATTGACAAATAGAGAGCAAGAGAGAGAAAGGGAAGAGAAATAAAAGGAAGAGCAAGAAATAGACAGAGAGAGAAAGTGAAAATAGAGACAGTGGGAGAGAAAGAAAGGGAACAAAGTGCAAGAAAGGGATAGAGAGAGGAAGTGATAGAGGGGGAGAGAGAAAGGAAATAGAAAGAAAGGGAACAAAGAGAAATAAAGGGAAGAAAGAGCAAGAAATAGAGAATGAAACAGAAAGAAAGACGAAGTGATAAATAGAGAGAGAGGGAAAGGGAGGTAACAAAGAGCAAGAATTAGAGAGAAAGAGGAAGTGACAAATAGAGAGAGGGATGGAGAGAGAAATAACGGGAAGAAAGAGCAAGAAATAGAGAATGAAACAGAAAGAAAGAGGAATTGACAAATAGAGAGCAAGAGAGAGAAAGGGAAGAGAAATAAAAGGAAGAGCAAGAAATAGACAGAGAGAGAAAGTGAAAATAGAGACAGTGGGAGAGAAAGAAAGGGAACAAAGTGCAAGAAAGGGATAGAGAGAGGAAGTGATAGAGGGGGAGAGAGAAAGGAAATAGAAAGAAAGGGAACAAAGAGAAATAAAGGGAAGAAAGAGCAAGAAATAGAGAATGAAACAGAAAGAAAGACGAAGTGATAAATAGAGAGAGAGGGAAAGGGAGGTAACAAAGAGCAAGAATTAGAGAGAAAGAGGAAGTGACAAATAGAGAGAGGGATGGAGAGAGAAATAACGGGAAGAAAGAGCAAGAAATAGAGAATGAAATAGAAAGAGGAATTGACAAATAGAGAGCAAGAGAGAGAAAGGGAACAAAGAAAAATAAAAGGAAAACAAGAAATAGACAGAGAAAGTGATAGAGACAGCGGGAGAGAAAGAAAGGGAACAAAGAGCAAGAAATAGATAGAGAAAGATAGAGAGAGGAAGTGATAGAGAGAGAGGGAGAGAGAAAGGAAACAAAGAGAAATAAAGGGAAGAAAGAGCAAGAAATAGAGAATGAAATAGAAAGAGTAATTGATAAATAGAGAGGGAGAGAAAGGGAACAAAGAAAAATAAAAGGAAGAGCAAGAAATAGACAGAGAGAGAAAGCGATAAATAGAGACAGCGGGAGAGAAAGAAAGGAAACAAAGAGCAAGAAATAGATAGAGAACGAAATAGATAGAAAGAGGTGGTGATAGAGAGGGAGAGAGAAAGGAAACAAAGAGAAATCAAGGGAAGAAAGAGCGAGCGATAGAGATAAAGAAATAGAAAGAAAGGGAAGAAAGAGGAAGCGCTAGAGATAAAGAAATAGAAAGAAAGGGAACAAAGAAATAAAGGGAAGAGCAAGAAATAGAGAGAGAAAGAAATCGGCATTGATAAATAGAGAAAAAGAAAGAAATAGAAAGAGATAAATAGAGACAGAGGGAGAGAAAGAATGGCAACAGAGAAATAAAGAGAAGATCAAGAAATAGATAAAGAACTGATAAACAGAGAGAGAGGGAGAGAGAAAGGGAACAGCAAAAAATATATATATAGCAATAAAGAAATAGAAAGAAAGAGGAAGTTATAAATGGAGAGGGTTGGAGAGAGAAAGAAAGGGAACAAAGAGAAAGGGAACAGCAAGAATAGACAGAGAGAGAAGAAATAGAAATTGATGGAGAAAGGGACAGAGAAAAATAAAGGGAACAAAGGGAAATAAAGGGGAGAAAGATAAAAATAGAGAGAAAGAAAGAAATAGAAAGGAAGAGGAATCGATAAATAGAGAAAAAGGGAGGGAGATAGAAAGGGTACACAGGTCAAGAAATATATAGACAAAGAAAGAAATAGAAAGGGAACCAAGAGAAATAAAGGGAAAAGCGAGAAATTGATAGAAAGAAAGAAATAAATTGATAAAGAGAGAAGGTCACCCAGCTCCGCTCTTCCTTCAGCCACCACTAGTCCGTAGCTGGCTCAATTTTTTTCACACCTCAAGTATAACAAACTCTCATTTCATCCTGGTCCATATGTACAACCACTAACCTCAAGACTAACCAGACATCATTACCCTGAATCCTTAACTCCATATCAATGAACGGCTTCAAATTTTCATTTTCCCCCCACACTACTGACAAATAAAACGTACTACCATTATCACTGATTAACTCTGTTGACCCAACTGACCTGGTTAATTTTTCATATGTTCACCTTGCAATTGAGATGTTAGTGCTTGTTTTTATCCTTTCAGAATACTGTTTTCTCTTGTATTTTACCCCTCCTGCCTAGGCCCACATGGGCCTGCAGTATATTCTACATAAATTAATAAATAAATATAAATGAGCCACAATTTTATTGGCACGGTTGTGTAATGCCATCTGCTGGCTCCACTAGTCGCACACCCCTACAAAAATTCGAAGTTTTCTGCTGCATGCACTGCTGCAATATTTGGCTCACAGTTCACAGGAGCCTCGTTTACTGATGGATGGCCGTTTTTGACTACGTCTAAAGAGTGCTGCAGGGCCCTTCTATTTTGACCTGCCAGATTGTAGCTTTCATCACGGCCCATGTATTTATTCAATTCACTCCTCTTATACCAAAAGCAACAAAGCCTGCTTGCCTGTCCCAAGCGTTTCTGGCCAGCCCAGACTGAAGTATGGATGATCTTTAGAAACAGTTGTCCAGTGCGTGGGTTGAAGATGAAGATAGCACCGTTGATGGGCTTGGTTGTAAGGTTGCCCTCAAAGGTCTGTCAAAAGAAAGGTTACTGCGTCAGTAAACACTGCTTCACTTCGATCACTATAACATAGCTAGGGTATACGATAAACTTTCCTTAATGAAATAAGGAAAGAAGATGACTATTTAAGGGCTCGTTTTTTCTTTGTTAGTTTGTTAATGAAACAGTAAGACATTCTTACCACAAGATGACCCAGAAGAGATGCAGAAGGTTATTGGAAACTATTTAAGCTTCTCATGCATTACACTCCAAAAGAGACTGACCTCAGTAAGTTTCAAGGTCTACAACAGCACCAGCACAAAATATAATGCTCATGCGAGAGTGATGTGCCGATGTTGTAAGTTTCTCCTTCACAGCAAAATTACACGAAACAGAATTTTGAAAGAAGACTTGTTCCATCTAAACTGACTGTGGTGTTTCGATGTGCAAACATTACAAGAGTTTAACTATTTGAAAAACAATTCCCAACTTCAATATGACAGCAACGGGGGCCAGATACCTTGTGGATGGTGACACGGTAGACGTTTGTGTCGTCCACAAACCAGATTATCTGGTTCGAGAAGAGCTCGCCGTAGTTCTGGGAGCTGAGATAAGGCTCAGTCGGCTCGGAGGAGTACAGCTGGAGGCCTTTGCGAATGCGCTCACGCAGCACATACAATGCTGGGTTGGCCTTCATGATCTTCGCCATGGCCTGCTGGATGAGTGGCTTGCAGCCCGGGAACCAATTGCCATATGCACTGAAACACACACAGAACCTTTAGCAGGAGCTGACAAAGCCGTAAGTACAGCAGGTCTCGTTTGTTTGCCCCACTAGTTGGTTACAGGGATATCTCATCATCTAAACAGCTAGAGCAATAATCCCCAATCTGTGTAAGTGCTAAGAGCGGTAGTCTCATTTGCAGCATATTATACCAGGTGTTCCAAGAAATGTGTCCAAAATTGTAAAAAATCAGGGAAATACGATATTTGTTCGATGCCTTCACAATTACTTCTGTAGCCGCAGGCATCTTAAGATAGCTAATTAACTTTTTAATTAGTGGAGTTAGGCAGTTATGTCAAAAAGGAGAATTGAAGTCCTCCATGCAAAGAACCCACTGCAGCTTTGAGCTTTCGAAAAAGCTGCCTCTAGTAATAATTGCGAAGTAATGAAATTCACCCAAATTCAGCGGTGAAACCAAGATTATGGACGTCTGATTCTTCTCAGACGTCCATAATCAGTGAGTGTCATTATATCAACCATGAACCAACTGGTCGTTTGCTTGTTGCACTCATTGGTGCTTCAGTTTTGGTTTCACCGTTGAATTTGGCTGAACTTCATAACACCACAATAACTACTCGAGGCCGCTACTTCTATACTTCAAAGCTGCGATGGTTTCTTCGCATGAAGAACTTCAATTCGCCGATTTGACATAACCGCCTAACTTCACTAGTTAAAAAGTTAATCAATTCAACTTTTTCATTACAGTCCCAAATGATGTCTTTAACCATCTTAAGATGCCTTCGGCTACAGAAGTAATTATGATGGCATTGAACAAATATTGCATTTCCGGACAAATTTCTTAAAACACCCGGTGTGTGTGTCTACATATATACCGGGTGTCCCAGCTAACTTGTGCCAAGGGTTAAAAAGTGCAATATTAAAGCAGAAGAAAGTGTTTCTGGGCGAGCTAACAGACGTTTTTGCAGAGCTCGCTACAACATGCACCATCACGCACGCCAACTGGCTGACACAGGCCAAGAAACCACCGCCAACTTATCGGCCTACCACTGCAACGGCACCGGCGAGTCGCGGCTGCAGCTGATTTGGTTCGCTGAAACCAAGGCTGAGAGCAGCATGATCGCGACGTGCGAATGTACTAGTCACATGTTTTAAATGCGAATGCATTTCTTAGTCGGGGGTTGTCGTGCGTCCCTGGCCGGCGTGCGCACAGATTTCTCCGCGTGCGCTCCTCCTCGACCCTAGCAACAGCTGCGCCACGCCTAGCAACCGGAGCAGGTGGTGAGCGGCGGAGGGTAAAGGGGAGGAGTTTTCAAAACTTAATTAGAGCGCAACCACACGACACATTCACACACCCACACACCCAGACATCAACCACACACAGCGCTCACTTCCAACTGATTTATTGATCGCACGGGCTTGAATATATACATGTGGCACATGCGTGCATTAACAACAGACAAGGCCACCACACACACAATCAAGACATACATTTCCTTCCTGCTCCTTCCATCTCACAGTCTAGATCTGATGAAGTGAAATTCACTGGGAAACAGAGATAGCGACGGGGTGCTTACACAGCGGTCCTTGTCTTTTTCTATGGAAAATGCCTCTAACACTTCACGTGCAGTTTTCCTTGTGCTTCTGCCCAGAATCTAATGACCGGTTAAGGGAACACGCCCAAAAATTAATAAAACGAGATGACAAGTATGCGCACCTGGTTGCGCATGCTATAATGTGTGGCTGTGACGCAGGATTCTCTGAGACAAAGATTCTGGGCAGAAGCACAAGGAAAACTGCACGTGAAGTGTTAGAGGCATTCAAGCCCGTGCGATCAATAAATCAGTTGGAAGTGAGCGCTGTGCGTGGTTGATGTCTGGGTGTGTGAATGTGTCGTGTGGTTGCGCTCTAATTAAGTTTTAAAAATGATGTACCAACTAGCCCAACAACAAGTTCTTTTAAAGGGGAGGAGGAGCCCGCGGGCGTGTGATGGAGCTCGCTCCGCGATGCGAGTACGGGAACTTATATCGCACGCCGTTGCCACGTGTCCCGTTCGAGACGCGTCTCCGTACAAGGGCTCGTACACCCTTGCCTACACCGGAGACAGAGTCTTTGTGGTGACCGTGTACCTCGCGCCCAACCTCGCTCGGGACGCCGTTTCCGCGAAGCTGGACGCGGCTATGGAAAGTGTGCGTGTGCGCTCCAAACCCTCTGATCCCATTGTCTTGGTCGGCGACTTCAACGTTGACGTGCGCAAGAGTGGTGAGTGGCTGGTGGAGTACATGCAGACCAAGCACTCTATGCATTGTCTCTCTGGTGCCTCCGACAACACGTGCCCCACTACCATTCACGGGAGTTGCATTGATCTGGTCTTTACGCGAAACTGTGCCGCGCGTATGCTTCTCAAAGACCCTTGACCGTGCACTTCAGCGACCACAAGGCGGTGATTGTGGCCGTCAGGTACAACGATAACATGAACAGGTGCTCACGTATGACTAAATAATGCTTACGTGCACACTCTCATCTCTCTTCATTAATTAATCGCACACTCATCGGGTGCACCCAAATGCATTCGCATTTCCTCACGATCCCCTTCGGGGAGGTGCGGCTTTTTTTTTGTATTTCGCGGGCTTTCATTGCAGCTAGAAAAAAATGGTACACGTGAGACTTTCTTTATCGTGAATAGTGCAATGGGTATTTGTGAAGGTGCTATCGAACTTTGCAAATCCCATTTCTTGCCTAAATTCAATATTTAGCAATTTAGTTAAATAATCCTAATTAACAAATTAATTAATTACAAAACAAAGAATTGTCTGTAGTGTGGAAGGTGGCTGTCAGCAATATGCAACTGATTTCACTCACCTGCCTCTAATATTGTATTCTCTAACCCTTGGCTAAAGATAGCTGGGACACCCAGTATACACGCACACAGTTATAACTTTGTATAACGAAACCCGAATTTACAAAGTTCTTGACCTAACAAATAAATTTCGATGCCCCAGCAAATACCTATGTTATCATCAACCCGAATTAATGAACTAGCTTGGCCGCCAAACCCGATGTAGTGAAGTTGTTCCAGAAATAACAGAGTGAAAATTTAAAAGTGGTTATTTCCTTCCCATTTTGCAGAGACGGATTTTTCTTCGAGCGTGCACTCTAACGCTATCCCTGAAAAACGTCTCGGTGCCCTAGCTTTAGTTTGTCGCGGCTGCACAAAACAATGGACTGAGCAGTCTATAGAGCTCTTATGTACCGGATGGTGCTACGGTGGATAGTTTCATGGTACTAATATTCTCCTTACACCTTTCTGGCTCGGCCTGCTCACACAATCACTTCATTCGTTCTCTGTGTCTCCACATATTCGCATATCATTGCTTCACGTAACCATCTTTCTGGCTTGGAAAGCCCAGTCCGGACACGGTGCCCCTCGTGTCTGGGCGACATGGGGAGCTCAATGTCAGGGCTGCCCTCGTGGACTTCTCACATGTGCAGGAGTGGCAAGAACAATGGCTTGGTAGCTTATGGTTGTCACTACGTTACAATTTTAGATTTCGAAGCGCCAAAAAATCCCTTTCTCAATTTTTCTAAATAATTCGAGCGCCTTCATCACTTCATAGATAAAGTTCAAACTTTATGTGTGTGCGTGATTTTTCTTTTTTTTGGTGTGGTAGCTGTGGTACAAACACAAAGTTTTGATTATTTCCTGAATGGCTCATTAAGATCCAGTTTGAAAACTGCTTGTAGCACTGCACTTAATGCGATTATAATACATAGCCATGCAATAATACACGCTTTCTGCTCAGCAGTGATTTTACCGAAGCCTTTGAAAACAATTAAGCGGCAGCTACAGGTTTCAACTGTGCAAAAAAATTATTGCACAGTTGAAATCAACAAGGATGTTTTGTTCATCACGTTCGGTCACAAGCTACAGGAAATATCTCCCAACACTGTGCATCCAATAAAGAACCAGAGCATTTTTCCACAGCACCAACATAGGACTAAACCTGAGAGGGCTTCAGCTGAGCAGTGCAGTGCCACAGCCACTAAACAACTGTCTGCTAATAACAAGGCCAGCTCTCACAAATCAGTACGGCCACCCTTGTATAGTACAGAACATACCTATGTAAGTTGTAGGCCAGGTCGATAGCAATCAGCACTCCGGTGGGTGAAGGGTATATGCTCATGTTGTCAGTTGTGTAGTCCAGAAACTTGGCTCGGGCATAGCGTTCCACATCATGTGAATCATAGTCACCCCAGCGCAGCTGCACATCAATCCAGTACTTCTGTGTCGTCGTCCCATCCATGGTGTCCCTATAGACCAGAACACGGTGTTGACAAAGCATACTACCATATTGGCTCCTAAAATATAAAGTAGCACGAACTATGCCCCTCCTCCCTAGCACCTCTAGTTTGACCACAAGGCAACTACAGCTGCAAGAGTTGGCATTCCAGTGTGACTGCTGCGGGAGCAAACATAGTTGAGCAAATGCCATGCACAGATGCTGGAGCCTACTTAAGCTTCTTACGCATGTGGGGGCGCTATCACCCCTTGTAAAGTCGTTTTCGCTTCATGGCACCCAAGCGTCGCAGTTAGCTTCGCCGCTGAGCAAGAGATGACGCCGTGCTCTTGGGGTGACTAGAGTCACTGGAAAATTTCAGAGTACCGCAAAGGTAGGCTGCACGCGGGCAACATTGAGTGGCAGCGGCCATTTCCCTTCCGGACAGTCCGGCGCGTTGGTAGCGTGTGTTGAGAAGTGAGCTATCTTTTCGCCTCGATGCCGTGTTACGCTCGGCGTTACTGCAATATGTGTGTATGTGTGTTTCTTCAAAAGGATATCAGAAGTGATTTCGAGTCATCGACAGTCATGAATCGACTGCGCGGTAAGCGGTGTAGCTAATGAAACGTGCGGCGAATGTTGTCATGTGCTCGCGAACTCTCTTCGTGGCTTCATCGGTCTCTTTTCGTTTCACGGCCGGGTGTGTTCGCAAGGTCCGGAGCTGTAGACATGGTTGCATTAGCGTAATGACCGTGCGAGATGCCATTTACTTCGACACTTGGTGAATGTTGACTGTTTGCGCTAGCTTTGCAGTCGGTGTTCAGGTTCACTTCATAGCGCATTCGAGAACATTATCGAACGAGAACATTCAGCATTGCATCCTTCGACTGATCGCTGACGCATACCTTACTTGCGTACCATGCTTGCTGTTCAGGTGGGTGTTATCTGTAATAACAGTGGTGTGTGTACGGTAAGTGGAAGTTGTGCGTGAAGTATTTCTCTCGGTTCGGAACGCCAGCAGCCGAACGCATGGGTGAATCGGCGTGCGGTAGGTAAGGTGTATCTTATTTTGCGAATACGTTGTCATTTCCTAACAGATACGTAGAAAATAGGCCATCAAAAATGACTGACGTCACTACTCAGTTGTTTCATTTCCTATTTTTTGTCTCCTTAATATTCCCAACGTTGCAGTGCATTTGCAAATATTTTGCTGTGTTCCGACAAAGTTTTTTTTTTTTTTTTTGGCGTTGCCAGCGCGTAAACGGCTGGGGTTCGGTTTCTGCACTGCTTTTAATTTCAACTTTTGTTTCCGTAATGCACTCTTGTTAAAACTTCCTCGGCGCAGTGCTTTATGTTATTTTGATCAGAAATAGCACATCCCGAAAATCTTTAACGCGCATGCTACTGCAACACACTATGTATATAGATCTAGAGCTCGCATGAAATCGATTCCCTCAATGCGTAAGCCGATTCTTTTTTTCTTTTGCTGTGACCATTTCTCACCCGCTAAACAGTATTGTAAGAGTACGCTCGGCGCAATGCAGCATTAGCAACATTCTTTTTTGAAAAAAATAAAATACGCTTAATAACATTGCCTTATACCAAATTATCAACAGAGTTCCACGCTTCAGTTTTGCGCAGTAGCAAATGATCATGCGACAACCTTCGATTTCGCTCTCGTGCGTGACACGCTTATAACTCGAAATGCATGCAAAATTTGTTCAACAGATCGAGTTATAAACAGCCGAGCAAATAGAAAGGTATGTAGTATGTAGTTTTCAATATCGCTGAACATAGCGAACCGAAAAGGTGAAGTATCCTGTTGCATGAGAGCATTTCCAGCAAAGTTTGTGTTGTTCACTGCAGAAAGGAGTGTTCTTCCGCGGCTAACTATGTAGCCACGTACAACGACGCTCTTTGACGTTAATGTTTCCCACACGGAATGCAAAAATATACGAAATTCCTGGAGTAGCTCACCAGCAACGTTCGGTTACTGGTGAGCTGACCATGATCACCCACGTCTTAAGGTTTCTTGCTGGAAAATCGTGGGGTGCATCTGTGCGAGCGATGCTTCAACTTTACACCGTTCTGTTCCTCGGTTTCATGCGCTACAGCCTACCTGTACTTTGTAAAACCCGAAGAACGAACGTACGTGTCCTCCAGTCGCTTCAAGCTCAAGCACTGAAAATATGCCTTGGCCTTCCGAGATGCACATCTATAGCAGCGACTGTCGTCATCGCGTGTGACCATCCAATCACTACATACATACGCGTCGATGCTTTGAGAATGCACACCAGACATTTTGCTCGGATTCCGTCGCACCACCTCGCCTCACTTCCTACATCTAGGCCGCACTCTGCGTTCAGCGGTACTGTAGCATCACATCGAACAGTGATTCCCTCGACCTTCAAGCATGCAGAAAGACCGCCGTTACCATTGTGGTGTCTACACCCACTCGAAGCCCTACTCACCATTCCCAGAATCCAAAAGAAGAAACAGTCGTCATATTTAGCCCTACAACAAGCCACACTACTGTACCTGCATGAGAAACACAGCGGACGCCTTCACATTTACAAGGACGGTTCTGTCTCTTCTGCAAGCTCAGCAGGGGCAGTATTTATTCCCGCGAAGTCAATCACCATAAAATTCAAAACAACGCATTTGACATCATCAACGACCGCAGAACTCGCCGCCATCCGTGCAGCACTAGAATTTGTAATTGAAGAACCTTCGCAAGCTTGGTCCATCTTCTCTGACTCCAAGGTAGCTTTTCAATGTCTTATGTCGCCATTTCGTTATGGACCTAATGAGCAGTTAGTCGCTGCTATAAGGCTCCTCCACCACCATGCAGTCGAGAAACAACACAACATAGCGTATCAGTGGATACCGGGTCATTGTGGTATATACGGTAACGACCGTGCGGATGAGGCCGCCCAATCTGCACATGACAGTGACCACTACGCAGATATACCGTTCTCCAGAACCGACGCAGCTACAAGACTTCGTTCGCTGGCACGTGAACTCACACTTGCCCAGTGGAACTCGGCTGAATTCACCAATGCTCATCTACACAGCTTGGATCCCAATCTCCAGCTCAGTCTTCCGTCAGGAATATCGCGAGCTGAGGAGACGCTTCTGTGCCGCCTGTGGCTTGGCGTGGCCTTCACGAATGCCTACTCCTGTCTGATTGGAATGGCCAACAACTCCACATGCAATTACTGCAGCTGCGAAGAAACGATCTCCCATCTTCTGTGTGAGTGTCCCCGTTTCAGTGCGCCAAGACAAGAACTTTCCAATGCGCTAGATAAACTTGATAATCGCCCTTTGTCGGAACAAAGGGTTTTGGGACCCTGGCCGAGTCCATCGTCAGCACAGAAGGCTTTAAAAGCATTATTGCGTTTCTTGCGGACAACTGGTCTTAGAGACAGACTCTAAGTAGTGACATATTCTCGTTTCCTTTTTTCCCATCTCTTTTTCTTTTTCCTTTTCTTGCTCTCCTTTTTTCTAACATCTCTCTTCTATCATCTTTTATCCCCCTTACCCCTTCTCCCAGCACAGGGTAGCCAGCCGGTCTAAGAACTGGCTAACCTCCCCGTCTTTCCGCTTGTTTGTTTGTTCCTTCCTTCCTTCCTACCCTCTGGCATCTGCATGACGCGTTTAAACAAGCGACGAAGTACTTCTAGGGACCGTGGTACTGCTAAATATCCGGCCGCGCTGTGCATTCAACGCGCCTGCACCCAAAGCGCTTGGAAGGGATATGGCGGCGAGAGGTCACGTGATGCGAGTAAGCCAATCGCGTCGGCGGCGGCGCGCGGAAAACAGATGCGATACTCTGAAATTTTTCTAGTGATTCTAGGGGTGACGCCAGTGGTGCCACCTGGCAGGGAGCGAGGTTAGACAGGTGCGTGCGGAAGAGCTCTCTCTTTTGGGGTTTGGTGTGGTCGGCGACAGACGGCTCTCAAGGAGGCCCATGGGTGCGAAACTGCAAATCATTCCCACGGACTCCCTTGGCGAGTCTAACGTCAACAATGCCACATTCGTGCTTCATTGTAGGCGTTATGTTGTTTATGTATTGTATTGGCATTATATTGGATTATTGGTAATGTTACTAGTTATTTACAAGATTCAGCTGGCAAGCTCGCCGTTATGTAAAAGCAGTTAATAAATGTACACATGCTCGTTTGTTACGAGAGTGGATCTTTCGAGAGCCCACACACATTGCATTCTAAAAGAGGCTGACCACAGCAAGTTTCAAGGTCTACAACGGCACCAGTACAAAATACATTACTCATGCAAGAGTGATACTGCTTAATGCGAATTCTGAGCGCAGCTTCGTGTTGGGTAGGCTTGTGCGAATATCCAAGCAGTTCGAATTCGAACAAATATTACAGTATTTGAATTCACTTCGAAACGAATTTAAATTGTTCTAAATTTCAAAGTATTCGAAACGAACGAATAGACATATAAACAGAGTGTCTACCAACTAAATTTTGCCAAATTCTTTGGCTTTTCCAGGTTTTCCATGGCCATTTCAAGCAAATTCCATCACCGGTATGTCTGCTTGGAAGAAAGCGCGCACTGGAAACAAACAAGTGGCAAAAACAAATTATGAGGCACTCATATAAAATGGAAACCCCGCTGCTTTAGTCCATTCCCTTGGCTGAAAGCATCCTTTACAATGAATAACATATTAAAAGACAATAGTTGTCCCTCGAGAAACAGAAAAGCTTGTTTATCTGCATCGGCAATGCCTTCACTGCTTGCTGCAATGCCTTCAATCTCTTGCAGCAGCATGGAGACCTGAAGCTATGTGTCTTCCATCAGTTTTTGCTTCTTTGATTCAAGCTCTTTCACAAAAGCTGCAGTCCTCTTCTTTTTTCTTTCAGCATCCAATACGTCCAACCGTTCCTTCCTTTTCCTTTCTAAGTCTTCCTTCCATCTGATGTTGGCACTTCGAACCATGTCTATCATCTTGTCTGTTATGTCAACTTCTGCAACACCACCTGCTGCAGACACCTCATCGTACACTAACCTTTGTGCTACAAGTGACTCCTCCTTCATATTTTCCACAAGACATTCCTTGTTCACTGAAAATCCCCGCTCCACGGAAGAATTTCCATGTGAAAGGCACAGCACAATCTTCACAAACAGCAGTAGCTCTTCATGAGAACTTGCACAGAGTTCCACACACAGCTTCTCCAAGCGCTCTCTTGCGCAATCAAGTTTTCGCAAACACACTTGTGCAGCGCTGTTCAACACACTTGTACATATGATCTACTTGCTCTCTCTCCTTGTAGGCCTGTAAGGCGCCCGTGTTCTATAAGTACTTCAAGTGCAACGTTGAGCTGCTTCTGGGCAGCTTCCACAGAAGCGGCACAAACTGCTGGGTTTAAGCAACTGGCAGCTTGTATTTCAGAGGTGATCTTTCGATTATCTTCGCTGAACAGGTCTTAATAAATAAGATGCATTCTTTTTTGACACTTACCACTGCAGCGTGAGATGGTTTAGTGATCTTTCACAACTCACTTTGCAAGGCCTATGTCAAAGGTAGCTGTACCAATGATGTTCGGGTTTTCCAGATCAATTTTTATCAGTTTTGAAAATGTGCCTGCAGCATCCAGCTTTTCCTTTAACACGATTCATCCCAGCAGTGACCGCAACAGGCCGCCCAGTGCTGTTGCGAGAAAAGGCAGCATCGGCTTCTCTGTTTAAACTCAGACAAAAATGGCTCCAATTCTTCTGATACTGACAGCATAAAGGCCAGCTTTACTGGCAGCATCTCGTCTTTCACAGCCATCTCGACATGAGCATAGCTCCCACACGTTGGAGGTTTCTTTTCTTTCTTGACATGCTGCACATATCTGACTACATTTGGGAGGACTTGCAGTGCCCTAGCAAGAGCCTTGCCGTTTTCCAGCCAGCGCACTGAGCAAAACTTTAGCGGAAACAGTGTGCTCCCTGTGAAATTGACATAGTCTGCTCGTCGTGCAGGTACATTCTTGAATAAATTGCACATGCTTCTAAGAAACACTACTCTGTGACATTGTGGCCTGTTTTAAATGCACCACTCACAATGTGCAGTCTGTAGCTTCTTATGTCCACAATATTCTGATTTCCATCAGATGCAGAAAACTCTTGCTTCAATGACTTAACAACTTCAAATTGACGTTTGGACCATCCATCGAAAGTTGACGTATTTTTGCGGGCTCAATGTTCTCGGTGGCCTTTTTGAAAGCGGCAGCTAAATCCTCTGCGCGAGTGTGTCCTAAAAAACTGGACGTCAGGTAGCGGGTTTTGACAACATCGTCAGCTGGATCCCAAAACCTGATCAAAACGTCCATTTGCTCTTTCTGAGCAATTTTGTTCAGGGACTTGTCAAAAGCCACGACCACGTGTGGGACACCATGCAGCTTTGATAGCAGCCTGTTTCGGAAGTACGGGGCTATACCGTAACAAATTGTTTAGCCAACTTTGTCTTTACCAAGTTCCAACTTCTTCGCGACGTCACGTGGGGAACATGATGGGAAAAAGCCCCGTTGATGCTGCTGCTGAACGGAACGATCCATGGGTCGCTACAGTGTTCAGACACCAAACAACTGCTTTCGTGACACATTTCTTGACTAGAAACCTATTTAAGGATGCCTTCCCGTCAGGCACAACGGCCACTGGTTTAGGAGGCACGCTTTCAGCACTCGTGCTTGGCACAGCCGATACACATTCACTCGTAGCAGTCACGGAACACAGCAAGTTGGGTCCAGCACCAAAAAACG
Organism: Rhipicephalus sanguineus; assembly: GCF_013339695.2. Lineage (NCBI taxonomy): Eukaryota > Metazoa > Arthropoda > Arachnida > Ixodida > Ixodidae > Rhipicephalus > Rhipicephalus sanguineus. The sequence continues at coordinate 7,526,343 of NC_051179.1, read as the reverse complement.
CGCGGATGTTTGTCTGAGAAGCACTCTGCACCACGCTCACAGCAGCTAGGTGTTTCTCGCTCACAGCGTGACTGGAGACAGCAGCGATGCCCATATTGCTAAGCGTGAAAGTCTTCTGGTATGCTGCAAACTGAGCCTTACTTGTATCGTTCGGCACTGCTCTAATCCACGAGGCGTGCTCGGATACTTCCGCGTTCACCCAATCAGGGTTAAATGTACACTTCTTCACAGGAGGCATAGCACCTCACTGCATGCTCACTGCATCACAAGAAGAGTGCCAATATGGCTGCAGCCAAGGCAGCTTGAGATGTGGATTGGATTGTATCCTATCCGATCTGGATTACCATATTTACTCTACTACTATTTTTGTATCCCAGTCTAATTTACGCACCTGTAAACTACACTTTTCAGCAAAAAAAAGTCACAGTTTCGCCGCAAGGGCGAAGCAATGAATACGATAGCAAGAAAAGCGGCCCGTGATGGACGTGCTGCTATGCTGCAGAAACATCTGCCCCGGGAGCAACTACCACGCGAGCAGACACCGGAAGGGCAAGGTTCTCCCGGCGCAAATATTAGAAGAAGCGAGCGAGCTGGCCGACGACTTTTAAACGCGCCCGTTGCGCTCCTTGCGCCATCTCGCTGGTAATGAAGAAAAGCTTATAAGTGCCTGCCGTTTCTGAGTCCTGCCATCCTCGTCACCATTGTAGCATAGCGGAGGCAGGCTAGCTGCCGTCATGAAAGGATGGAGACGCTGATGATTCCGTGTCAGCCGAGAACAGCCCAAAAAGCGTTTATTGCATGCATGTATATAAGCAAAGTGGAAAGAGAAAGGATGTGATAGAAAACAAGCAAAAGAAACTTGGCGCGCAATCACAGCGCGCACATAACGTGGCGGTTTGACACCGCATTAACAACAGTGTGTATATAACGCTCACCGTTAGCTACGTGAAGGATCTATGCTTTGTGACATAGTGGTTAGCGCCACGCGCTGGAGAGAGAAGTCGCTGGTTTCATTCCGCGCTTCGGAAGCATTTTAGATGCGAAGCAGCTTTTGCGCTGGGCTTTGTCCGTAGTTCTATTGGCGACCGTTCGCTTTCTAAAACCCACCATGCCACCTGTAACAAATTGAGCACGCGCTCGCACCAAGAAGTCTTCTTCGTCTTGTTCTTCGACCGCCTTGATGATGATACGTGCAGAGCACTTAAGGGGCCTGAGCTGCCGTATGCTGTCCTAGCTTGGCGTAACGCAGACAAAACCACGTTTGCTGGCACATGCTAGTGCGTTCGGGCCTGTGTAAGGGGCTGGGTAAGACGCTGTGGCCTCTCCCCCTTACACTATCTCAGCAATCATGTGATGGCGTCGTTTGAGCGAGATTCTGCAGACGCGCGATGAACCCGCGTGGCGTGCTCCAACAAGAGTTCGGGACGAGTAACAGCAACAGCAACTACAGTGAATTCATGGTGTGCTCCACATGCAAGGACGCGTTAACATCGGGCAAGGTGCTCGTGATGAACGGAACTTTATGTCGACCCAAGCGCTCCTTCACATCCCCACATGGTTCCCTTTAGTGGGAGAAGGTGAAATTTTTTTTCTGAACGATTTTTCTTTGGGACTTTTATATATATATATATATATACATACTTATACATATACGGTGCATGAAGGCGGCGGCAAAAACCAGCCGAGACTGTCCATATAATTGCTATCGCAATAAAATAATAACTACAACTCGCATATTCTGTACACCTTGCCCTCTGCTGATGGCACTTCTAGCCTAACCAGAAGGCCCTCAAACCGAGCTGAGCCGACATCACAGCCAAGACAAACATGCACAATTTTATGCGCGTGAGTAACGTTCAGTGATGCTACCGAGTACTTCTGATTTGGAGCAATTTTTGGAGCAGCAAAATTTCCGTTTTGGAGCACTTTGGAGCAGAAAACTTTTCATCTTGGAGCACTTTGGAGCAGATAATTTTGCATCTGGGAGCACTCTGGAGCAGCAAGTCTTACATCCTGGAGTGCACTACAGAAGCATATTGCATTAACATTCAAGCACCTGAATATTATTATGGGGCTCTTATGAAGGCTAGAAATATTTCGATTCATTGCAAATCTCATGGAAAAAATCGTCTCAGGAGAACTCCATACTTCACTAGCTAATGAAAAAATAAGGGCTCATGCAGTTGAGTGTTCTGCATTAACCTCTTTGGCGATTATTTTCGACACTAGCAAATAAACAGAATAACAGATCAATAAAATTGCAATTTATGAAATAACACTCTAAATACATCTATGGGGTTATCAGCAGACGTGGTAGACAAATACCGTGATGTACAGCAGTGCCTCAATGCTAAAGAGCCACACTGTCCCTAATGCATTCCCTTAAGAAAACTCCAAAGCGAAAGCCAGGTTATTTTTCTTCTCGATCGACGGGTAGATCCTCAACCCTCCCTCTCTGCAAGCTTTCTGCACTTCACCTGGTTTCGCGCTACCTCCATGATCGGCACACCGATCACGGAAGCAGCGTAAAGCGACGATGTCGTGTGACGACATCATCACGTGACATCACGATATATGAAGCCATGTTGACGTCACAAGTTTCGACCATCTATGGCGTGATGATGACATACACGATGATTATTTTGTGCATAAATCGAACGCCGCCGACGGTCAATTTTCGTGTTTGATAAAACATCTAAGGCTTTCGCATTAATATTGCGTATTGAACGTTAACAGCCTGGCCGTTAACAACCTGGCCTTACATACCAAACTGTCCTCCACCATGACACCTCTGTGCCGTGCGCGAAGCAGCTTCGCTTATCATCCACTTCACAGCTCCTCAATATTAAAGAAAAATTTTATTGAGATAGCAATTATATGGACACTCTCGGCGGATTTTTGCCGTCGCCGTTGCCGTAATTTTTCGTATGAAGTCCAAATTAATAACATCACCACGCGCATTCTAGCCGCGGGTAAAAGTTCGCGAGCGCTGGCGACGAACGCGGCTGAAGCGCAGATTAAGCTAGCCGGCCGTCTCTCTCCGTCGCACGGAGAGCGCATGAGATAACATCTTCCTGCGTGCGGGCCTGCTGTCGATTGCTCATCAAACAGAGAGGAAACGCCCCGCCAGTCTTTCGTAAGGAGCATGAAGGGACGCCAGGGGAGCCGAGGGGGGGGAACCGCATCGTTTGAAGGGCGCAGTCGCTTGTGCGCGCTCTATCTCGAGGCATCAGGAAACTGCTCGCAGACTTGCTGTGCTCTCAATGGTTACTTCGCGTTTAGAGAACTCAGAGCACGAAAACGCTTCGGTTCCTGGAGCGGCCATATTCCCTTAAACCAGCGTTTTGTTGAGTTACGCGAGATCGGATCCAAAAGAGTTAGCTGCTAGCCTTACTTCATTTAACAATACAATTTGTTGGTATCGCATTCATTGTTTCGCCCTTAAGCGAAACTGAGTTTTTTTAACCGTCTGCTATTGACCCTCGAAAGCGAGGGGCGGACGTGTAACATGGTGCAGCCACTTCACTGTGGGCCGTGAGCGACGGGCCCGCTACTGACAGCTGCGCATTTGCGGCTGCTCCGACCAGGAAATATGGTTTTATTAATGAGATGACATTTTTAAAAAAGCAAACAAAAATTCGAATTGGAACCCTAGCTCGTGAGCTCGAAATGGCAGGGCCTTTTAGGGAGTATTTACCGCAGAGTGATTACAAACTCGGATGCGCTGGTGGAAGGAATTACGGAAAAGCTCTTCTGGATGAAGATCCATGGATAAAGTATATCTGAGGAAAAGTGTCAACACGTTCCCACCGTTCGCGTGCTCTTCCATAAACGTGAAGCAAGGAAAATTCCATATTGTTCCATATCTACTGCTAGCGATCCCAGATTTCATTCTGCGATGTCCAGAAACAGAAGTGACAGACATTTTAGCAGCACGCATGTAGTTATTACTGAACACTGCTTTCCTTACGTGCCGTACAACGCTTGAAACGAGCTATCAGCAGCGTTTCTGGAACAGACGACGTCCGCCGATGAATCGCCGTTGCACTTTCTCACTACCGATAGGCTTAGACGTCACGAGCCTCTGCGGAGAGCGCGTTTTGCCGTCGAGCCGACTTGCAGAACAGAAGCTGCGTCGGCACCGTCCATGGCATCATGGCTTACTCGGGACGCACGCGTGAGCGCTATTTATTCAATGGAATAACTGTTGGTCCATGGTTGCGACTTTGGCAGCCCCAAGATCAAGCTGCACATGTTTGGATGCGCCGGCGGTGCGATTGCCAGTGATAGATGCCCCGAAATCCGAGACTTTGTTGCAGTTTGGCGCAGTTGGCGCAGGAGTGGAATCACTGAACGTTGTACTCGGAAAGTAGAAGCACCAGCTATGCACTGTTTTTTTTTTTTTTTACTATGCTTCTGCTACTAGCTAGCAAAGAATGAGGTAAAGATGGCAGACAGCACGCAGCGCTAAGGTAAGGACGGCAGACAGGACCCAATGCTACCTCGTCCTTTGTGTGTTTTTCGTGCTAGTAGATATGTCCGCAGTTAATACGCATAAACTAGCCCAACTCGCTTCTCTAATAATGCTTCTGCTTAGCTGTTCTGCGTGGTTGAAGGAGCTCCTTTTTAAGCTTTGATCAATGATAATGAATATTTTCGTGACAATCTCAAAGACTACAGTCAGTTTCCATGACCTGGCCAGATTTTTCAGAAATTCCCTGACTTTTCCAGATGTGTTCAAATTCCCTGACTTTTCCAGGTTTTCCAGGTCGGTAGAAACCCTGATAAACCACATGTAACCCCCTGAATACACCTTTCCAGGGAAAATCCGTACTGCCGCGAAGTCCCACTTCAAGGTTAAATGATCAAAGTACCCTCACATCGATTCATCTTCTTTAAGTTAAGAAGCCCGTTGTACCGGCTTATATGCTCTAAGTAAAGTAAATTTTAAAATGTAACATATTTTACAGGTTACCACTTGCCTTCTACCGAAAGTCAAATCCTGCTACTATTCAAAGTTGTTTCCACTTCCCTTTGAACCAAAAAGAATGACATTTGCACTTGCCTTGTTTCAATTTGAAAAATATATTGTGCAGGTTAGTTGGGCTATGACAAATACAGCCGACGTCCGATTTGCCGGACCCTCAAGGGACCGCGAAAACATCTGGAAAAACGAATGCACGTGAAAACACACCTTTTTGGTAGGTATTTTTCGCTGACGGAGAGGGTCACAGCCGGAACACAAGATTCCCATAGCAATTCAGCCAATGCATCGTTTAGGTGGCTCTGAAGAGAGCTGTTTATAAAAAAAAAAAATACGACGTGGCCTGCACTACCTCATAGGTCAGCACTTGGGCGCAAAGAAGTCGCTTATTTTCTTTTGCACGGTCCGCTTGCCCGCGATTATGTCTGCCTCAATTTCTGTCAACGTCATGTTGCCGCTGTACACCAATGACAGTGTCATCAGTGCTCGCGTCAACTCCGAGCTCGTTGGCTGTGTAGTAGCTAGCTCTTCGTTCTCGGTGTCGGAGTCATCGGAATCCTCGGTAACTTGATGAATGATTTCGTCATCGGTCAACTCCGCACATAGCTCGAGGTCTTTGTCAGCGTCGGCGAAGCCCTCAAGGGTTATCTCGGCTGGAATCAACATGCCGCCAGCGCGCAGATCGTCGAAGGCAACGTCCGCGGATGGCAGTTTGTCATCGTGAGCCTACGAGGTGGCTTTGTGCGCTTCGAAGGCGAAGGAGCAGTCGGTGCCATTGCTGTAAACGGCGAATCCGCTCGACGAAAAGCGCAGCACGAAACAGCTAGGAACTCGATGGATGCTGAAGGTCGGGAAACGTGATCACTGAAGGTAGCGCGCAGCAGCAAACGATCAACCGCAGACACGACCGCAGAGCTGGCACAGCTGACAAAACAACACGTGAACGAACACAGTGAGGTTTGGCTTGGCTAAGCTACGGCTGGCAACGGATTGACACGTGCGGTGTCGAGGTTACGGCAGCCGCGGCGCGGTGCGGCGGTGCTGCTGGCCACACCTGCTGCGATGCGAGTACGGTGGGTTCAAGGATATGAAAATGAAAACAACCAAAATGGCGGCGTCGGTGGTGAGTGGTGACTTTGGGTCGGCGGTTAACAGCAAAAAGTCCGGGAAATCGGATGGCGAAGGCTATAAACGTCCGGAATTTCGGACTTTTTAATACATTGACTCTACGGGGAACTTGACGGTGCCACAGATGAGTCCGGGAAATCAGGCATGTCCGGAATTTCGGGCGTCCGGGAAATCGGACGTCGACTGTATGCTCATTTTTTTTATAATATGTGAGATACAACCTTTGTCCATCAAGCTCTGAGACTGAGTCCGTAAAAATGCGTTTAACATTGAAATCATTTGTGCAGCACCCCTTCGAAATAGTCTCCCTTGTAGTCTATACACAGCTTCGAACGCTTCTTGAGGTCTTGGAAACAGGTGGAAAACGCTTCTTTTGGCAGCGCTGTCAGCTCCTTTGTCGTGGCGTCTTGAATGGCCTCCGTGCTCCTAGGTAATCCAGGGACCTATTAGGGCTCTCTTCACACGAGGAAACAGGAAAAAATTGCACGGAGAGATGTCAGGTGAGTATGATGGATGGAGAAGTACAGTAATGCTGTGCTTGGCGAGAAATTTTGTCACGATGAGAGCAGTGTGCGGCCTGGCGTTATCATGGAGAAGGCTCCATTGTCCAGATGCCCATAAGTCAGGGTGACGGTGTCGCAGAGCATCACGCATGTTTTGGAGCACGTGGATATAAAACTCCTGATTCACCATCTGCCCTTGTGGAACAAACTCGTGGTGTACAACACCTCTGGCATCGAAAAAAACTATCAGCATCGTCTTTGTCTTGGTCTTCTGTCGCCGCATCTTTCTTGACACCGGAGAGCTTGTGGACCACCATTCCGCACTCTGCCTCTTTGTTTGAGCATCGTATTGAAAACACCAGGCTTCGTCTTCAGCAATGACGCTGTCAACGAATGCAGCATCCTTCTCTGCCTCGGAGAGCAAATCAGCGCTCACTGATGCCCGCGTGTCCTTCTGGTCCTGTGTGAGGGAGTGTGGCGCAACTCTGGAATTCAGCTTTCGTTTCCCCAAGTTCTCATGCAAAATTTGGTGGCATGTTGTCTTGCTAATGTCGAGAGCATGCAATAGCATGCGGATTGTAATGGTGCGGCCTTGCTGTATGATCTCCCAGATCCGAGCCACATTGTTTTCATACCGAGAGGTTGCAGGGCCCCCCTGCCTTGTGCAGTCTTCCACCAACGTTCTCCACAAAAGGAACCTCTTATGCCACTGAAAACTTGCGCCCGCAATTATGTCTCGTTGCTGTAAGCATCATGAAGGAGCTCATATGTCTGTGTGGCTGTCTTGCCAAACTTCGCACAATTTAATGTTTACACGCTGTTCGAGGTGGACGTCCATCCCTCCACACTCACTCACAGTAGGATGGACAGACTAGTGACAACGTATTTTTCTACATGTAGTGCCATCTAGGAGCTGCCAGAGCAATCAACATAAATTGCTCAGGTTAGCCCGAAAAGATGGCGCTACACGTACACATCGAGATTTGTTTTGGGGAATCATTTCTAGAGAAGAAAATAAATCAGTCTCGAAACTTTACGGACAAAGGTGTACACTATTTGAATTCGATTCGAAGTTATTCGACCCAAATCACTATTCTCTTTGAACCTAAAATTTATTATTCGCACAAGCCTAGTGTTAGGGCAAGGCCAACTGTGTTTGTGTGTTTGAAGTTTTGGCTTTCCGCAAGGTATCAACTGTGCCATAAATCACAATTTTTGTGATGCAGGACAGTACCCACTACGCCATTATTCATCTTTTTGCGGATAAGCGAGGTACCCGCTACACATCTGTAAGGTATTATGTGCACTTTGTTGATGCTGCATGTGGCTGATGACGATGAAGAATTATGGCCGAGCACTTTGCAGTAGGTGGGAAGCATTAAACCACACTCGTTGTGCAATTAGCATTGTGTGATGACTGGCTGTTATTTTACTCTTCTGCCAAGCTATTAATTTTTTACGTAGGTTAACGCAATTCCTTGCCCGACATGATGCATGTGTAGGGTCTTTTTGCAAATGAGTTTCAAGCACCAGCAGGACTGTGTGGTAGAATACTTGACTGCCACGCAGAGGGCTCGGGTTCAAATTCCATTTGATCCGCAGTGTTCCAAAAGGACTTGCTTCTGGGCTAGTTGGTGCGTATATTGCTTAGGTACAGAAGACTGAGGCACGAAATACATTTCTTGAAAAAGGGAGAAGCAGAAGAGAAGACAGAGAAGCGCCAACTACCAACTGTTTAATGACAGACTACGAATGGTACAGTAAAAAGGAAACGTTTCCGCGCATGCGTGAACAGTGAACATCAGACGTGCAGCGACATGGTCAAGCCAACATAGTATCTAGGAAGCGCATTTCTGTCGAATACAAAGATATCGAAGTGTCACTGACACAATCAGAACCTTTCTTTTTGATATAGAAAGCTTCCAGCAGCTCTCTAGCCGTTTGTTGTCAGCTTCTGCCAAGAATCAGTACTTGCGCAAAGCATGGTTCACATCCGCAGGAGTTGCAATGCACAGGAAGGTGCGCCTGATCTCTCTTACTTAAGCTGTTGGCATGCTCCCTCAATCTGTCATTAATGCAACGTCCCGTTTGTCCGACGTAGGACTTGCCGCAGCTTAGGGGTATTTCATATACCACCTCTTGTGTGCTTCTCTGTCTTCTCTTCTGCTTCTCCCTTTTTCAAGAAATGTATTTCGCGCCTCAGTCTTCTGTACCTAAGCAAGATCCTCAGTCTTATTCTCATTTTATTTTTTTCATGTCTTTCGGTTACTGCTTCATGTCTACGTATCGGTTATGCCACCGACAGCGACTGCAACGGTGACACCGCTCAACGCAGAACGGGCGCCTCAAAGCTGTGCTCTAAAACATTCTCGTGGTCGGCTGAAACGTGTGCCCGCGGAAAAGAAGACATGCTTCATTGCAGCACAGTGGTGATACGCGGGCAGCTTGTCATCTGCTCCTCGAAGCGTCAGCGCGTCATGATGCGACGATTCGCCCACTGTTTGTGGTAGAATAAAGAATTTAACGATGGCCAGTGTGACGGAATTCACGATGTGTTTTGGTTGGAAAGCATGATCACTGAAGTTTTCGAACAGAGTTTTCGAAGCAGGCGTTGCAGGCAAGAACTCCGCCAGCAGTGCAAGTGCGCAAATTGCTGGAAAAGCCGCCAATCGGAGGTTTGCATACATCACAAAATCCGTCAGATGATCCTTTATTATTTTTTCTTTTCCCAGAAAAAAATGGGTAAATCATGACGCACTGACGTCGCGAGAAGCATGCAACATGTTGCCCGTGTGTCACCGCTGTGTTGCAGTGAAGGACGTCTTTTCCGCAGGCGCATATTTCAGGTGACCACGAGACCGCTTTTTCTTTTCTTGTTTTTTTTTTTATTCTGCGCTGGCAGCAGCGAGGCTGGGGTGCTTAGCCTGTCCCTCATTAGTATCGCTACATTGCATTGCTTTGTGGCTCCTGAAGACATCGGGAATTGGCACATGGCACCCAAAGTTTTCAAATGAACCGGGCTGGTGCTGACCGCCGCTTCAAATTATCCACTCAAATTTACATTGCAAAATACGGGACCACAGAAATCCTTCGAATTAAGCGTGATTTCAAAATAACCAAGATCGAATTAAGTTTTACTGTAGAAAAGAAAAGGGCAGGGCATTAGGTCGGAATAATATACATTAAACTTTCTTTAAACAGCTTACTTTAAAGGACCCCTGACACCAAAATTGAAACCTCGAGATCTTTGTGTTATTTGACTTTCCTGTATACGGGGGCACATCTGACCGATTATTAGTGACGAACGTTGCCTTTAAGATATCTTAATTTGGTTTTAAAATAAGCGTGAGTGCTCACTTGAGTTGGCTGCACCTTGCGACATCCTGGTATGACATAGATAGAGGCCCGGTGTGACGTTCCATGAGTAAAGCAAGTATTGTGGACGTCACAGAAGGTTTGCGGGGCGCACGTGCACAATACGACGACTGGCACCCGGCGAGGCCTATTGTTCCTCACCCCTCTGGCTCTGCTGTCGGGCTGCTCTCGAGGTAGTTTTCGTGAGGGTAGACGCGCTTAACAGGTTTAACCCATACCGAGGCACCCACATACTTTCAAACGCTAGAATTAGTTGTACGATACGCTAGAGCATTTACGATTTAATTTAGAGATTACCAGACACAAAGCTACAAATTACAGCAAAAAAGTCACCAACAAAAATTTCGCTGTCAGGGGTCCTTTAACAGAGCTGTACGTTGATATAAAATGTAAGTTGTCTCATGTAGAGACGTGCAGTATTGATTGTAGTTCAGTGACGGCCATAGGTCGGCAAAAAATGTGGAGCTCACTCAGACTCACTCACGAAACATATCTTACCCTTAGGGCTCACTCGGACTCAAACTCACCAAACTCTTCCTCATCCGGACTCACTCGGACTCAGACTCACCACTACTTTTCTCACCCGGACTCACTTGGACTCAGACTCACCAAAATATATTTCACCGGACTCACTCAGACTCAAATTCATGGCTCGACCTGAGTCTGAGTGAGTCGACTCATGAGTCCACTAGCCTATAATTAGCCTTTTTCGACCATAATGTCAATGCTCTTTAACGCCAATATCTCGCATAATCGGTGCGCTACTTAGCGCATTTTGATCTCGTACCTTCAAAGACGAGTTATCTGAGCTTGCAGTTCAATAAGGATCTTTTTGTTGAAAGAGATGACTCACACGTGATATTTTGATCAGTAACTTGCCGTGAAGAAGTTTGCGGGGGTAGGTCAAGGCACTTCCTCCCCTTCTCCCTCCTCAACTCATGCGTCTGATCAATAAATATTGAGCTGACATATGAACGGTAGCGCGTTGAATTATGTGGGAGTATACGTGAGTATAAACGTGAGCCGACATAAGGCTGATAGTGATGCTGAACTTCAGTAGATAAGACCATAGGCCGGCAAAAAATGTGGAGCTCACTCAGACTCACTCATGCAATATATTTTGCCCTTAGGGCTCACTCGGACTCACACTCACCAAACTTTTCCTCAACCGGTCTCACCCGGACTCAGACTCACCAAAATGTTTCCCAACCGAACTCACTCGGACTCAGACTCACAAAAACTTTACTCACCCGGACTCACTCAGACTCAGACTCACGTCTCGATAGGATTCTGAGTGAGTCTGAGTGAGTCGACTCACGAGTGAGTTCGCCGACCCATGGTGACGGCCATGGCTGCAGGGACAGGGCAATAATGGTGACTTCAATCCGTGGCCCACTTACTTTGAGTCGGCCAGAAGGGAAGGCCGCGAGACATTCCACTTGTAAGTGGCAAAAAGCAGCACGTCCGCACAAGAGCTGTTCATCTTGTAAGATTTCCGTGGGTGGATTGTTTCCTTCTGTACGGTCTCAATTTCCAAGGCATCCAGCTCTTGGTCGAAGACCTGCAAGGAACATTAGGAACATCCTAAGAGTTGGCTAATGCCACACATACAATTAAACCTCAATGTAACAAACCTTAACAAAGTGAGGTACAGCTGGATGTAACAAAACTGAAAAAAATCTGCAATGTTTTGTTATACGCACGATTCTGTTCCATGCAGTTTTTGAATAAAAACTTCCCAAGAGGCTGTTACGAGTTCATTTCGAGTGCGGCTGTTTTCATAATGAACAGGTACGACAAAGGAAAGTTATTTTGCACGGTGAAGACAGCTCCATTGAGTCCTTTATATGCATCTCCAAGACAGGTGGCCATTACTGGCATAAGGAAGGGTCTACCAGGCAAGGTTTCCATGGACCAAATACGGGAAAATATCGGGACCATGAAGACAAGCTTATAAACCTTTCTCAAAGAACTCTGTGAATGCCACCACTTGAAAACAAAGTTCTGTGCATTGCAGTCAAACCCCGCTGTAACGAACATTCTTACAATGAAATTTCCGTCACAACGAAAAACTATCTATTGCCTGTCAGCTGCCCACAGAAAACAATGCCAAAAATGTGTTATCACAATGAATAATTTCCCTAGGTACTCCCACTTCAATGAAGTTTTCACAAGCGCTACCATACTGTCACGGGGTCGTGACGTCGACGAAGACAGCAGTCGGCGTGTTCAAGATGAAACTCTTTATTTGGCCGAACATGTGGCCTGAGCCAAACAAATGCTTCTTTTTTTTTGGTCATGCTTCCCCCTTCATAAGTGTATTTCATGCAGTGCCACTAGTGGTGTGCTAATAGACAAAGCCCATCTCGAATCGAATGCAGAGCGCCCATGTGGCCGGCCCCTCATCTGAGCAACTGGCTGTTGCAAAAGAATACACCGACCTGGCATAAGTCCATGACAATGCTCTCATGGATTTTCTGCCACAGGTGAGCTCGGAATATCTGGATGAGCGAGATCTTGAGCGTGGGGATCTTGCCATGCATGAAGATGCCAGTCAGGTCCAACTGCACCTGGAAGCCCACGTACACCTGCATAGCGTCGCAAGAAAAAAACAAAAAAAACAATAATTACGCAACAGAAAGTACTTCCTCTCCGAAATTGACTAAAAAAAAATGGGGTGGTGTGGGGCAACTCACTATAATATACATGTAACGTGCACATGATACATTTTGATGCAAAGCATCGAAATATAAAAAAGGTATAAAATAGTTGCGATCAACATATCGACAGCATAGTAGTATCAAAACCAGGCTCACTCTGCATAACCTCGGTGTTCACACTCATTCCCACAAGTTACAAGTGTAAATATTTTTGATGAAAAATAATCCACTAAATACACAATTTTAAAGCCCAACTTTTCACTAGATGCGCATCACCCTGATTATTGCCAACTACCGTTAAACCTCGACATGAAGTGAAACCTAGTCAATATGCACCTGCTCACAATGCCACAGGACCACGCACCGAGCAATAGTGTGCAGTAACCATCAAGTACAAATATGCATTTCCTGACACGCGCCGACGCTACCATAAATGAAATAAATGCGATGCCAAAGTAAATGTTGTCGAGTACCCCTGTCACACGGCCACCACCGAACTCCGTTTATCTCCATTCCGCATTGAACTCCTTAATGGAGCTTAACCAGAATGGAGTTGTGGCCGTGCTACACGGCTCGGTGCAAGCTTTTGGCGGTTGCTGCATGGGGCAGAAACAGCGCTGCTGCGCTCGTCGAAACATCCAATTTTTTGCACGTGTAGTCGCCTTTAAAGCAACAAGAACGTGTTTTTGTGTGTGGCATGTAAATAAAATTAAATCGAAAAAATATGCGATGTTACAGCAAATAATCTGTTTCGCAAGCATGGCGAAGTTGAAAGTGATGCTGGCCACACTGCGCTGTTGTTTTGGGTGAGCGGACGGGAGGCCAGCACGGTATGCATCGTTCAGCCCGTCTTCGTTGCGCTATTGGCGGCGAGGAGTTACGGAGTCGCCCTCTATCGGACGCGCCTCGATTACGTGCTAGGCAGGATGCCGCCGGCGCGCGCCCCATAGGTTTTGCTGTCGGCGCTCTACAAAACCACCTCGCGGAAGCCCTCCGGAACATTTCTGCAGGTACTTTCGAAAAGAAATACATTCTTTCCTGTCAAAAAAATAATTTTCGACGAACAGAAAGCACAAGACAGTCTACAGTCGCTGTCTCTCTGCAGAAAACCGAGCACCCACTTCACGCGGTCAATTGGAGACCCCTGAACCGGCTTCTTGCGTGAAAGGTAGTCAGTCGCTGAGTGCAAAATATGTGAAATATCTCGTTAGAGTAGACTGCCTGTATAACCAAATGGAGCATAACAGAAAGAAGCCTCAAGCCAGCGATCGCACGGGTTCGCGACGACTGACGGTGCCTCTGCATGTATGAGGGTCTGCATGTATGCTCGTATGATTTCGCTTTTGCTACAAGCGCATTTTGGCACTGTGCTGTGAACTTTACGCCGCAAAATTTGAGAATTTGTGAGTACACAAACTATTGTTGCGCGGACGCTATAGGAGCAGTTCAAAAACAATTTCGTTACAACTACGGCTTCGGTGCGCATGGCAACTTTGTGATGTGCCGTCCCGACGATTCAGTTTTTTTTTCGGTCTAAATTCGTGTACGTTTCAATGTCATTTGATAAGTTGTCTCGCAATGCGTATTGATTAGCCTTCTCAGCGGGCAAATGCCGCTGCTTCTGTTTCTTTATTCAGTGCATTCGTTTCGTTTGGTGCTCACACAAAACGCGAGCAAATGCGATGCCTTTTTTTAATGCTCCTTAATTATAGTTCCATTTGCAATCCAGTGAACTTGCCGCTCTCTGTCATCAACAAATTCATAGAGCAAAGCTTCCCCACTTCGAGATTGCTGGTGGAAGGAGAAGTAGTCTACGAGACCGAGCATGGTAGTAGCATGCAACGTCAAGGAAAAGAAAGAAAATACAGTAACGCTCGTCAGACTTGTTCTGCAAGCGTCGGCTGTGAACTAGGACCCACTGAACTTGAAATAGCGGTGAATAAAATAGAAGTTATTGCAGCATCCAGCAGCAGCAAAACAAGATAGTAAATATTTGATGAGTACCCCAGCAATTTTGGCAGCAGTGTCGTGTTTAACGCCAACAGGGTGGCATCTTTCCCACGTAAATAAATGAGGCTCCAAGAAAATACATAGGGTTGGAGAGGCCCAACGTCAGTTTGAGAGTGAATAAATTTGGGACATAGTGTTTGCGTCAGGGGAATGCAAGCTTGAGTGAAGAAATCTTATTGCCAACATAAATGCAGCACACAGCCGCAGCATTTCACTCTCTCACTATGTACGACCACCAGCAAACGTCGCGTAGCTTATGAAGGCGAAAGCCAGATGCCTCTTCAAACGGGAAGATTGACCGTCGCGGCGTCAAGACGAGTGAAGCAAAAAATAATCGTCACGTGATGAGGTCAACATATGACGTAATCATCACGTCACAGACCTCCTAAATTTGTAACTTCATTATGACATCCCCATGACGTGACATAACGTGATGTCACATGATGACATATTCACACAACATGGTCCCTTTGTATTGCCTCCGTGATCGGTGATGGCGTTATCATATGACGTCATCATGACGTCACAGATCGCCAAAATATGTAGCGTCATTATGACGTCACACAACGCGACGTCACGTGATGACGTATTCAACGTCATAGTCGCTTTGCATTGCCTCCGTGATCGGTCACGGAGGCCGTGCAAAACCGCGTTAGGTGCAGAACGCTTTAGGAGGGGCGCGCGGGAGAATCAATACATCGACTGACAAGAAGAAGAAGATGGCTTTCACCTTCTTGTCATCTTTGGCGAATGCAAAAGGGACCCTGTGAGTTTTTCAATTCAACGTATCTAAACAATGACATGCGCATCTGCAGCCGATTTTGTGGATGCTGAGCACGGGGCCGACGATCAGGAGGTCGCACGGGAGGGTTCTGAGATGGTATCGCACGTGGTAAAGGGTAGCGCCTTTTCCATGCTGTAGCAGATAAGCGTCATTTGCCGGCGGGAAGCGCGCGTGTGTCATCGTCTCAGTGCGCGCTGTCTGCTACTCACCGAACATCGCAGGCCCGATGCAGTAACGAAAGTCTTCGTCGCGGAAGCGCTTGTTGCACACAAGACTCGTAGCCGATGGCTACTTGCCGATTCTTAGCTTTACAACCCATGCTTCACGCAGTTTCTTGTCCCGCGGTTACCGGTGCAGGCTAACAATGGGCTCCGTTGCCTAAGCCCGGCACTGCGGCACCGAGCCGTAGAGCCCCATGTTTGTCGCCTTCGGAGGCAGCCACTCTTTACAATGATTTCAATTGAGCAGAAAATGCGAGAAAACATCCATATTTGAACAGACCGCAGCGCATGTGGTACTTGAAACTCGTTTTCAAAGCACGCAGCAGCACTCCACAAGCAGCCGACGCGGCCTCTGAGACCACGTGATCCTGCCAAGCACGTCACGCCAACGGTGGCGCCGGCGTTTCCAGTGGTGGGCCTCGAGGCCAATAGTGCCTAGAATATAGTTGTGAGCTGTGAAATTCTGTGTGTTCGCGGCTCTAGGCTGCTGTCAAAACGCAGAATGAGTGACGAAGCTGAGGACGTGAAAAGGGAGGTCGCGCTCACCATGGCCGCAGTGAATGATGCGGACACTGAGAACAAATATGGCACGACGCTTCACAGCGGCGGCATAGTGAGGCATTGGTGTGGAGAGTACAAGCGCTGATGTCCGAAAAAATACAACTAAAACTTATACTACAGGGCGTGAAATGCTACACAATAAAAATAGCATAGTTTTTTAAATTATAATTCAGCTCATTAGGACAATTTTGCTAGTGCGGTTTTCAGCGTAGTAGTAGCTGGCTGGGAACGAGAGTACTCAATCGAGCCGAAATGGTCATTACCGAACTCCCTCCACCAAAAGCTCCATTTAGCTTCCTCAGCGAAATGGTGACCGTGTGACATGAACCCCATCTCCCTCGAGGAAAAGACGAGGGAGTTAAACGGAGTTCACGGGTGCCCGTGTGACAGGGGTATAAGTACCCATTACAAATACGAGGCCTTTTCCTTCATACCCAAAAAGCAGAAAAATCCAGACTCTCTCGCACAACTGTGAAAGCTTGTGCTTGCAATGGCAAGGAGCACTGCAAAAGCATAGCAGGGTCCCAAACACACAGCGGCTGACAAAGCAAGCTTACACAGGGGTCTGCTTTCCCCAACACGTGCATGCACATTTGTACCCACAATTGGATTCTCAGCAAAAACCACACAGTTTCATTAAACTGTGGTGCTGCTGCCAGCTGCAGCATGGCACTGATCTTCCCTGGCTAGTTACATGCAGTGCATTGCCTATTTGCTCAAGCCGTCCCTACTGGGCCACTCACTGTACTGTACACACAAGTGTTCTGTGCGCGAGAGCGTTCCCTGTAACCGCTATGTTCCTGACCGTACATTGGAGTGGCGAGTATTTAACGTGGCATATGCAAGCCTCCTGCAAGTGAAACCCACTCGGCATCTCTGCGATGCACTAGCAGCCCTGCACAGGGCAACAAACGGTGGTGCAAAGTGTTTAGGCTGTTGCCTATTAAAGGCTTTCAATGCATGTATGGGATAGCGCTGCACTTCCTGTACCGTAGAGGCACATTTGCCATGGTGCTGTCATATCAGTGAGTTTCTAGTCACCTGTTCCTGATCATGCACAAATGCGGCATGTACCTCTAAGTCAACTCTGCAACAGTGAGCTGCTTTTATTTCCACAGAGTGATGCACACCTGAAAGTGGCCCCCGTTTAAGGAGTTGGCTGCAAACAGTGCAGAACAATTAGGTTGTTGCTTATTAAAAGTGTGCAACAGCCCTATACCACACGCGCTGCTCACCAGATAGTCAAGATGCTTATCAAAATAGGGTTGTTGGCGATGTCATACTACAGTCGAACCCACCTATGACGATCCCAGATATAACGATCTGTCGGTTACAACGACCATACTTCAGTGTACTTACGATTTTCCTTTGCTACCAATTGAAACTGTGTCCACGTATAGGGAACATTTGAACAACGAAGATGTTAAGCAAATGGTTCCTTGTCCGGCGAACCAAAAAACTATCATCATCATAAACGGGTATGTGCCACTAAAATTGGCTAAGTCCAACTCCTCACCACTGGTCCACTAAAAATGAAGAATGCAACAGTTAGCCCAACAAATGGCTGCGAAGCGACGGCGGCGAGCCAAAGACCCCGAGTACATACGACAAGAGAATACTAGGGAACGAGAAAGGCAACAGCGGCTGCCAGAATACCCTTAAGTGATGGAAGGCCTACGCCAACGATGACGTGCGTGATCTATGAGAGATGCAAACGCTTGGTTTCAGCGCAAGCTCCTGTCTTTGCAGTTTGGACATCTGTGTCATGTCTGTGGCTGTCAGTGGTTTAACTTGAAGCTCTCTGCGCTCAGAATCAACGTAGAAACAACCTAGCATCACCTAGCTAAACCATAGCAACGACTTAGAAGCAAACTAGAAGCTACCTAGAAGCAACCTGCATTATCTAGCTAAGGCCTAGAAACAACCTAGAAACAACCAGATTAGTCTACACAATCGTCCCATTTTGCTGTTTCAAGCCTTGCGCGGCTTAGTGCAAGCTTCGCCATTTTTTTCAAAGCCTCCTACTTTTAAAACAAACATTTCAGACACGGTCACGGTAAAAATGAGGCACTTACGAAGTGGAAAAAAAGTTAGAACAGGCCTTCTAAAGCATGAGAGGGGTGCGCGCTCGCGCATGCCCCGCTCCAGTTTACTCGCGACTAATTGCTATCCTAGATCGGCGAGCACCGCATGCAGATTTCGGACGCTGCAAGCAAGGTTGCTCACGTTTCAGAAGTTTTTTTCAGTGGCAGAATGGCAGCGAGGAAAAAAAGCAATAGCAGGCAGCATCAAGCTTTGCGCAGGGGTGAGACAGCTGAAACTGAATTGGGAGCAGTTTTTGGAGCAACAAAATTTCGATTCTGGAACAGAAGAACCTTGATTTGGAGTAGCTGGCGGCATTTAAATTTGTTGTCCTAGGAGCTTGAAAACACAAATTGGGAGAAACTTGGGGAATCAAGTACATATTTTAATTGCCTTAGAATACACACAACACTGCAACAGCCTTTGGAGAAAGCTTTTTTAAACACATTATCACCTAGTATCAATTACACTACCTTTTTACATACCATGTGAGCTACCTAGCTCGTGTAACAAACAAATGAAATAATTGAAAAAAGGTTTTGGAAACTAGGTTCACCTCAAACATTTGGAAAAAAATAACAAAAAAGCATCACACTTAAAAAAATTTTTAAAATTGTGATTGCAAAAGAACTTTAGTTACATAGCAGCAGGCCTTTGCTTAAAGGGACACTAAAGAGAACCAACGAATTGGTTTAGATCGATAAATTGGGCTCTAAGAACTCTAATGTCGTTAATTCCGCCATCATAGGTTTATTAATAGAGGAGAAAATCAAGTTCAAAGTTTCATTTTTTTAATTTTCCGCCGAAATCTCCTTGCGTGACGTCGCGGATTTCGAAGTGTATTTATCGTATTTTGGCACCACTGGCTCAACAAAATTACCCCAAACTTGGTATGTTAAGTCTATGGCCCCCTTAGAGGACAATGCACTTAATTTTACCGATTAGGAACTACGCAGTGCCTAGTAGGCGCTGTCAAAACATGCGACGTCACGGCGAACACCAAAAGGAAACTTGAAGAAGCCGTCGCGGCAACATGTGCTCGATTTTGTTGCCGAGGCGTGGGCCGCTGTACCTGAGGAGACAGGGGCACGGACCTTCAAGGGATGTGGCATTAGTAACGCGCTCGATGGCTCGGAGGACGGGGACCTGCACAGCGGACTGGCTGATGTTGTAGCTGTGGTGCCAGAAGACCGCGGCGGACTTCAAACGGAATGCTGCGACCTGTTTTTTGCAACCGACTCGGAGGAGTCTTTCGATGATTTTTAAAGCGATGAAAAGCTACAAATCCTACAAAATTTTGCCGCCATATTGAATTATAGCGCACCCCCCCCCCCTTTGCCGGCAATTTCGACTTAGCTGGGGGGGGGGGGGGTGCTAGGAATTTTACGGTACAATAAATTCTTAAAGTCAGCTAAAAAGGGGTGCCTCTTCTCTCGACAAAAATTATACTTACGGCGTCACTGACACAAGTTCCACACAAGTGGCTGATTTGAACATGGCGTGCTCTAGTTACTGCGGCCACCGTGAAAGGCCACCATTTGCCTGCATGCGCATAATTGGACTGAAAGTATGCCGTGCATTCAGAGAAAAGCAAAAAAAGAAAGAAAGAAGAAGAAAAAAGTGCTAGAAGCGCATACCATCTCCCCCCGTGGCACCCCTCCCTGCTAAGCTTCCAGTGCTTTCAGCACTGGAAGCTTAGCAGAGAGAAAGCAGTTACAGCAGGCAACAAATCTCTGTAACTCCGCTCGTACCGGACGGATTCTAAGAATTTTTGCGGTGGTGGATTCATAAGAAATAAGCTCCTTTAATGAAGCCATTCCATGGCTACTTGGAAAATTGTTGCAGGGCCCCTTTAACAGACGACAACAAAAGCGCGCTGCACTGCCGTTCGCTACCACCTCGTGCGGGACCACCATCATTGTGGCATGGGTGCCAAGAAACCTCGCCGCAGTGGCCATCTCGTGAAACGCGTGCATATGCTACTGCAAGAGTGCCGCCATTGTAAGTGCATTGTACGGTTTAATTGGAGGACGACACAAACGCGCTTCGCATCAGTCCGCTGCCGCCTTCTTGTGCAAAACTGCCAGAGCAGGTGTTCTCAAGCTTTCTGGCGTTGGGGAACACCAACGGTTTTTCCAGAGTGCCACAGAACCCCTTTTTCTTAAAGGAGCACTGACATCAAATTTTAAAGTCGAGATGTGCCATTCATTCGATTGCTCGGTATGCATAGGTCTTCTTGGCCAAATTTGAATGGCGTCCGTCACGTGGAAGTACAGTAGAATCTCGATGATACGAATTCGTCGGGAGCACGCGAAATATTCGTATCATCCCGAATTCGTATAAGCCATAACAAGCTAAGCAGAACAAGAAAATGAACACATACTTTATTGGGCACAACTACTTGCGGCCGAAAAAGTCTGTAATGTTCGTTTGCACTTTCCTGCCCTCGATGTCGCCGAGAAGACCTGCTTGAAAGGAATAAAACCGTGTAGCGGTTTCGTCGCTCACGCTGCCGGCACTTACGGTGCGGCGTAGAATGTCGAGGGCATGAAGATTTTCCGCCGTCGTCGGTAGTTGGTCACACACGTCGACGTCTTCACCATCACTGTCAGACTCTACTTCATTCACTTCGTCGACCAGGTCTTCAATAGACCTTAACCCGCAGGTCGCAACGTTGTCGTCCGCGGTGACGAAGTCTTGAGCAGAAGCTTCAGTTTTCAGACTCTCCCAGCCTTCAATCACCAAGTCCTCATCGGGCTCTTGATTAACTCCCGTAGGAACCACGTCCGGTCCCGTGCTAAATCCACATTTGCGAAAACAGTTCGCGATTGTGTCTGAGGTCACATTGTCCCAAGACATGGCCAAGAAATGCAAGGCATCGAGCAGACTGATCCGCAAATTGTCATCCTTGCGATCAATTTTTGCGAGGAGACGCCTCACTAACAGTCCTTTGAAATGGTGTTTCACATTCCGAATTATTCCCGCGTCCAGTGGCTGGAGATGGCTCATAGTGTTCGCAGGAAGGAATCTTACGGTGACGTTGTTAAAGGCCGTCTCTTTTGGATGGGCCGAAGACTGCTCTACGAAAAGCAAAATCTTTTGGTTTTTTGCTGCCATTTTCTTATCCAGGTACGTGAGGAACTCGCGGAAAAAATCCGCGGTCATCCATGCTTTTTTGTTCCCTTTGTACAAACAAGGTAAACATCCCGCCGATCGAAAGCACCGCGGCTGTTTCGACTTGCCTATAACGGTCAGCTGCATTTTCTCCGAGCCGCCGGCATTCACACAAAAAAAGCACGGTGACTCTTTCCTTACTTTTTTGGCCGCCCTGGCAAGCCTGGCCCTTCACGCACAAGCTCCTCTCCGGTTGCAAATTAAAAAAGAGGCCTGCCTCGTCAGCATTAAATATGTCGCACGGTGCGTAGTCAGAAATCAGTGCCGGCAGCGTGTTCAGCCAGTCGCTGACGGCTGATTGATCCACTTTTTTTGCTTCACCAAAAACAACTTTGTAGACAAGTCCGTGTCTTTCTTTGAAACGATGGAGCCATCCCCCAGAAGCTTGGAAATTTTCAATCCCAAGGGAAAGCGGTGCTGTCGGCCTTTTCGCATAGCACCTTGCCATCCACGTTGATGCCAGCGGCTGTCACTTCGCGAAACCATGTTAGGAGGACCTCTTCCAGCTTCACGTGTGTAGCCGTCTTCGCCTATTTGACGTTTCCCCCGAAGTGCTGGGCATTCTTCAACACAGCGTCTCGCTGCCCAACAATGGTGCAGAGCGTCGACGGTGCTATGCCTAACTCCTTTGCTAGGTCAACATGTTTCTTCTTCGGGTTTTCATCCAGCTTCTTCAGGATATCAATTTTCTCCTTAAACGAAAGGGCCTTCCGTTTCCGCGACATGTCGAACAGGGAACGCTTCGGTCTTCCTGTGCGCACTCAACTTGCGTCCGTCACGTTTATATGCAGCGGCCTCGTAGACGTAACGCACAGGGCAGCGGCAGCAGCGAACAGACCTGAGACAACCACAACTGCTGCGCATCAGCTTGTGATGGCGACGGTGATTCGGCTTGCAGATGGGGTCGCCCTGCGCGAAAGCACGGCGTAGCAATGAAAAAAAAAAAAAAAATGGCTGACGTGACCTTGTCAGGCATGTGACTTCCCTTGGCTTGCCTGGCAGGTTTCGGGAGGCGGGTGTGAAGAGGAGGGCCAGTGGCTGCTGCTGCTCGGCCGGCAGAGGCTGGAGGTGAAGGGAAGTGGGTATGAAAAGGGACAGCGGCCGCGCGTTAGCCACGGTGGCTTATCTTCTCCTCCGAGACCAACTGCGTCACCTCGCTCGCGTGCGCCCGTCAGTCGCGCGTTCGTATCATCCGCGACGGCTTAAGAAAATGTTCGTGTAATCCCGAATCATAACGTATTCTATATAACATAGTCCGTCCAAAACATTCTTGAAATTCGTATCATCACGAAATTCGGATCAACCGTAATCGTATCATCGAGATTCTACTGTAATTTTATTTCGAGGGCAAACAGTGTACAAAAGCTCAAAGGGAGATTGATCACGCTGCGACATCGACACTAGTGCTACGTGTAAGGTGTGATACATTCCGCCAAAAGCATCCTGAGTGACGATAGGCTAGTAACAGTGACGTCGCTGATCTGAGTGTATTTATTGTGGCGCCAACGCCAGGCGACGCTCTCACTCCCAGCCAGTGGCTCTCCTTGCTGTCCCGGTCTGTGCTTGCGACTCATCAAGTCGCATCGACTAATTTGTCGTGTGCTCCACAGCACGAGTGCAATCGATCGGAGCGACTACGTGCCAGCATGTCGGGGAACCGCTGCGTAGTGCGGACCTGCTCGTCGAGGCGCGGAAAAAGTGGAAATTGCGTGGCGTTTCATTACACGTACGGTACACGCCAACACGACCACAAGCTACCAAAGTGGAGTAGCCTATAGATAAATAACATCGCTAACAAGTAACACGCATGTAGCGTTAATAGTGAACGTTAGTTCGTCCGTGGACTTTCTTGCGCTAGCGTAATACCGGGTTACTGCAGCCGTAACCGTGAGAGGCCGGATAGGTGGAGCCATCTGGCGGCGCAAAGAAGAACCTGGCCAGCACAGAATTGTTATTGCAGAAACCTATCGTATTCTATTTCTCCGCTGGTGTGCATTCGCTATGCCGATATTCCATAGACCCCTTTGCGTATACCGGAATGCCGCGCACGCTAAAATTCTCTGATATAGCTAACTGAGACACACCATCGAGTATGGCCCAAGTGTGCGTCCCCGGGCACCTCCTGCTTGGAACGGCGTCCATTTCTGAATCACTGTTTTGCAAAGGGTCGAAGCAAAAATGATTCGCGACGTCGCGTATCGCGGTGATTCTAAGTTCCAGAATGTCATCTTCAACACAAGTCTTTACTTTTGACGGCGACGACGGCGACGCTGGTGACAAGGCATGACTGAACGTGCACGCCTAGCAGACGAAATGTTAGCTGAGCAGCTGATCCTCACGTCACTCCTTTCTGTGGACAAGTGGTAAACTGGGGCGCGGTCTGAAGTTGACTGCGAGGGAGCGGCTAAAAAATGGCGGGCTTGCAGGCCGTTTCGAATCGTGCTAGATACCGGTAATATAAATCAATAATACAGATAGCTATTCGTCCCTCAGTTGCATTTTCGGTCGCGAATCGCTACTAGGGAGTAGATAACTACTCATGGATGCAAAAACCTTGACGTGCGTAAATTTGATGTCAGTGCTGCTTTAAAGCGCGCTCTTCGCGCCATCTCGTTAGTGATAACAAGAACACGCTGAAGCCACCGAGCTCTGAGTACCGCCAACGATAAATGGTATATATAAATAGCTCCCCGTTGGTAAGCTGAAGAACACACTCTGTGGCCGAGTTTTTTCAAGCCGCGCGCTGCGGAGAGAGGGGTCGTAGGTTCGACTCCTGGCACTTTTTTCTCGTACTTCTTTCTTTGTCATCTGTTAGTGTCTATTTTACAACGTCATATCTGTGACGGAAGTACGTCGGTGGGCCCGTGGTGGAACACGGCATAAAACACTTTCGTGGTAAAAGTAGCCTAGAAAGCGCGATATGTGTTTTTAAGCCACAAAGCGAACACTCTACGGCCGACAGTCGCCACAGCATGGGCAGGTGCACCCTTGCGCCGTGCGCTTTGGAGTAAAATTGCGCGAGTTTTTGACGTGGAATGAAAGCGCCCGGTTTTACTCAGAGAGTGCGATTAATTATGACTAGAGCAGACTTGGTCGTATAACCGAAAAGCTAACCGATGCAGGCCAACCGATGGGAAGGAAAAGATTGTGGAAGCGGCTATTCAAGACGCACTCAGATCACACGCGCGTAACTCCCGTGTGACGTGATGAGGCTGTGCTGGGCCTCACCACTATCGTACTTTGGCAAACTGCATCGCCAAGACATCAGTGCTCGTCGTTCGAGGAGATCAGGATTCCGCAACGCCTGTACGCATCCCAGGGCAGAGTGCGCGCCCGCAGACGCCAAGGCAGTCCACGCGGAATCCCGGCCAATGATCGCCGCAGCCCATGTAGAGCAGGTAGGGGGGGGGGGTGTCGCTCGAGCACCAACTTTGTGAACTTTGATTCTAAGGGCGCGGTTGCGATCGCTGGCGCGCGCGCTATCTCGGCAGCCATCAGCGGGCGGCTCGTATATTCTGCTACGTACTGAGCTCTCAATGCGAAGACACTGTGCAGCAAAAGCATCTTTCCCTGGAGCAGCCGTATTATCTTACACAAACGTTTTGTAGAGTTACGCGAGATCGGATACAAAACAGTTTGCTGCCAGCCTCACTTCGTATGCCATTACAATTTGTTGCTATCGCATTCATTGCTTCGTCCTTGCGGAGAGTTTTTTTTTCCCCAAAGGTGTTAGGGTTAGGGTCTGCGCGTCTGTATTGGATGACGATGCCCACACTGCAGATGACCGACGCCGCCTCCATTTCTCGCTCAAACTTGCGCAACTGAGAAAATTTTAAGCTGGTCGGGCATTTTGGCGCAGCGTGGCGCTATTTTAACAAATTTCACGGTTTTGGCGCAGCTTGGCGCAAAAATAACGAATTGTATCAAATTGGCGCAATTGGCGCAGCTGTTGCATCGCTGCTCAAGGCAGTACCAGGGGGATGAAACTTTCCGGTTTTTCTGTCCCGTCACCACAGCGATCCTAATGTTTGGGGGGCTGTACTACCTACGAGCATAAATGAACGTTGTTGTTCCATTTTATATTTATTACCAGGTTACTTAGTAACTCCGGAGTTTTTAATACGCAAGTGAACCTAAAGGTTGCAGTTCGAGACTGCAAAAATACGAGCGCCACCCGGAGTGGAAAACGGGAACTGCGCGGTCCTATCTCTCACGACGAAAAAGGGGCGTTTCTTGTCCCGCGCCCATGTATGCTACGGCCTATGGTGTCTCAAAGGCCGTTTTTACCACCGTAAAGTTTGTTTCAGTGAAACCCTTGTAAGCTTCAGCAAAAGAGATGCATGAATGGATTCGCGCCGTGATCACATATCGTGCTGTGCTGAGTGGTGTCAAAATTCTTTACGCCACACCGGGATAAAATTATTTCAGATCCCGGCGGACGAAACCTACGATCTCCATGCTGCTTGTCTTATTTTTCTACACTTGCACGGCATATCAGGATGCAACTTTTGTATGCAACTAAAAATGTAAAATATTGAAGTTGCATTTTTACTGTATGAATGGTACGTTTAGGCAATAAAACATTCAAACAAACTCTGCTCTTTATTCTTGTCTAATTAATGTGCACACGTAAACAAAAACAAAGTCTTACTTAGAATAAGTGGTGCAAAAATAGGTGGATGGGCAAACCTTCATCAATCAGAACGCAACGATTGCCATTTTGATCATGTGGCGGATTGCACCACAGGAAGGTCGCGCAGAAAGGGCAAGTCCATATACAACGAACAACTGATATGACGACCACTTCTCGCGGCACTTTCGAGTTCGTTATAAATGGGTTCGACTGTAATGTGTTCGTGGGTTGGCACCATCTCACCTTCGTTCTTTTCTCATGCTTATCCGTACAGGCACCGCCACAATCACACCGAAGTCAGAATCACTGACAGTGTTGCGAATGGTAACGCAAAGCGCAGTGTAATACATAAAGGCCAGCTGTGTGTGTGCGAGCATCCAACTAATCACTAGCACTGGCTGCAGCAGACAACGCATGGAGCGACCACGGGAGGAGACAACCGCATCATCGTGCACAGCAGCCGATGGCACACACGTTCCTCGGGGAGCAGTACAATCGCAGCTTTACATTGAGGCATGGGAAACTTGTCCCTGCAAGCCCCCTACTCATAAGCAAATTATGCTTCAGCCACATCAATTCTGCTATCAAGCGACGAGATTAGCAACAAGACAAAGCCAAGATGGCACCGGTTGCTTGAAGGGTGAAAGAATGGTGCTCACTTGAAGTCGAGCTTGTTTGGCTGGTGCACCAGCTGCCACTGCTTGTTACAGTATAGACCGCTTATAACGTAAGTCGCCGGAGTCGCGAATATCCGCACTATAAGCGGTACCGCACTATAACCAAAACAACCTTTTCAAAGGCTGCACTTGCGCAAAACGTGTTGAGCATGATGCCTCGCGTGTCCGATAATTGACATATGCGATTTGGGGCGCTTACAACCACTTAAATCTCCGAATGCATGTTCAAAAATTAACCGCCAAAGACCCGCATTGCCAACGAAATGAACACGGGGGAAAAAGCAAACAAAACAAAGTGCCATCGCGGAAATTCGCCGACTACGTTTCAGGCCACCTCGAGGTATGCGCATTACACAGAAACCATGTCGAATCGCGACCGAAATTTCACGTGCTGAGCGCGGTACCGATCGTTCGATTTCACGGGCGCGCACGCGATGTCCAAGACATTGCAATCGAATCCGGAACCACCATTAGAGAGTCGCTTGTGCCAACCATGCCCTCGTTTTCATTAACGATATAATTCCCGTCCCTTCAGGTGCAACCATCGCAAAAAGTTTCGTTGATTCCGCACCAAACCGCAACTTTTATCGCCCACGACCGCTACCGAAAAGCAACCAACGCTGATTAGGCCTAGCCTGCGGTTCAGCATGTTGTCGCGGGAAGTTTATCCAAGACAACATGAAGGTCGGACGTCGAAAAGATCGCACTCAAGCACTAACCCAAGAACAGCGCGCGTTATACGAAGTTTGTGTTCGCGGCCGGGAGACCAACGGCGACAAAAGCCCGCCAAGCTCGTTTAAGTCCGCGCACTGGCAGAAAAGGCGAAAGCTCGCGTCATGAAGCCGCAAAACTTTTCAATTTGCGGACGAGGTAGCAAACGCGATATCTGCAGCAAGTGTGATAACAACGACGCTTTTCCCGACAGGAAACTTACTTTAAAGCGCACTTGATGAGGACGCGATCGTACGTTCCACGCATTCCACGCGGAACGCGCTGCTGGCAAGCTGCCGCGGAGCCTTGCCGCCGCCGATGCAAAGGCTACTCTGTCGCCTAGGCAACCACCATCCTTCCCCACTCGGCGAGCCCGCATAGCGCTGCCGCGGTCTTTTTCCTCCCTCCGCCCCTCGTTCGTTCACTGTGCGTGCCCTCGCCCTTCGTAACGACCTCGTCGCTCTTTTCCCAGCGGCGTACCTCCTTTGAGAACCGCACCCGCTGCCGCGTTTGTTAGAAATATTTTCCCGCAACCGCATTATAAACGGTATTTCATCTTGGGGGACTGCACAATAAGCGGTATGCGTATACGTGCAGTTCTATGGGAGGGTAAACGGGAGTCGAAAAAGACCGCATTATAACCGGTCCTGCACTATATGCGGTTACGTTATAAGTGGTCTGCACTGTATACACTCGATTTGAAGTACTTTCACGATAAATTAGGCACTGATAATTCCAGGAGTGTTGGCTTGCTATACGTACAGCCAATATATGCAGTTTTCAGAAAAATAGTTCTCCACATTTTTTTTTTTTTAGGTTTCAAAGGCTGTGTTTCCCCTACCTACGATTTCTTGTTAACCCATAACTACTATGCTTCAAATGAAAAACTACACCCCCCCTGCCTTCCTTACGTTGGATTCCATTCCCATCTTTTATTCAAGCAGTCTATGCTGTAATGTAGCATTTAGCCCAAGCAACAACCTTGGATCAGAGAACCCCTTTGCCATTAACGAGGCACATATACTGGGGACAACAAGCAATGGACCTACATTGGCACGATTAATGGTGGGTGACCACCAGAGGGTGAAGCGCCGGTTGGGAATCTGGTTCAAACCGGACCGCTGTGCATTGGTAAGCTTCTTGTACTTCATGGACTCTTCAAAACCACTGGCCTTTTCCCTGCGGGCAAGACACAATTGATTCCATTAATGGGGTGAAATCACGGTAATTAATTCTCTAGAAACGCAAAAATTAAAAGTATGAATTAAAATTTTTCACGAGTGGTCAAATGGTCAATTTAGTTATCGCTACTTGGCAAGAAAAAGCACGGACCAAGCCTGCAATAAAACCTGCAATTCATTAAAAGCCTAACAAAATCATATTTGACATGCTTTACATATTTTTTCTATTTATTTTTGTTGCACAGTATAAATATAATCCAATTTATGCATGTAACATTATGTTTAGGCTTGTGCAAATAGCAAATTCTAGGTTCGTAGCGAATTCGAAGTGAATATTGCTTTGGTCGAATAATTTTGAATCGAATTCGACCGCTATATAACACACATTATAATTAAAAATGATCATATTTGACATGACCCAACTAACCTGCACAATATTTTTTTTTCAAATTGAAACAAGGCATGTGCAAATATCATTCTTTTTGGTTCAAAGGGAAGTGGAAGCAACTCTGAATACATAGTAGCAAGACTTGACTTTCAGTAGAATGCAAGTGATAACCTACAAAATAGATTACGTTTTAAAATTTACTATACTTGGAGCATATAAGCCAGTCAGTCAGTCAGTCAGTCAATGAAATTTATTTATAAATTGTTCTGAGGAGCCAATTCTCCTCAAGAGGGATTGTCGGCCGCACCCATGTGGGGACAGGAAGGGCGAGCCCCTCTGCCAAATTGCGGGCCCTCTGGACAGCCCGAATTTGGACCTCCCGGTCAGAGCTGGTGACTGCCATCATCTAGGCGTCCTCTATGATGAGAGGCTCGCCATCGCGCAGCGCCGTGCATTGCCAGAGCTTCTGGGGTAACGTGCATCGTCTCTCGTCGCAGTGAGGGCAGTGCGGCTTTATGCTGTCAATAAACTTGCTGTACACTAAAGGGGACGGGTAAATACCCTTTTGCAGCATTCTTAATGCGAGTGACTGGGCCCTCGAGAGCTGCGGGTTTGGGAGTGGAAAGCTACGCCTGGCCAATTGATAATGTTTGCAAATTTCATTATAGGTGAGGAGCGAATCAAGCTGCTGGATACCATCTCCAAAATTAGAGGCCGACTGCACGCCCCAGTGGGACAGTTCGCGTGAGCGGGCAAGCTCAATGGCATTGGGGATAATAGGGTGGACATCCTTGCCCATGTAGGCAAGAAACCAGGTGATAATGCCGTCGATTTCTGTGGAAAATGGGACTTTTTTTCGTAAGAATATGGGCCACCTGCTCACAGACTGACCCAGTCATGAACGCTCGTGCAGCAGCCCGAGAGTCAGTGAAAATGCATGGCCAGTGCTATAGCAGCCTTTTAAAATTAAAGAACGATGAATCAATGTGAGGGTAATTTGTTCATTTAACCTTGAAGTGGGGCTTCGTGGCAGTGCGGATTTTCCCTCAATAGCTGTGATCACAGTAGAGCACCCCTCCGCTGCAGTGAAGCCACCTTTACAGGGGGTCACATGTGGTTTATATATGTCTATTCTTTCATTTTGAATACTTAGAAACTCGGAATACAGTAGACTCCCGTTGAGACGAACTTGAAGGGACCGTGGTCATCTGTTCATCTTATCAGGAGTTTGGCTTATCAGAAGTGCCCCCAAAAAGAGACATGCTAACTGGCCAAGTGCATCCAAATAGTGTAACCTCATCACAACAGACCTTCACAGTGATGAGAATTTTGGTCTGTTGTAAAGGGAGTATGTAAAATCTGAGTACTGTTACAACATACTTTCACATAAACACTGAATGGGTCTGTTATAACCGCAGAGAATTACGAATCACAAACATGGGCTT
This sequence comes from Rhipicephalus sanguineus, assembly GCF_013339695.2. NCBI lineage: Eukaryota > Metazoa > Arthropoda > Arachnida > Ixodida > Ixodidae > Rhipicephalus > Rhipicephalus sanguineus. The sequence goes on along the minus strand of NC_051179.1, from coordinate 7,495,826 downwards.
ATTTTTAACGGGGGACCAAAAAAAAAAAATGCAGTTTTTGGAAAACTGCATTTTCAGTTTTTGTAGCCCATTTTCTATCTGATACCAAAATATCTTCACAGAAAACTACGTAGAAGTGCTATAAAAATTTCTTTTGCGTCTGCCGACATGGCAAAAACTGCGGAAATAACAAAAAAAAAGAGCGTGTATCAAAATTATACCTTGACAACGGCGCAACCGGGTGCCACCATTTTGGGCTCGTCATAAAGAGCATTTCTCCATGTTCGAAGTTCTCTGTTTCAGCTAGCTCCTCCATTCAGTAACAAGCGTACAAAAAGCACATGTTTGAAGTTATATTCGAGACCTTCGATTGGCTGCTTCTGCTGTGATGCTCGCTTCGGGATCGTTGTCTGCTGCTTGTGCGTCGCGAGGTCGTGGCTGTCGAAAATTGCGCTACTATGTTCACGGGTTGACGATAATTTAGAATGCTTTAGTTTGGCAGCTGCAAGCGGAAGCTCAATCTTCAGATTATGATAGCGCGCCACACTCGTCGCAATTATCGCAGACGTGCGACTGTAATAGCGTTGACTTCTTATCAGCACTACGGAGCTTATGACGAAGACCCCCGCGGGACAACTCTCTGTACTTGCAATCGAGCATGACGTACTTTGAAACATCGGGTACTGTCACGTATCTCGGGAGCGCTTGCAGTGCGGAATGGAATTGGGAGAGAGAGAGAGAGAGGAGGGAGACCGTGGCGTCACGGGAAACAAACTTTATCTGACAAAACACAGCAAACAAAATTCACACACACTCAAAATTGTACAACAAAAAGAAGTAACATTATAAAATACTAAGCTGTACAAGACTCACAAAAAGTTCAAGCTATGCTTAGCTCACCCTAACTCGAGCGTCTGGCCCCTATAGGCTTCCCAAGCAACGCTTAGCGGCGCTGCTGCTCTTGACAGGCAGCGCCATCTCTGGCAGAAAAAGAGAAACTGGGGCGTGATCAGCGAGCGTTTTCCCTTCTCTCCACCGCGTTGCCGCTCGCTTCCGTGCACGTGCAGAGCTCTCGCGGTGCACTTGCGGCATCTCACAATGTACCGCGTGCAGTGCGGCTTCAAAAGGATTTTCAAGCTTGACTGGCACTTCTGAAAAGCGAACTTGATAAAATGAGAAAGGCTCGTCAATCACGTTAACGGTGAAGAGCAGACGATCGACGACAACCACGCCCGACTCAAAGCGAAATGCATTTCCCAAGTCGCGATTACACCGTGTAGGACATATACCTCGACGTAAGTCTCATTCTGTCACGTTAATGATGAATAATGGTCCACATGCACTCCGAAATGAAGCCGTACACGCTATCGATGTTCTGCGGCGTGGACTACGAATCATATGATTGTTGTTTTGATATGGCATGCTTGAAGTAGCAGCCGTGTACTTTCGTGAACAAACGTTTGCGGCGTGCGAAAAAAAGATTATACGGCCATGGCACTGCTTCCTGAGAAGGTTAGAGTCAAGTCCTCCGTGCCGCTGGAGAATCACCCGCCGATTAAGACGCGAGGCAGCTAGCTGAGCTTCAACCACTGTGAAGCAAGATGAACTGCTCGCCTCGTTTTTTCGGCTCTCGCGTCATGCTTGCAGTCTCTTTTTATGATATCGACTTGACAGGCGTATAAAACCTGTTGCGTGAACGCGGCTAGAAAATCGCACAAAGTCAGAAGGTGGTTACTTCAAGGTTGCAATTGCAAAGCATGTATTAAGTGCCAGTTATATTTAGCGGCTTAAATATATATCACCCCAATAAAGTGACAAAAACAAAGCAAACCTGCAGAACGATGTCAAAGCTTGCTGAAAATGCACAGACGTCCGTTCCGGCGTGATAAAGCAGCCTTCCCGACGCGTGAAATGCAGGCGCCGAACTTCTGACAATGTGCGGAGTTCAGTTGAATTCAACCAACCGCGCAACGCTAACGTATATATAACGCGAATGTGAACGTTCAACAACGACGGGTAAGTCTCACGAGCACGGGGAATCAAAACACAAAGTTGCTTCACCTACAACCGTAACTGGACTTTAACAATGCGAGAAGACAGCGAGTAATCATTACTGTAGTCGCTGCGTGCATGCGCCCCGTTACTTACCGATTCAGGTAGTCGGAACGAACGAAAGCGATGAACTCAGACAGCCAAAATAGAAGGCGAGACAGCGCTGTCAGCTATCCACGCTTGCCGCCTTTATTTCTCGTGCGACACGTCCGGGAACCGATACAGTTTAACACGTGAATCGTGTGCCTTGTCTGCACTGTTGTGGCTGGCCACTAAACCGCAATACTTCGGACCACGCTTGCGCTTCCGCGGGGTCGCTTCTGCCATCGTGGAAGTGTGCAGCTTCGCACAGCAAGCCTTTCGGTTCAACGTACCCAGATGACGGCCTCCCAGTTACCCGCACCGAGAGAAGAATGCGTGCGCTACCGCTACCGTGAAAGGCGCTGAGTCGGCCGCGCGAAGGTTCAGAGCTTTCCGACAGAGCCGCAGCGCGGCTGGCGCGGCGCTGTCGTCGCGCCGCAAACTTGAGCTTGGGTTCCCTATGGCGTTTCAGTCTGTCGCTCTACGAATCGAACATTCTTACTGCGTATTGTTCGCTGCCTCGATTCGGTTCCAAAGTCGACGTTCCCTCCCGTCATCGCAGCTCCTGTCGACGTCTTAGAGTCGTCGTTGTCGATATACTGCCTCGCTGGTCGTCCTCATCGGTGACCCTCCGGTCTTTCGTCGAAAAGGTTGGTCTCGTTCGGTTAGGCCTAACCCTCGGCCTCTCCTCAGTGCCACTGGCTCGAACTGTCGACGTGGCTCTCTGGTGATTGTCGGTGGGTTGCCGTCATCTTGTTGAACCGGGGTAGTGCCGCAGGTGCCTCGAGAACTGCTGCGATGAGGCTACCACAAGTTCGGGAAGCCTTGCTCAGTAGACACCAAGGTCGATGGGCACCCTCCCAGGCCTCTCGCAGCGCTGTCTCCAGAACTGGGCCCTGCTGTTCCAGTCGCGGGCGCGATGCTGGCTTGCACCACCTTGCTCTTCGCCAACTCCACCGAACAATGACTTTCACTTGTCCTGTGGTCTTTCTCCACGGCTCGGGTTGTGTGGTACGCGCCTTTCTCCAGCCAATGGCGTGCGTGGACGTGGCGGGAATGCACACCATCGGGTACTTTTCTGTGCTGCGCACACCATCGACGCATTCCGCCGTCCGGCACGTGCCCCGTACCCCTTTACTCATGACAGGTACCGCGGCCACGCACACTGCAACTGAGCTTTCTACTTGATGTCGTGGCTAGGCCTAACTCCGCTCACGCTGCTGATGTACGAGACAAATCCGAACTTTGTGGGCAAGAACATTGCACTAGTGGACATGTGAAAGCGAAGAAGTCGCAATGTGCTTCAACGCAAGCAACAAATCACATCGCCCGCTGGCTCCTCAGAACTGCGGATGGGCATTTCGCGCATCGGCAGCGGACCCCACCCGCCAAGCTCGCCGCGAAGCGACTGCTCAGAGAAGCGGTGGCAGCGGCTAGCAATTCCGCACGCCAGCGTCCCAAAACGCAAGACCAAGCATGCTGCGCTCCAATTTTTTGTTGCCATGGCCAGGCATAACCGATCATTGACAGAACGGAGATCGGCGGCCTTTGTTCTTACATCGGAACTTCGATATCCGCGGCGCGCTGTTCCCATCCCGAAAGTATGCTAAGCGATGTTTGAAATCGGAAGTTATTGAATTTGGTATGTCCGTTGTAGAAAAGTCCGCTCTAAAGGAGTGCTGACCACCTTGCTGGCCTGACATTTTAGTCAATTATATCCGAATGTCAGTTATACCAGAATCCGTTGTAAACGAAGCTCAATCAATGGAACAAATACGGAGGTCAGCATAACGCCGCAAATTGGTATGCAATATCCGAATGTCTGTTGTAACGAGGTTATACTGTATGTTTCCTGAAAACACTGAATGTAGTAGGCTTACAATGGGGGCGAGACGACAAGAAAAAGCATTTGTTTGGCTCAGCTTGATAAAAACTACACTCAAACCTCATTATAACAAAGTCACATTTGCCACGAAAATAACTTCGTTATATCCGAAATTTCGTTATAAACATTTATTTGTAGCACTGTAGCTATGGCAAGACTATTCTTCATTTACTTTGTTATAAACAATAATTCGTGATATCAGTGTTCGTTATATCGAGGTCTGAGTGTATGTCTTCAAGTAAAGTATTTACATGAATCTTACGAGCACCTGATTTCGTGGGTTCAAAAATAAAAATTCTCATGAAGATATTCCTACCACATTTTAATGATAAAACTGTAGCACGCTCTATGTTGACGATTACAAAAAAAAGAGAGAGAGAGAGAGAGACAAGCACGACTGTGGCTACACACTGCTCACAAACCGGCGCCGCCTCCGCCTCGTCACTAGCTAGCCCGGCGTGACACGGCTGCATGCTGCACCACGCCTGCGATAAGGGACAGCGCCACCGTAGCATCACCAGAGGCTTATTAGGTCACCAACGGTGGCTACAAACCCAAGCTGCCAAGCTCGGAAGTCATCATTCCTTCGCTAACCATTCGAGCGCAGCATCAGTATGCTCGACCCCCGCTGCTGCTACTACGCTAATACCTAGGGGTGTGCGAATATTCAAAATTTCGAATATTTTTCTAATAGTGTTTGCTATTCGATTCAATTCGCACTGGAATTTTACTAATCGAACTATTCAAACTTCCCAAAGACAAATACAGTCAACATCCGATTGAAAGTGACCCCTTCAGATTTTTAGTATGCTTCACCTCATTACACTCCTATTGCGGCGAAGATGCCTTTCAAGCTCCGTTACGGTCGAATTTAGCCAAGACGCAGGCAACGTCCGATTGAAAGTGGTCCCTAGATTTTCAATATGCTTCACCTCATCACACCCCCGTATTGCGGCAAAGCTGCCTTTCAAGCTCCGTTACGGTCGAACTTAGCCAAGACGCAGGCAACGTCCGATTGAAAGTGGTCCCTAGATTTTCAATATGCTTCAGCTCATCACACCCCTGTATTGCGGCAAAGCTGCCTTTCAAGCTCCGTTACAGTCGAGCTTAGCCAAGAGACAGTCAACATCGGATTGAAAGTGGTCTCTAGATTTTTAATATGCTTCACCTCATCATACCCCGGTATTGTGGCAAAGCTGCCTTTCAAGCTCCGCTACGGTCGCAAATGTATTGACTCAAAAAAATGCTGGTTCCAACATGGAGATGAAAGATGTGGCAGAGTTGGGGGCTTTATTAATGCTGTTTTGGACCTGAAGTTTGGGCAGGAAGTCCGAAAAATCGGAAGCCGAAGGTTTTTAGCATCCGAAATTTCAGATGTTCTTACATATCGACATCTACGAGACAGATTTGAAACTCCGGACTTGAAGGGAGCACACCCTTGTCCGCCACATCAGTTGGGCTTCCACAGAAGTTGAAAGAGGAGGAGAGGCTGAGGAAATAGCATCTTTGCCTACCACATGTAAAGTGTTGTAGGCAACACTTTGGTTGCACCAAATCATGTACACAAATACAATTCAGCCTCTACATTGCCTCATTCTTGATAAGACAACTATGAAACACCACCCCGCCAGCGCTTCATCAACCTAGCAAAAAGAAACACTTTCATGTTGCTATCTCATAAGAATATGCTTAGGAATCCTCTCCAACTTTTTTTTCTGCAATTTCGCTTCGAAGTATTCGAAAAATATTCGATTCGATTCGCACTCACACTTCAATCTTCGAATTCGCTTTGCACCCAAAATTTTGCTATTTGCACAGCTCTACTAATAACCAGTCGCTATGTTTTATGTTGGGATGTGTCCTTCCATCGACACGGCACCCACACAACTTTCCTTCCAAGAACGCAAAATTTATTGTCCTGGCAGTTTCTTTTCTTCTGTGAGCCTGTTTTGCTAGCTCTTAAGATCACTTCTGAAGAAGCCTCTGTCGCGTGCTGTCGCGGCAAAGTCTGAGTGGCTTAAAGGGGTACTGACACGAAAATTTTTAGTTGTTTTTTGCGTCAAACGAAATGCCAAGCCCTCAAGAACCTAGATAATGTAGTGCTAAGTGCGAGTGCACCCTGAAAAAGTAATTACAGTATCTTTTTAAACGCTAGTTTCGCTTCCTACTGTACCCTGACACCACAACATGGTATGAGCTTCGTGTCATGTGCTCGCGCAAGATACCGTATTTATTCGAATCTAGGCCGATAGTATTTTCGGAATTTCTTTGTATCAAACTCCAGGGTCGGCTTAGATTCGAGGATTTTGAAAAACGCGCCATTTTTCATCGAGAAAAGTGTTGCAAAACTAGCGCCGCCTAGACAGTATTGTAGCCGTTAGTAGCCGAGCCAACACCTGGCTTAAGTACGTACGCGAGGCCGCCATTTTTATTTTTGTGGCGAGTGTTGAGGCGAGCCGTTCGTCAGTTCGGGTCTCGCTTCGAGTGGGCTGTGTGTGGCGTAGCTCAATGGCGCCAAACAAGCGTAGTCATTATAGTGCGGCGTATAAAAGGAAAGTTGTGCTAGCCGCGGAGTCATCCTCCAACGTTCAAGCTGGGCGGGACTTTGGAGTGGACGAAAAGAATGTTCGTCGCTGGAGGGACCAACGGGAGAAGCTCTTCGCGTGCGCTGAAATGGTAACCGACCTCGCCGTGATACCGGGTGGTATGACGGGCCAATTGCAGCCACCTGATGTTTGCATCAACAAGCCGTTCAAGGATCGCCTGCGGGGATTATACGCGGACTGGTTAAGCACCGAGGACCACCAGTGACGCCGACGGGCCGCATCAAGCGGGCATCACTGTCTCAGTTGGCAGGCTGGGTGGCTGCAGCGTGGGACGACATGCCAGGAACTTTGATCGTGTGCTCTTTCAAGAAGTGCGGCATATCAAATGCGCTTGATGGCACCGAGGATTGCGCACTGTTTGAGGACAGCGACAAAGAGATCAGCGACGACGACTCAGAATGAGCACGACATCTTGATGATGAACCAACTGCTCCATTTCATCTTCATATTTTCAATAAATGATTTCTCTTTGTGAATTTTGCCCGGCCTACATTCGAGGTAAGTTTTTTCTTTTTTTCGGGCTTTGGACTTTAGGGGGTCGGCTTAGAATCGGTGTCGGCCTAGATTCGAGTAATTACGGTATCGTGAAGTTTCCACGGCCGCTCCGCACCGTGGCTCGACTGGTGACGCACAAGTGGCCATATTGGAAGTTTTGATAACCGATGTCATCACAACTAGCCAGACTGCTGCGTAAGGCCACCAGAATTAGTACAGCATGGACCGCTTATAACGTAGGTCGCGGGAGCCGGGAAAATCCGCATTATTAGCGGTACCGCACTATAACCAAAACGTCACTTTAAAAGCTTATTCATATGCAGATACTATTGTAAACTCACCTTTAATATGTTTTTGACAAGGCAACACGCAATAAGGCATTGGAATGCACACCAAAACGAACAAAAATTTATTTTTCAATGGAAAAATGCCGTGATCTTTGTCTGGCGCCGAGCCTTCACTGCATTGTGCACCATTTCGTCTTCAACGGCGATGATATGCTGGAGAGCTTTCTTGCTCAAGTTCTGTGCACAGAACAACTTAAGCTTACTGACATAATCCAGAGCATCCCTGGATGAAATTTCTGGTGTGCGGTCCTCCTCATCGGTATCGTCGTCCGATACCTCGTCACCGCGATCCTGCACAGCTGCCACGATTGCCTCGTCCGTGTCTGCTTGTTCGCAGACAATGTCGTCACAGTCGTCGTTCACGAAGCCTTCGAAGGTGTCGTCCTGACCAACAATGTTGTTTCTCATTAGGTCCGACCACACATCATCCACGTCGACGGCTTCGTCGTCATCGTCGTTCGTTGTATCCCGATCGCCTGCTGCGGTGTTGCGAACGAACCCAGCCTTAGCGAAACACTTGGCGATGGTCGATGGTTTTATCTGCCACCAAGATGCCGTGACCACGTCAATGGCGTTACGCAGATGAACCTTCATTGGTTGATCTCGCTGAATGTTTATCAGCAGCCTCTCGCATATGCACCTTTTATAATGCGCCTTCACTGCCGCAATCACGCCTTGGTCCATTGGCTGGCTCTTGGCAGTCGTATTTGCGGGCAAGAATTTGAGGCTTACCGCCTTCAGCTTCAAATTTACATGATGCGCACTGCAGTTGTCAAGGACCAAGACCGCTTGCCGCTTTTCTGACATCATGTCTTCATCAAATTTTTGAAGCCAGTTCGCAAACAGCTCCCGTGTCATCCAAGACTTGCTGTTTGCTTTGTATGTGACTGGAAAGCACTCCCTTTTTTTTGAAGCAGCGCGGCCGCGCCGACCTACCAATCACAAACAAGCGCCTCTTGTCGCTGCCATCCATATTGGCGCAGAAGAGAATGGTAAAACACTCCTTCGAAGCCTTTCTACCGGAGCAACGCTCGTGGGGCAGTGCGAGAGTTCGGTTTGGAAGGAGATTATAAAATACACCAGCCTCGTCCGCATTGTATATGTCCCTCTCGGCGTACTTAGACAGCATGGTCTCCATGTTTACATTGAGCCACGCCTGAACAGCCGAGTCATCGATTGCTGCACTCTCCCCGGAGATAACACGACAGCTGATTCCGTGTCGGTCCTTAAAGCGCTGAATCCACCCGTTTAACGGGTTGAAGCCATCGATTCCCAGTAAGGTGGCAAATGACCTGGCTTTCGCTTGCAGCATCGGACCGCTCACAGGCACATTTTGGGCTCGCACCTCGCAAAACCACTTGTACAAAGCGGCATCCACGTCTTCATATTTTGAAACACGAATCCGCTTTCTTGCGAGTGATCCAGCATCCCCTTGAAGCTGCTGTTGCACCTTCTCTCTGTTTTTCCAAATCGCCGACACTGTTGTGTCGGCGATGCCGTACTTCTGAGCGACGGAAACCTTCTTCATTCCACTTGCAACATCTTTTACGATGCTCTGCTTTGTCTCGAGAGATAAAGCTTGCCGCTTTCGTGGGTTGGAAGGACCAGGCGGCATGGCAGCCCAGTGCAGCGCGACACAAGAAGCCAGAAGATCGATAACACAACACGTGTACCGGCCGCGCACAAGGCACAACGCACACAAACACGTTTTCCGGTGGCTAGGCCTACGACGTTGGCGACACTCTTCGAGGCATGCACGCAGAGAGCCAGAGAGTGAAAGATTGGACTGTGTCGTCGGGGCAAGTCTGTCAACCGGCCAACCCCCACGAACGAATGAACCTTCCCGACGACTTCTCTCTCGCCCGCGCGGGCCTCCCGGTCGGCTCGGCAGCGGTGCCGCACGAAGGAGGGGAAAAAAAAAAAAAAAAAAAGGAAAGCGAGAGAAAAGAGAGGCCGGTCGCACTTCTTTTCTTTGCGCGTTTCTTTTTTCCCCCTTTCAGAGGGGTTGGCGACGAGTTCCATCGCTGCGTTTTTCTTTTTGTAGAGGGTGCAGCGGGGTGCGCTCTTCGGAGAAACCGCACTGTACCCGGTCTGTCGTCGCGCGCGCCCGCATACTAAGCGGTACGCTAACACATTGAACTCAATGGGAGGTGAACTGGTGGTCACAAAAAACCGCATTATATCCGGTCCCGCACTATAGGCGGTTACGTTATAAATGGTCTATGCTGTACTGTAGCCTGACGTCAAGCTAGTGTCGATGTCGGTAGGTGCGCTATGAAAAAATTGACTTTAATATCAAAATAAAATATCTTATCAGCACTTGCTGAACTCCACACTTACTCAGAGCCGTCTCTGTATACAGATTTGTATGGCAGAGTAAACTCCCCTTCGAAAAAAGGTGTCAATACCCCTTTAAGAAAGTGTGCAAGGCTTTCTTCAACGTCCGGATATTTTCCCTTTTTCGGCCCGTAGTTGCTTTTCCCGATCGACGTGCGACTGAAGATATCACATCGTGCTATTCACGGTCATGAGCCTCGCACACAGGAAAAAGACATGACAGAGCTATATTCAGTGTGCAAAATAGCCTTCCTTTGTTGTGCACTTCCATAATCAAAATGGCTCATCACAATTTGCACTTCACTAGTAACAGACAACGCCCACAGGTCCTACACGAACCAACGTGAACTGACCACAAGATGCGCTCAGCCGCCGTTGTGTCATGGCGATGACAATGCACCTGACCACTCTGACGGGAGTGCTACCGCAGCAAACGTGGTTTCGCTTTCGTACTCGATTCTAACGCACAGACAATTTTTGTTCTCGTCGCTTTTTTTTTTTTTCCACTCCCCCTTTCCTTTGCCCCTCTGACCATGGCGGAGGGGCCCAAGCTCTTGTGTTCTTCTGCTCTCCTTTGTACTCCAGCTGGGAAACCGAAGAACAGAAGGGGAGGGGGGGGGGGATACAAAAGGACAGACTGGCTTGGGGGTCCCAGTTGTAAATCCCCCTACTCTTTTTTGTTGCTTTCTTTGCTGATAAAGCCCACACAGAATCGCAGAATCTTCAGCGTTGTCGGTCACTGTGAAAGTTCGTCTTAACAAATGAGTACAGTTAGGTGGTTCATCTTAAGTGAATTATTTTCTGCATTGAGTCTATGGGAAACCAAGCAAATGGTCCCGTGTTGTTCGGTATAAGTGAGAATTCGTTTTAAACGAGTTCGGCTTAAGGGGGGACGCGGCTTTCGTATCGCGCAAATGGCAAAAAAATCGATTTTTTGAAAATCACATTTTCAGTTTCTGTAGCCCTTTTTCTATCTGATTCCAAAATATCTTCACTGAAAACCACCTAGAAGTGCTTTAAAAAATTTGTTGCACGTGCTGAGTTGGCGAAAATTATTGTGGAGATCGCAAAAAAACGGTGGTTTTCAAAAAAGTCTTGCTCCGCAACGGCACAACCGGGCGCCGCCATTTTGAGCTCGCCGTAAAGAGCATTTCTTCGTTTTCAAATTCCCCACCTCAGCTGGCTCCTCCCTTTGAAAACAAGCGCACAAAAAGCAAATCTCTGAAGGTCGTTTCGAGGCCTCCGATTGGCCGCGTCCGCCATGTTGCTCCAGCACGCCTCGTCATTGGTCCGATGCTCGCTCCGAGAGGACAGCCGTCTGCTGCTTACGCGTCGCGATGTTACCTGATGTTACGACTGTCGAAAATCGCGCTACTTAGTGACGCGTTCACTCGTCCTGTGTGCACGGGTCGACAATAATTTAGAATATGATTACCCTGTAGTTTGACAGCTGCAAGCGGAAGCGCAGTCATCAGTGTACGATAGACGACAGCGTGCCGCGCTCGTCGCGAACATCGCAGATGCGCGTCTCGGGTAGAAGTTCAGCTTGTCAGCACTTCGTACTCCGAGACGAATAACTTCGCGCTACTACTCTTTGTACTCGCGATCGAACATGACTTGCTTTGAAACATCGGGCACCGCGGCCACGCACACCGCGACCGAGCTTACTGCTCGGAGTCGTGGCTAGGCCTAACTACGCTCACGGCGCTGGTTTACGAGACGAATCCGAACTTTGCGGGCAAGGACATCGCGCTAGCGGACCAGCCGCACTGTGCTTCGTCACAAGCAGCAAATCGCATCGTCCGCTGGCTCCTCGAAAGTCCGTATGGGCATTTTACGAATCGGCAGCGGACCTCCCGGCCAAGCTCGTCGCGCATTGACCGCTCGGAACAGCGGCTAGCAATTTCGCGCGTCGGCGCCGCAAAATGCGAGACCAAGCACGTTATGTGCGCCGATGTTTCGTCGCCGCGGCTAGGAGCATTGTGCATTGTCACCGAATGCCGCCAGCCAGCATATCGTGCGCCGACTTCCCGGACCCCGCGGCCGAGTACATCGGCTTGAAAGAAAGCGCTGGTGACGCAATTTAGGCACGTTTGGATTCGTGCTTGGTATCGCCGCTAGCTCTGATGAATCTTCTAAAATAACGAATGCCTCGCAAATTACCGTTTCCACGACCGAGTGGATGATGAAACGCATCACAGGCGGGGTTTGCAAATGAGCGTGGCGTGTGTGAAGCAGGGAGTTGAATTTATATCTGACCAACTCGCGTTATTGAATAAACTGCTCAGATATTTGATCCCAGAAATGTTTGCAATAACTGTGCCAATTTTCATCAAAACCTACGAAGGAATAAGAAAGTTGGTACTGAATGCCACGTCCCCCACCTTAATTTTATTCAGGAAGTCACTGGAAAGAATGACCGCCAGTACGCATGCATTGTTTGTGATGGAGACAGTGATACTTTCCTCACTCTTTCTGAAGAAAGAACGTACAGATTTATTCCACTGGCGAAAGAAGACTGTATAAATCATGTCAAAGAGAGGATGGGTACAGCTCTCCAACACATGTGTCAAGAAGCAAAAAGGATCGACTAGGAGGATGGGGCAGCCTGACTCAAGACCTGATTAAAAGACTGACTAGTTGTTATGGCATGGCTATCCGTGACAACATTGGCCTCACGCAGGACTTGATCAAAAGGCTCACCAGCTATTATGGCCTAGCGCTGCGAAGCAACACGGACGTCGAAGACATGAAGAAAGCAGTGATGGCCACATTTCATAATGTTTCATCGACAGATGCAGAACCTCATCACGAGCTCTGTCCTTCCGGTGCCCGCAGCTGGTGCAGGCACCGTGCAGCAGAGGCAGAGGGGAAGCCACAACTTCCACACACGTATAACCTGCCCAACAAAGTTGTTGAAGCGTTGCGGCCAGTGTACCAACGCCTGTTTGACCCTCAACTGCAGGCTCGTTGCAGTGGCAACAAGACACAAAATGCCGCTGAAAGCCTTCACTCGGTGATTTGGTCACTAATTTCTAAGCAGCAGCATGCCTCCCACTTCACTGTGGAAGTAGCAGTCCATGAGGCAGTTGAGAGGTACAATGCAGGCAACTTTCAAGCTTACACCAAGATTTGTGCTGCAATGGGTGTGCAACCTGGGGCCCTTACCCTCCACAGGGCTGCTAAAAAGACGCTCAGCGAGCAAGGAAGTCATCGCACATGCATGAAGTGAAAGGGCAGAGACGCAAAAGGTTGCCTTTACACAAGAACACCAAGGACTACAGTGCTGGTGCATTCTAACAAATTGAAACAACTTCGAAAACTTTGATAGGCTTTTTCTCACAAGTGTGTTTTGGACATTGTGCATTGCTCGTGGAAAGAGTAGCACGGGAATGACTGGACCGATTTTGTTTCTGTTTCTTTTTCCTGAATCCCTGAACACTGCTTGTGGGTATGACATTCTTCAATTTCTTGTTTATGGCCCAGTTTTTTTTCTAGATGATGATTTGTCCATGACACTGTTTCTGACAATGTGTGTCAGCAGCCATGATGATCTCTAAAAAAAAAAGAGAATTTACTAAACAATTCTGAGAGTGTCATACCCTGTAGTCTTCTTTTGAGTAAAGATCAACACCATTTGCAGCTTCCTGGCATGTTTTGTTACAGCGCTAGGCTTTCCACAAGCAGACCATATAATTGGACCATGTAGCATGATGTAACTTGAGAACTACTCAAGGTATCATGATGAAACTGCATATTTCCCTATACGAGACACTTATTAGTATGCATGCCAAATTTCATTGCTCTAGGTCAACAAATAAAAAAGTTTTTTTTCAATGCCACCTCCCCCCTTAACGAGAGTTCACTGTAATTTAAGTTAGTTTCGAAGCGAATTCGAATACTGTAATATTCGTTTGAATATTTGCAAAAGCCCAATTATGTTGTAGGATATTGCAACTGTCTTATCATAAATATGTTTCTTTTTCTTCACGTTTTACTTGATGTTTTTTTTTCCTTCTCTTGTTTTCATTGAAGTGTTACTTATCAAATATCTGCTTTAACACAGTCTGTTCATGTAACTGCATATTTATTTAGAACCCCTACTAGGCAATAGACAGTTATAGTTAAACAGGCTTAGCAGAATCGTGGGACCGAAATGCATATGTACGCTAAATGACCCGCAGCATTTACCATACTCATGCTATTTTTCAGATTTAGCGTTACCGTGTTTGCGTGGTTTATGTAGTGCACATAAACATGGCGGTGGTTTCGGACACCTGCTTCAAACTAAATTTGGCATTGTTGTTAAAGGATTCACTTCGTTTGCAGCAAATCACTGTGTTAAATAACTTCGCTTGCCTTCAGGTAGCTTCGACGAACGAGTATTATGGATAACTTAGCGGAATTTTTGAGAGTGCTTCCCACTTCGAACGTTACTAGGCCTAACAAAAGGCATCAGTGTAAACAAATCTGCGATGTATAAATTTTCACTTTTTTTTTTGGTGCGTGGTTCATATTTACCGTATTTACTCGAATCTAGGCCACTCTCCATTGCAGGCCAACCGCCGAAATTCACAAGGCCAAGAAAAAACAAAACAGCTTACGTCGAATGCAGGCCAAATGCAGGCCATCGCTTCTGAAGCACAGTTGGTGCAAGCACTTGACAAGCACGTGTTTAAGGCACGACTACACTGCACGATCGCTTCCAGAAAACTGACCAACGCCACGCTCGCACCTCTGCCACCTCCGTGTCACGCGACAGGAGGAGAGAGGGTGTCAAAGTGCGTGGCATTCGCCGGCGCTGTAATCACGTGACCTGATCCACCTTTGCCCATTTTTGGCGGCATGAAATCTCACCGGCTGGACAGCCCTCGCTGCATGAACGGGGGACTGCGAAATTTCGGAACAATGGACAGTACGAAGCAGACGACGCGGTCGGCCTGAGTAGCCATAGGGGTGTCATGAGTAAAGGGGCACGGGGCGCGTGCCGGGCAGCGCAATGCGTCGATGGTGTGCGGGGAATGGAAAAGTACCCGATGGTGTGCACCCCCGCCACGTCGACGCAAGTCATTGGCCGGAGAAAGGCGCGTGCCACGCGACCCGAAGTGAGATGTGGAACCCCGGAGGAACAAGCAGGGATTGTTCGTTGGAGTCGTCGAGGAGCAAGGTGTTGCAAGCCAGCGTCGCACCCGCGACGAGAGCAGTAGGGCCCCGTTCTGGGGGCAGCGGCACGAGAGGCTCGGGAGGGTAGCCGTCGACCTTGGTGTCATCCAAGTGAGGCTCCCCGGGCTTGCAGCAGCCCCGTCACAGCAGTTCGCAGGGCACCTTCGGCACTCCCACAGCTCTGCAAGACGACGGTGACCCACGGACAATCACCAGAGAGCCACTTCGGCAGTTCGACCCGGTGGCATCAAGGGGAGGCCAGGAGTTAGGCCTAACTGGACGTGACAGATGTTCTCGGCAAAGGGCCGGAGGATCGGCGACGAGGACGAATAGCAAGGCAGCGGATCGACGACGACGACCCCAAGACGTCGACCGCAGCGGCGACGACGGGGACGAACGCCGACTTTGGCGCCGGATCGAGGCGACGAGCACACCGAAGTAAGAACGTTCGATTCAAGTAGCGAGACTGGGACGCCATAGTGGCCAGACTTCCGGGCCACTCAGGCCGAGCTTAGTTAGAAGTGTTTTTCATATTCTTTTGTACCGCGTGGCGTTTTTGCATATGTTACTTCTGATTGTAAATTTTTAGTGTGTTAACTTTTGGTTTGCAGTGGTGTGAGATACAAAGTTTGTTTGCAGTGACGCCACGGTCTTCCGCCTGTCTTTCTCTCCCGATTCTATTCCGCTTTGCAAGCGCTCCCGAGATACGTGACACATGCCCTCACAAGCAACAGATAAACCATTTGTTATAGTGCACAGGGTGACCTAAAGCAGTCAAAGAGGGGGCCCTTGGAGACACCTTAAGAGAGAAAACTAAATTACTATGGCGACGCAGCATACAAAGTCCTGTTTCAGATCTTCATGGCATTAGGGCATTAGCATTAAAAAAAAAAAAAGGAATGTGAAACGTCAGGTATAGAGCACATTGTGCAACACATTGTACCACTTCAGCACTTTAGTGTGAGCAAAGAGTAGCACTGTGTCATCAAGTCAAGCACCACATTTGCCGACGTGAAGGTTGCATGGGTGAGAGCAGTGATGAAGCATCTGTGCTCATTCCTATGCCTCTCCGCATGTCCACACCTTCTTGTTGACTGCTTTGAGGCATCCAACATCGCCATCGGAGAAACGATCTGGGAGAGTTTTGTGCTCGAACACATATACCGTAACCTTAATGGTGGATGTGTTACTTGCATTAATGACAAAAGCGCACAAAGTAAGCTGCTTTTTGCTGTGGCTGCCTCACTAGATGACGAAGACGTGGCATCGGTATAACCGCTATCTCCACGATATAAGTTTAAGGTGCTGTCACTACGGGGGAAGAAAGAAAAACAATCGTAAATTTTGTGGCTTAAAGTAAAATAGGGATCCCTACCAGAAGAGACCTTCCCAGGTGGGGAAGTAGGTTCCCTTGAACAGGGTGTGCTCCAGGATGCCCTCCACACCGCCCAGGGCCTGGATCATGTCTGTTCGGTAGTTGTTCAGGTTCCACAGCTTGCCATCGTGCCTCTGGTGAGTCCACCAGAATGGGTTCTGCTTCAGCACCTGCACAACAAAACACCCACCATGTATACTCGACCGAAAAGCACATGAAAGGGAAGTGGACATGGAGAAGTCCTAGTGGAGAAACACAATCTGTAATGTGCAGAGACTGACACAAGTAAAAGCACAGCAAGGCATAAAGAAGAAGAGAATGGCGTAGATTCTGAGAAGCGAAGCGCGTGAGAAAATAAGGGAAGGGACAAAAGAAGAATCAAGAAAGAAGTTCCAAGGAGCGCAGAAGCAGCAGCAGCGGCGGCTTGGTTGGCGTGTGCTGGGAGCAGGGCAGTCGCTTTTCCAGTAATAGTCTGGAGACGTATGTGCCGATCATGGAAGCCTGGACCGAATGTAGGCCAAACTGAAGATGGGCAAGGAAGGCGTGGAGACATGAGCAGTGGCATCGTTCCACAAGCCCGCTCCAGACCACACACTGTCAACTGTCTGCACCCAGGTCCATGAGGGCAACCACCTACTCATGACTTTTTCTCGGTGCACTGCAGACAGCGTCCAGTGCCACACTGGTCCAACGAAGAAGCCCCATCAATACCACGGAAGCCAACATCTACGCCATGTTTACACTGCGATGGCCGACATCTAACGGCACGTCGGGGGAACGGCCGTCACAACAGCAGTGGACAGTCAGGACTTCTCAGTTTCCATTTTTATTAATAGTGCCTAACTGATATTTAGAATAGTGGTATTTGTACAGTTCATTTTGCATGTGTACATAGGTTTGCAGTGTTGCGAGTATTTTGTTGTGTGTTCAACTTTCAGTTATTCTGCTCAGATAAATGGCTTGTGTTGTTGAGAGGAGTCCTCTGTCTGGACCACGGAAATTCGTGACAACTGGCGAGCCTGCTCAAATTCTATTTCCTGGCCGTGACAGATTCTGAAGGCCTAGCTATGGACTTGGTCAAGATTCTGAGCTTAGCAAAAGACTCTGGTTTTTCAAAGGATGAAGCATTGCAGCTTCTAGAAGAGAGAAAGCACGCGTTCATAATGAGAAAGAGCTCGTGCGAATGAAACGAAGTCGAATGCGAGGCAAAACATGCCGACGCGCAATAAGTGCATGCAAGAGAAAAGAACTCAAATTGCGACTGGCACAAGCCCCAGGACACATTAGGCCGGGTGTAGGAATGCCAACGGCAGTTTTATCTCGGAAATTTAGAGAATTTAGAGGGACTGATGATCACAGCTGTTTGATAGAACGGACGACTAGCGAGCATGGGAGCCGTAAAAAAAAGCAAGCTAGTAATTAACAAAATAACAAGGAGGTCTAAGACACCATATTTAGTTGAATTAATTCAGTCGTTCGTGAACGGCGTGCCGATGTGGTTGATCAGGGCATGGAAGAAGCAGCCGTGATTCAGGCAGGTGTCAGAGAGACAAATTGTAGCTCATCAGTGAAGCGTACGTATCTTGAAGAAAGTAGCATAGGACGTACATGAGAGATGGTAATACCATAGTGCGTTAAGACTACACTCGGGGACAACTTTCTGTGGCAATGGAGCAAAAGCTATGGGGGGCGAAGCTAACTGCTCTGTGTTACTGCGCCAAAGTAGTTCCCGATAAACTGGTTTTGGTTTCAGTTTCAGTTTCAGGTTACAGTTCGCATGTGCTCTGTGGTTGAGTGCGTCGAACCCCGATCACTGAGCATGCAGGCACACTGGAGACTCTTTCCATACGCTTCACTTGCTGCTAACCAGGGCACCACTCGGAACCCCCGCCTTGAGCTGTGTGATAGTATTTGTCCCCAAGTATCGCTAGCTTGGCTGTGAGATTCAAGGTGTTACTCAAGTAAACCAAAAGAACATTGATCATAGATACGCAAATGGCACGACAGTTGTGGAAGTGCTCAGCCGCAGACATTTAATTAGGACAAACCCTAGAAAAGTCATATGGATGAGGCGTTCGATCATTGTTAAGAGCTGGATTAAAGCAGCTGTTGTACTAGACCTTCGCGACGGTGCCCAGTAAGAAAACGTGGGAAAAAGTCGCAAACGACACACAACGTGAGAAGGGGGACTTACATTTGTAATTTTGCATTCATGGACATGCACTACAAAAGAGCAAGGTGGTGATTAAGTAAAAGGTGTTGCCTGACTGTTTTCTTTCGCGCGGGGGGGGGGGGGGGGGGGGGGGGGGGGGGGGTTTGGGTCTGCGCGTCTGTATTGGATGGCGATGCCCACACTGAACATGACCAACATGGCCTCTATTTCTCGCTCAAATTTGCACAACTAAGAAAATTTTAAGCTGGTCGGGCATTTTGGCACAGCGTGGCGCAATTTTAACAAATTTCACGGTTTTGGCTCAGCTTGGTGTAAAAATAAGGAATTGTATCAAATTGGCGCAATTGGCGCAGCTGTTGCATCCCTGCGTTCGTGATAGGAAGGTAGCCAGCACACAGTTTTCAAGAAAGAAAAGGCAAAGCAACCCCGATGATGATCGTTGTGTGGCTGATAGACGCCGCAGATACTCCCGTTTGCCTTAGAGTGTCGACCGGTGATAACAGGGGCGAAAGTGTATAAAAAAATAACAGACATTAAGTTCGGGGGCGGTAGTGCCAAAACTCCCAAATCCTCGATATGACGATGATAGTGGGGGAATCCTGATCACTTGTGACCACCTGGGGCTCTTTAATGGGCACTGTTACATTTGAGCCCTTCATAATGCAGCTGGCAAGGAATCAAACCAGCGCCTTCGTACTCACTACTATGACGCCACAGCCGCTAAGCCACCAAGGCGGGTGCGAAAGCTTGTTTTTATTGCGATAGAAATTGTATGGACAGCGTCGACGAGTTTTTGGCGTCACAGTCATGTCCTGAACGAAGTCCAAATTGATAAGATCCCCCGCACATCGTATGTTCTACCACAGGTAAAAGCGCACGAGCGGGCGACGAACGAGGACGAAGCGGAGATCAAACGAGTCAGCCCATTTTGGTTGCACGGAGGGTGCATGCGATAACGTCCCCCTGCTCGGGAGGCCTGCCGTCGAAGCAGACAGGTAACGCCCCGCCCGTCTTTAACGAGCATGGAAAGCACAGCGGGCGGCTCGTGTACCCTTCTACGTGCTGCGCTCTCAACGCGAAGTGACTATGTGGACAGAGCATCTCTCCCTGGAGCGGCCGCATTCTCTTACACCAGCATTTTGTAGTTACACGAGATCGAATAAAAAACAGTTAGATGCCAGCTTCACTTCGTATAATACTACAATTTGTTGCTATCACATTCATTGCTTCGCCTTTGCGGTGAAACTGTGACTTTTTTGTTGTTTGTTTTTCTAATACAGTGCTACCACATAAAGAAAAGGAAAGTTTATTCAACATGTGAATTGAGCCTAAGCCATTAAGTCACCAGCTCCACTAACTATAGCACAGTCATGCACTTCCTGACAAGTACAGATATTCTTTTGTGCAATAAGTTATATTGTGCTGATTTTATTTATTTATTTATTTATTCATGTTACCCTACAGGCCCCAGAGGAGCATTGAGTAGGGGGGGGGGGGGTTACAGAAAAATCACAATACATAAAGCATAAAAAGAAATTACAACGAAGAAGAAAACAAAGAAAATTGTATAATAGCATACAAATGTACTGTTTTCAACATAAATATGTAGTAAAATAAAAGATTACTGGTGGAAAAAAAATTACCTGTATTGATTATTCAGTATTCGATTCGTATCTGAAGCTATGCATTCGTATTCAATTCCTGTTCGAAGATTTTGATATTCACACACCCCTAAAAACTTACCATTCTCACAGGCCTAGACTGATTGCCAACAATACGACGGATAGCGACCATGCTTTTCTGAAAACCCAGGACGATGCAGAATCACACGCGGTGGTAAATGCACATAGGCATGAGGTGTCCTGTGGCTTTGCTGTCGTTATCATACAGTTCGCGCTGATGATGACTGTAATGCAGATTGTGCCACCCCTTTTCAGTTGGACACAGTTTTGCTATTTTGCGTCCCGCATTTGTTGCAGTTCGCGCTCTGCAACGTATGACGCAAACAATGTAATGCTGTATTTTCACGCATATAACCAGCCCCTGCATATAATCAGCACCCCCAGTTTCAGCCCGCTGAAAAAGAAAAAAAAACCCACGTATTGCCCGCACATTTGATAGAGGAGAGGCTCCACCAAAGCTACTGCTCAAGGAACACAGCACATATGTACACAGAAAAAGCTTACATTTAGCAAATAGAATACACTGTCTGCAAGGCCAAAGTCACAATTCACTCATTGTCACCGCTCTCGCTACAGCTATCACTTGAGCCGCAGTCCTCACTGTTGTACACAAGGTCCTCTTTGGTTCCATCTATGTTGCTTCTGATGCAGCTTTTTTTAAAGCTTCTTTGCACCATCTCACCTGGAATTGCCCTCCATGCTTTGGCAATCCACTTGCAGAGCAGTGCAATATCAAGCCTTCGGATGTGTCCTGTTTGCATCAAGTCGTAGAGGCCTTGGGCCATCCATTCGACATAAGGGTGCTTGACATGCCCTTTGAAGGGCTTATTCAGTGATATGCATCTAAAGGCTGCAACATTGATTCCACCGGGTATGACAACCAAGTCAGTGCCGTTGCATGAAAGATGGCCCTTCACTTCCTCAGCTGTGTGGCCAGGAAAGAGTCCCGAATGAGCATGGACCTGCATGCGAGCATCGCACTGGGCCTCTTGTCCCATACTGTCTTTATCCAGTCCACGAAGAAGCCACTGTTCATCCACGCGTTCTTGTGCGCACGTACCACCACACCGGCAGGCAAAGAAACCTTCGAAAGAGTTTTCCTCTTCAGGATGGCGTATGGTCGCAGTTTCGTGCCACCAGTGAGGGCACAAAGCAAGACTGTGCAGTGCAGCTTCGTGTTCCCGCCGGTTAACACGCTCACCGAACTGCAGTAAAGTTCACCGAACTGCTGCCCGTCTTCTCGATCGTTGTGCCCAGCGGCACTTCAAAATAAACAGATGTTTCATCCGCACTGCCAATTTGTGAGAAGATGTAATTGTGCTGCTTTCTCAGGCCAATTACGTAACGATGATACCTGAGCAGCTTCTCTTCATAAGAAGCCAGTAAGCATTGGCATAATGTCGTCTGCCATCCGCGGCTCCAGAAATGGTGAGGTAGGCCTAGCTCTCTCGATAGGCGCCGCACTTCCACTTGGGCCACTTTGGTGGATATGGCGTGACCCCTACTTCTCACTTCTTCAATGAACTTCCCTAGCTGCACCTCCTGCTCAGGATAGGCGCCAGTCTTGGGGCCACGAAATGACCTACGGTTTCGGTGCGAGGCTTGTAGGCCGTCCTTCCTCCACTGCCACACGCAGGACTCGTCCACATCGTACCGTCTCCCTGCTTCGCTATTTCCAGATTCCTCGGCGACGGCGATGATCTTCAGCTTTTTCTGCGCGATGTGACTGCCGCCAAATGCTACTCATGATGACAGAACAGATCGATCTACGCATGGCGAACGGGTAGAGATGTCGAGATCGAGTGGTATCAGTGAGAAAGAGGCTTAGTCAGTGTTACTGCATAGGGGCTTCACGGCACAATGCGCATTGCCATGAAGCTGCACTAAAGAAAAAACCCCGCATTTTATTTGTACCCTAGTTTGCCACTGAAATTTTTGCATTTTTGGTGCTAGTTATATGCGTGAAAATATGGTAT
The DNA here is from genome assembly GCF_013339695.2 of Rhipicephalus sanguineus. Taxonomy (NCBI): domain Eukaryota; kingdom Metazoa; phylum Arthropoda; class Arachnida; order Ixodida; family Ixodidae; genus Rhipicephalus; species Rhipicephalus sanguineus. The sequence goes on along the minus strand of NC_051179.1, from coordinate 7,473,675 downwards.
ATGATCGTCTGAAATTAAATGGGTTGCAGCCAAGTATAACTGAATTAATGACAGTTTAATGCCATTAAACAATGCATGTGCTTGCTGGGATGTCCTGTAGAAACATGGCGGCCTTGACACATTTCCGGCCTTTCGACACTCCCAGTTCATGCAAGCATGGCCTTTGAGATTGGTGCAAGCTACTCAGAGATGTTGTCACTGCCAGTGGGATTCAGACACTCCCGAGTGCCACCCAATCTTATACGCCTCACGTGCCTATGACTTCCGCCAACCGTGGCGGACCTTGGAGGCACCCAAATACAACCAAATATGCCTCAGTAACCACAGTACAACCAAATACGTCTGAATTAACGCGAGCTTCACGCCAGAGGCACATGTCTGAATGGCCAAACAGCACGTCTGACTTAACTGAATTTTCAAATTAACGGGGGGCCAAATTCATAAGCTTTTACTGTACCTGCAGCATTCCTTATTGGAAAGAGAACTGCCACGCTGTTTCAATGGCACAAAAGGCCTCACAATAAAATACCCACGTTTTTCAAGGCGCAAATGAAAAATTAATGAGCAAAAATTTATGTGTCAGACATGGTGTTAAAAAAACAAATTGGTTCATTCCAGTCTTTAATATTGCAAGAGACTATTCGAGGTGAGGAAAACTTTTAGATAAGCTTCACATAGGCATTTTCTGTATTTAAAATTATTGCTATACCAAAATATTTTACAATCCCCTTGGAGCTCAATATATTTGGATTCGCTATCATGCATGCAACTCTGACTGCGACTTAATTCTTGCAGCACAACTGGAGAATCTCCCAGAAGTAATGTGAGACCTGGTATTGCTTGAAGTCCGTGCGCACACGCCAGCCCTTGTCATAGGCCAGTGTATGTCTGTCTTTCTGGAAAAGCGTGTTGATTCGTGGAATGCCCCGGTCCCAGCTGTCCTCCAAGTCCTCTAACGTCAGGCGTCTGGAAAAATAACCCAGCAGTTCAAACCAACTTAGGAAAATGTCAAGGCCATACACTTTGCATATCTATGACAGCGCGATGGAATGTGCTGTGAGCAAAACAGCCACTACCGAGCACCACTTGAATGTACACTGAACAGCTAAAGAGTATTTCTTGCATTGGTCCATTACCCTTTCAGAATACCAACTGCACCTTCGTGCTGTGAGAAGGCTCTGGGTGAATGAGAAAATGCTCAAGAAGAAAAAACAGGTGACGACCCCCCCCCCCGGGGTTCCCCCACCTGCTTGTCGCAACCTTGATGCATTTATGGCACCCACTAGAGCTTAGGTAGTTCTCTATCTTCAAACAACATTACAGGCTATTGGGCAGCACAAGCGAATCAATGCATGCTTCTTTGATTACCCCCAAGTGTTCCAATCGCCATAGCCACATCCACAATTGCTCTGAAGACCTGCCAGTACACTCATCACGTGAATTGTTGCTCATACCGCAAGCTCTCGGGAATACATACGGTACCTGCTGATATCAATAAATGTGATGCACTATAATATTAAATGTTGCCTAAGTGCTCTCTACAAGGCTTTTCTTGCCTTTTACCAAAATGTGGAAAAAGTTACGGCTCTTTCGCACAATCGTGCGACAGTGCATGGATGCAATCCCAAAGTAGCATCTCAAACTATGGCACTGAACATAGCGGCTGAAGACTCATGTGGCTACCCCTGATGCATGTGCGAGCTTTATATACAACAATCTGCCGATTAAAGGGGTACTGACACCTTTTTTCGAAGGCAAGTTTACTCTGCCATACAAATCTCCTGTATGCAGAGACGACTCTGAGCAAGTGTGAAGCTCAGCAAATGCTGAGAAGATATTTTATTTTGATATTAAAGTCAATTTTTCCATGGCGAACCTACCGACATCGACACTAGCTTGACGTCAGGCTACAGTACTAATTCTGGTGACTTCACGCAGCAGTTTGGGTAGTTCTGATGACGTCAGGCTCCAAAACTTTCAAGGTGGCCGCTTGTGCGTCACCAAAACATTCAAAATGGCCGCTTGTACGTCACCAACGGAGCCACGGTACGGAGCGGCCGTGGAAACGTGACTATGTATTGCGCGAGCACATGACGAGAAACTCATGCCGTGTTGTGACGTCAGGGTACAGTAGGAACCGAAACTAGCTTTTAGAAACTTACTGTATTTACTTTTTCGGGGTGCACTCGCGCTTAGCACTACCTTTTCTAGGCTCTTGAGGTCTTGGGCTTTCATTTGACGCAAAAAAACGACTACTGAAAATGTTCGTGTCAGTACCCCTTTAACAACAAGTTCTGCTGCTTCTTTCAAAAGCAGTATTTACAGCCTCATGGAGCACAATGTCCCTAGCTAATTGTGTGCCACACATCACCTACTAAGCTTATGCCACGACTGCAGAGGTGCCTCCTGTAGCATACCTGCATGTTTCTTGTCAAAGTGTGCAATGTATTAGCGTTTGTCCAAAGCATGCACAGGTATGGCAGCTGCTTTCTGGGTTAACAGTGAGGTATTTTCATTTGTGCAATGTGCACTCCACATCTTCGTGGCACACTTAGCGCCCACACACCAAGAAGTGGCAGCCGGCGAAGGGCGGTGTGGTATCCTACTTGAGTTGTCACCTATGAGAAATGCACACTACGCTTTTAGCTACGCTACATGACCCACACTACCGAGCAGATGGTTGAAGATGGTTGTCATAATGGTGCATACATTGGTGTTCGCCATCATGCCTCTGTGCATTTCCGGTGCTTATCTGCATAGGCGTTGTAGCAAGCACACTGAAGTCGGAATGGCTTGTTCAACAGCCTCCTTAAACGTAGGAAATTTTTTGCAGCATTTTGTGGCATCGGCTGCACCGCCAGCTGAGGTGCATGACGCCGCAAGGTGTGATCATGGTACACACTGACCTGTAGGAAGGCACAGGATATGACAGGCCACTAAATAAGGATCTACGGAGTTTGGGCGCGGATTTCGTAGCAACTACAATTCAACCATCCATACAGTCGAATCCCACTATAACGAACTCCACTACAACAAAATTTCCGCCACAATGAATAATTTTCTATTCCCTGTCAGCCACCACAGAAAACAACGCGAAGAATGCCTCGTCACAACGAATACTTCTCCTGGGTACTTACGCTTCAACGAAGTTTTCGCGAGTGCTACCACATAAGGAAAAAGAGCTTGTCTACTACTGCCGCGAAACTTCGCTAGCAACTCAACTATTTCTCGTCGACTCGTGACTTCCAGAGCCGTGCGGCCGCATCGCAAGACCCGTGTCTTCATCGTAGACCTGCTTTGTGCCACCACACACACATCCAGGTAAATTTTTCGCCATTAAGACACTCGGTGACAGATTGTCCATCTGCTATGATGCTACTGGCGGGTTGATGATGATATCTGGGGTTTAACGTCCCAAAATCACGATATGATTATGAGAAACGCCGTAGTGGAGGGCTCCAGGATTTTCGACCACCTAGGGTTCTTAATGTGCACCTAAATCTAAGTACACGGGCCCATAGGTCGGCAAACTCACTCATGAGTCGACTCATTCAGACTCACTCAAACTCAGATCGGGCCATGAGTCTGAGTGAGTCCGGCTGGGTACTATTTTAACGAGTTTGAGTCGGAGTGAGTCCGGTTGAAGACAATATTAGTGAGTCTGAGTCCGAGTGAGTCCAGTTGAGGAAAATATTGGTGTATGAGGCCGAGTGAGCCTTAAGCTCAAAACATATTTCTTGAGTGAGCCCGAGTGAGCTCCGCCTGCTGTTGCCGACTTATGGTCCTATCTACTCTTCTTCAGCATTACTATTGTGATGAGTAAAGGAGGGGCACGAGGCACGTGCCGAATGTGGAAGCGCGGCAGTGGTGCGCGAGAAGCAAAAAGTCACCCGATGGCACGTGCACAAGCCACATCGACGCAGAGGATTGGCTAGATAGGGGCTCGTGGCATGCGACCCGAACCGTAATGGTGAACGACGAAGGATGATCGTGGCACTGTGCTGTGGGGCGCTAGACGGAGAAGATCGAGGAAGGAGCAAGCGTCGCATCTGCGGCGAAAGTGGCTGGTACTCGGTTCTGGAGGTATTGGCACGCAAGGCCCGGGGAGTGGCCGTCGACCTTGGAAGGCTCAAAGCGAGGCTGCCCGGACCCGTCGCCCCTCAATACGGCAGTTCCGGGATCGCCAGCAGCCCTTCTCTTCTCGGCAGGACGGCTGCTGACCGCAGTCCAGTCAAGGAGGTGCCCGTCACCTGTGGAGTCGTGAAGCAAGGGACCAAGGCCCAGTTAAGCCTAACCTCGACGGACCGAGGACGGAGAAGACTACTGGGGACGCACGCGACGAGAGCAAGCAGCAGGCTGGACGAAGGCAACCGACGATGAACTTGAAGGCCTACTGAGGACGTCGGCGATGGTATCGACGAGAGATTGACGCAACAGGAACATCGAGTCGTCGCGACGTACTGTAAGAACATTCTAGTACCGCAAGGCCCATAGTGGACAGACTGAGTTGAGGAGACGTAGCTAAGCCTAGCTAAAACGCTTTGTTTAGCTAATTTCGGTTCTGGGCATGAACTGAGATTTTGCAAATGTAAATAGGTTTTTGTTGGATTGTTCAGTGTCACTAACGCTTTTTTATGTTGTCTTTTTGCTCGTTATAAACTTTGTTTTTGCCGTCCTACCACGGTCTCCTGTGCCCGTCTCACTCTCTCCCGATCCATTATTAAAAGCACCCCCGAGATAATCGTGACAACTATCAACATTATATCGGCATGCGTTTATACTCAAGTCTATTCACACTTATCTCAGCACACTAGCATTCATGCGCCACCTCAATATTTAATGATCAGAGACGTGAGTTGGGGAAGGGGTGGCATTACCTCCCCCCGCAAACTCTTTCATGCGTAGTTCTTGGTAAAACTATCTTGTGTGGGTCGTGTATTTCATAAAAACGTCTTTACTGGATTGATATATGATAACGATTATACATGATATATGATGACAACTCATATTTCATGGTACAAGGTCAAAAGGCGTATCGCAGATCACCGATTATGTGAGTATTGGCGTTAAAGAGGAACTAATTTTACGCCAACAGACCCATGAGTAGACTCACTCAGGCTCACTCAGACTCAGGTGAAGCCGTGAGTCTAAATCTGAGTGAATCTGGCTGAGTAATATGTTTGTGAGCTTGAGTCTGAGTGAGTCCGGTTGAGCATAAGTTTAGTGAGTCTGAGTGAGTCCGGCTGAGGAAAATTTTGGTAAGTCTGAGTCCGAGTGAGCCCTCAGAGCAGAATATATTTCTTGAGTGAGTCCGAGTGAGCTCCAATTTTTTTTTACGACCTATGCATGGGCCTCAAACATTTTCCCCTCGATTGAAAAGCTGCAGGCGGGTTGGATGTGGGCCGTGGTAGAATCATTCTTCAAGAATGCCTGCCATGTTTCTTACGTAGCGCTTATAACAAAATATTGCTCACTGTCACTAGCTTTGCTATCGTGAATGACAACCACGGCGTTATGAAGGCACACGCACGGCCAGGGCGCACCAAGTCCGAGCGGAACTACATCCTGCCGCTACTGCTGCGAACACAAATGCAGTCGTGTCGACGCGACCATGGGCGACCACGCAAGTATGCGCACAACAACGCGCATCTACTCAAATAAATGTTACTTGCTAAAATGCTGCGAGCAAAACTGCAGCAGATGCGATCACTGATAGCAACGACGCAGTGCTGAAGGCATGCGCATGGCCAGCATGCAAGGACTGAAAACAGAACTACCATTTACTGTAACCACTGCGCAGGAAACTGCGGTCACTATCGTCGCAATCATCGATAGCAAATACGCAAGGTACGCAGCTAACACAGCGGAAGATTAAAGGAAATACAAGTCGTGAAAACCGAAGGGTTATGGCTTAGTCGCTTGACTATGGTAGTGCGGAGCTTCGGCACTTCGTTTTCAATTGGCCTTTAGTGAAGCTTTGTGTCATGTTATCTCGGGAGTGCTTGCGAGGGATAGGATTGAGAGAGAGAGAGACGGGAGACCGTGGTGGCATGGCAAACAGACTTTATCGAATAACACGGCGAACAATCAACAAACACTCAAAATTCACACAGTCAAAAAATACATATCACAAAAACAAAAATTCATCAAAGGAATTCTTAGACTAAACCGAGTCTTTAGCTCCCCTAACAGTCTGGCTACACTGGCCTCTCGGTAGCGTCCAAACATGGAGCGTCCTTACTTGTGCGATGGTCGGAGCGGCATCAAAGTCGACTCCCTCGTTGTCCGTGTAGCACTGCGCTTGTCGTCAATGCTCTTGCTCCGATCCTGCAGCTGTTGATGTTCAGCAGCAACTCGGCGAACCACTTGTTGCCGGTTTCCAGATCGTCATCGTGGCCATCAGTGGAAACGGATGGATTAGGCCTAAATGCCTCCTCAGTCCCTTGTTGCCCGTGAGTCTGCAGCTTAAGTGTTTTGGCACCCCGGGAACTGTGCTGTGGGTCCAAGCCATTCAGCCAACGTAGGTGAAGCATTGCAGGCGCTCCAGAATCCGCTGTGATGAGGATATAGAAAATCCGTGGTAGGCTTTCTCGGTCATCGCCGAGGTCGACACAGACTCGTGGGGCTGCACCTCCAGACCAGGCACCTGCCGCTCTCTTCACCCGTGAGACGCTGGCTTCTTCGTGCTGCTTCGAACGGTGCCCCACAGACCTTGCCCGTTCTTTCTTCCTGGGTTCTTCACCACAGCTCGGGTCGCGTGCCGCAAGCCCTCCTCCGACCAATCACGTGCGTGGACATGGCAGCGGTCCATACCATGGAGGAATTTTCCGCTCCTCACACATCATCGAAACATTCCATCCCTGGGCACGTGCGTCGTGCCCCTTTACTCATGACACTTTTGCACGCTCGTTCGCGGCGCTGTGCACTCGGCACACACCGAGGGCAGTCTGAATATTGTCTTTGCTCATGTATAATTCACCCCTGCTTATAATCGGCGCCCCCACTACGAACCGCGGGAGAAAAAAAAACATACCCGCGTATTGATGCAAAGCTGCCTTCCTTGCATTACTGCGAAGCCATGATGTGAAGCCAACTTGCGCACTAAATTTTCTGTATATTTTGTGCCTGTTGTATGCGAGCAAATGTGTTCACTCAGTGTGCGGCCAAGTACGTCCAAGTTAGCGAAAGTTCAGTACAAGCAATAATGCATGCGCTTGCTGGCACCAAAGGACGAGTCAATTATCAGACCTTTTAAACTTTTGTGGTATATACAGTCGAGCCCGCTTATAACGAACCTGAGCGTGATGCGGCATCCGTTTGTTATATCTTTAAGTTCGTAGTAAATTAAACACAGCTTTAAAAAAGCTGCAAGTAAAAACCAAAAATTAATTTTTTTGTGAAAAAGTCCGTGATGCACGTCTGTTTCGACAGTGCAGATGTGATAAGCACAGTCTCGAGTTTATTTAAGGTGGCAGCGTGTTCTTCGCCGAGGCCCTTGGCATATACAAGCTGCCTGAGGTTATCCAGGTAGCCACAGGCACGCTTGTGGACGCTGGCTCCAAAATTTCGCTGTCGTCATCCGATTTCTCCGAATCGCTCTTGCCGCGCACTTCCTTCACTATGGCCTCATCCGTACACAGTTCCTCAGTGTGGGCATCATCATCGGCCGCAATGAAGTCCTCCCAGCAGATGCCCCGCTCTCCCATCTCGGAGTCGTCGACGCACCACCACAAATCGTCGCCGGCTCGGTCCTTTTCGGGAGCTTCAGGCTAGGCATCGGGTCCGACGTCAATGAAGTCGGCCTTGCAGAAAATGTTCTGCACGCATGTAGCTGTCACCTCCGTCCACGAAGCCTTCAGCATCTCCAAAGCTGAGTACAAAGTCACCTGAAGCGGCAGGTTTGCTGCCGGGCGGACAACAGCTATGAGCAAGCGCTCCACAATGCGGCACCTATAATAACTCCTAAACGTGCGAATGATGCCCAAGTCAAGCGGTTGCACTTTAGCCGTTGTGTTAGGTGGCAGGAAAAGCAGGGTCACTGCCGTCAGAGAGGCTTGTACGTGGTGCGCGGAGCAGTTGTCGACCACGAGCAGCACGCGCCTGCCTTGCTTGTGCATGTCGCGGTCAAATTCACTCAGCCACTCTGAATAAATTGCGTGTCATTCACGCTTTCGCATTATGCCTGTAACGCACAGCCACATAGCCCCAGAAGCAACGCGGCTTCTTCGACTTCCCGATTACGAAGGGCATGCGCCGGTCGCTGCCATCCATATTAGTGCACAAAAGTGCTGTGACGCGCACTTTACTGTGTTTGCCACCAGTGCACGTGTCACCTTTCATGGCGTGAGCTTTTCTGGCAGCATCTGATAGAATAATGCAGTTTCGTCTGCGTTATAGACGTCTGGCTACGCATAGCTTAAAATGGTGTCTCGATTTCTTCCAAGCCATGAGGCAACGTCTTGGTCACTTGCAGAGGCTGCCTCACGAACTATCGATTTGAAAACAATGCCATGGCGCATCTTGAATTGACGTAGCCAGCCATTTCTGGTGCAAAAGTCAGGAAAGTCCAACAGGAATGCGAAGTCTTTCGCTTTAGTCAGCATCATAGGACCGCTTACCGGAATGTTCCGAGCCCGCGTGTCGACGAACCATTTCAGTAGCGCGTCCTCCACGTCCGCGTAGGTGGCCCTCCGCAGACGCTTTCTGTCAGTCGAGTTGCCATCGGCACTGATGATTTTGTCTTGTTTTACAGGATCGTCGATATGGTTGACTTGCACACGCCATACATTTTAACCAACTCGCAGTTTTTCACACCTTAAGAGAGCTCTGTTAAAATGGCTCGCTTGGTAGCAATGTGCAGCGCTTTTCACTTCGTGCCACTGTCCGCCATTCTGACTGCACGCTACGCGAACACCAAACAGTGAGCAAGACGCGCACATGTGCTAAGACAAGCAAGCACGCGTGTAACTTCCCTGGGCTCGTTTCTAGCAAAAAAAAAAAAGCCGGATGCGGCAGCGTTGCGGAGCGGTGGAGACTGGCGAAGGAGCTGCGAGGGAGGATAGTTCGGGTAGCTTGCTAGGGAGAGTAGCCTGCGCCGGCTCTGCGCGTCAGAAAAATTTAGGGCCCCTTCACTCTCAGTCAGCATGCACGCGAAACGAATCGCGAATTGTCGAAGTCGGTGCGGATGCGGGACAAAGGACGGAGGGGTGCATAACAAAATAACACTCGGGGAGAGCTACAGCTAGACGGCAGCGGAGGCAGGGCTTATCGGGGGTCGAAAGTGGTGTGCCGGGAAGTCGCTGGAGCGCCAGCTCCATTCACTGAAACCGATCGGCAGGGCTCAGAGACGTTCGTTGCAAGTGTGATTTTGCGACACAGAGATAATATATATTTCCACGGTCACGTGGGCATCGTTCGTTTTAAGCGAAAGTTCGTTTTAAGTGGGGCCGTTATATGTGGGCTCGACTGTATATGAAATTTTGCTGCAACAAAATTCCGCGACAACGAACTTTTTTGCGCATCCCATCAATTTTGTTGTAGCGGGATTTGACTATGTTAAAAATGGGTACTTATTATGACAAATTTTACCAGTGCAAAAAGTGTGTCTCGATCCATAGGTGTTGTCTTTTTGTGCTGGTAAAAATTGTCATAAACATGAACCAACTTCTCCAATTTGCTGAGTATTTCTGCTATCGGGACCGTGACAGGAACGTCTCGGAACATAAAAGCGCCATTACTTTAACATGGCCAAAAAATCGCCGGAGTTGGCCTTTAAGATGCCTTGACTTTCTAGTTTTCGGAGTTCTTCGCTGACTGCCTCTTTCGTAGCGAAAGGCATAGACCTGGCTTTGCAGAACACACGAGTAGCATAGTGTCTATGGCTATTTTGGCTTCGAAGTTGCGAACTATTCCCGGTGTCGTACGGAAGACTTCTGGAAATTTTACCCGCAGAGAACTGACATCCGCGCTTTGTGCGACAGCACTAACAGTATTCCAGTCACGTTGCAACTTTTTAAGGCAATCTCGACCTAAAAGCGTAGGCATAGCCTTGCCCTGGTCCTCTACTATGTGTAGCGGAAGCTCTGTTCTGCAGCCGTTATGCTCGACGGTTACAGTCGCCCGTCCTCTCAGCTTTACAGGCTGTCCTGTATAAGTTTTTAACACTGCCTTCCTTGGTTTGCATGCAGTTTGCTAAAACCAGTGATGCAACCGAGGACTTCAGATATGGAGCAATTTTTGGAGCAGCAAAATTTCCGTTTTGGAGCACTTTGGAGCAGCAAAATTTTCATCTTGGAGCACTTTGGAGCAGATAATTTTGCATCTGGGAGCACTTTGGAGCAGCGAATTTTATATCCTAGAGTGCAATACAAAAGCATATTGCATTAACATTCAAGCACCTGAGTATTATTAAGGGGCTCTTATGAAGGCTAGAAACATTTCGATTCATTGCAAATCTCATGGAAAAAATCATCTCAGGAGCATAGGCGTGCGCACAGGGGGGGCGCCCCCCCCCTAATCACCTAAGTGGGGGGGGGCACGAAATCTGCCCCGTACATTGACCCTCGCAATAGCAATTATGTGGACACTCTCGGCGGATTTTTGCAGTCACCGTTGCCGTAATTTTCTGTATAAAGTCCAAATTAATAACATCACCACGCGCATTCTAGCCGCGGGTAAAAGCTCGCGAGCGCTGGCTACGAACGCAGCTGAAGCGGAGATTAAACTAGCCGGCCGTCTGTCTCCGCCGCAAGAACAGCGCATGAGATAACATCTTCCCGCGTGCGGGCCTGCCGTCGAATGCTCATTAAACAGAGAGGAAACGCCCCGCCCGTCTTTCGTAAGGAGCATGACGGGACGCCAGGGGAGCGGAAGGGGGGGGGGGTCCGCATCGTTCGAAGGGCGCAGTCGCTTGCGCGCGCGCTATCTTGAGGCATCAGGAGACTGCTCGTAAACTTGCTGTGCTCTCAACGCTTACTTCGCGTTTAGAAAACTCGGAGCAAGAAAACGCTTCGGTTCCTGGAGGGGCCATATTCCCTTAAACCAGCGTTTTGTCGAGTTACGCGAGATCGGATCCAAAAGAGTTAGCTGCTAGTCTTACTTCGTTTCACAATACAATTTTTTGGTATCGCATTCATTTCTTCGCTCTTAAAGGGGCCCTGCAACACCTTTCTTAGTTATAGTGGAATAGTCTCATTATTGACGTATGACTCTTCACGAGTCATATGCCGCAAAAATTTTTCGTATCCGTCAAGTCTAAGTGGTGTTACCAAATTATAGAGATCACGTTCCGCAGCTTTCTCCCTCAACTCAACGCCGCGAGCGCGCGGAGAGCTAGGCAGTGAGTCGAGGGAGGTAGCGCAGACGAGCGAGGCTCCGCCCAAGAGCATCGGCGGAAATTTTTTCTTCATTTTTTTCTCTCTGACGTCTGGGCGCAACCACGTGGTCTGTGCCGCCACTTCCGGTCGGCTTGCGTCGTTCTCGTTGAGCGGAGCCGTATCGCGCGTGCTTGAAAACTGCGCGTCGGTTTGGTAATGTTGGGTGTGCACCTCGAACGCCGTAGTGTTTTCATCGCTTTGCCAACCATGGAAGCAAACCTGCGCGCTCGTTTGGAATGAATGACAGCTGAGATCGGTTTCGGCCCATACACCGATACACCGCCTCGTAAGACGGCACTGGCAGACGACCCCGAAGCGCCGCCATTACCGGACGCCAGCATTGTTATCGGAGACATGCTGCACGGCTGCCTCGGTCGGTCGTGAGAACGTGCCGACGATGCAGTTCCCAGCTGACGAGGCAACACTCGAACGGCTGCCACTCTCAACGGCAACCGGCGATGGTCAAAAGCACAGAAATATTCACGTTTTCAGCACTGCACATGGCGAAGAAAACGGAACCACGCAACTACGAGCAGACGAGCTGTCGGTGAGACCGGAAGTGCTAATATTAATGTTTGTTCGGTGTTTTTAGCGCGATAACAGAATATAAACATACATATTATCTACTTATTGAACTCAAAATTAACAACGAAAGTAATAATGAGGGTGTTATCGTCATTATAACATCAGCCAATGGTGGAACTGCCGACAATCGCGTCATATTTTGCGGACTAATACATCATTTGTCGAGAGAAGAGGGAGCGATTTTCAGCTGACTTTGAGAATTTATTGTAAATTCCAGGCCGTGCGCATCGCTATAATATTTGGCTCGCGTGTTCTCGGGAGCCTCGACTACCGATCGGCAGCGCTTTTTGAGCATGCTCGAAAAGTGTTGCAGGGCCCCTTTAAGCGAAACTTAGTTTTTTTAACCGTTAGCTATTGACCCCCGAAAGCAAGGGGCGGACGTGTAACATGGCGTAGCCGCTTCACTGTGGGCCGTCAGCGACGGGCCCGCTAATGACAGCTGCGCATTTGCGGCTGCTCCGACCAGGAGATATGATTTTACTAATGAGATGACATTTTTAAAAAAGCAAGCAAAAAATTCGAATTGGAACCCTAGCACGTGAGCTCGAAAGGGCAGGGCCTTTTAGGGGGTATTTACCGCAAAGTGATTACAAACTCAGACGTGCTGGCGGAAGGAATTACGAAAAAGCTGTTCTGGATGAAGAACCATGGATAAAGTATATCTGAGGAGAAGTGTCAACGCGTTTCCACCGTTCGCGTGCGCTTCCATAAACGCGAAGCAAGGAAAATTAGATATTGTCCCATATATCTACTGCGAGCGATCCCAGATTTCATTCCGCGATGTCCGGAAACAGAAGTGACAGACATTTTAGCGGCACTCATGTAGTTATTACTGAACATTGCTTTCCTTACGCGCCGTGCGACGCTTGAAACGAGCTATCAGCAGCGTTTCTGGAACAGACGACGTCCGCCGATGAATCGCCGTCGCACTTTCTCGCTACCGATAGGCCTAGATGTCACGAGCCTCTGCGGAGAGCGCGTTTTGCTGTCGAGCCGACTTGCAGAACAGAAGCTGCATCGGCACCGTGCACGGCATCGTGGCTTACTCGGAACGCACGCGCGAGCGCTATTTATTCAGCGGAATAATTCTTGGTCCATGATTGCGACTTGACTGGCAGCCCCAAGATTGAGCTGCACATGTTCTGACGCGCCGGCGGTGCGATTGCCGGTGAGAGACGCCCCCAATCCCGAGACTTTGGCACAGTTTGGCGCAAATTTCGTCGATATTATCAGGATGGCGCAGTAAATACAATTTGGCGCACTTTGGCGCAGGAGTGGAATCACTGTAAAACTATTGCTTGAACGTACCTTCAGGCATCAATGTACAGCTGCGCCCGTATCCAAAAGCAGAAATAGGCTTTCCTTCAATCAGCAAAGACACTTTGTAGCTTCGTTTCCCATCTCTAGCACACATCACGACGTGATACGTCCGGGAATCGTCCGATTCCTCGTCTGTCGCTTCAGCGTAGTTCACCGGACGGTTTTTTGTTTCTCGGCACATCGCTTGCAGATGCCCTGTTTTAGCGCATGTGTTGCACTTCGTGTTGCGATACCAGCACTTGTCTGCACCGTGCCCTTTCCCACAGCGATAACAAGTGGTCTTCGTTTGACCCCTTTCGTTTTTATGTGCCGATGGCCTGGTTTTTGCTTGTGTTTTCCTACTGACCGCATTAATATCGGTCGAGCATTCTGCTTTAGAATGTAGCTCCCTAGTTTGCTTGGCAGCAAGTTCTTTTTCAAGTGCAATTTTGCAAGCTTTTTCAAAGGTTAAGTTTTCAGTTACGAACAATATCCTTTGAGTCTCTTGATCGCGCAATCCTACCATGAGTAGATCCCTCAACGCATCGTTTAGACACGCCTTGAACTCGCAATTATGCGCCAGATGTTTCAATTCTGTCATGAAGTCTTTGACACATTCTCCTTCCTTCTGCATGCGTTTGTTGAATTTGCAACGCTCGGCGATTACAGAATACACAAGACAATGGTGTTGTTCTAGAACCTCCTGTATTTCTGCGAAGGTTTTGTCAGTAGGTCTGTCAGGGACTAAAATTTTCTGGAGCTCCCCGTACACTGTGCTTCCTACTACGTTCAAGAACAGTCTCAGCTTCTTTGTCTCCGGAACCTCATTAAGTGCCACAAAGTTCTCAAACCTCTCGAAATACGACTTGATGTCGTCGCTGCTCGGGTTAAACTCTGGCATGCTTCCGAAACGTTGCGAAGCTAGTGGAATCGCCATTTTGAAACGCTTGCCTTCCGTTCTTGGCCAGTCGTCCGTTCCGCTTCGACCGCTGTGCCGATGCTTGCTTCAGGATCGTATTATCAGTTCCATCTTCGTCACCAGTTGTTCTATCATGGCCGATGAAAGACACAAACGCTGGGACTAGGCAGGAACAAATGCATCTTTATTGATGGAAGGTTCTGCTTTTATAGTGCCTTATCATGACGACGGTCTTATGTCACAGCTCGTTTGATAACTGATATCACAGCGACGAAGATATAGACGACGACGAGCACCACACGCAGATTTCGGACGCTGCGATTCAGGTCGCTCACTTTCCAGGTGTTTCTTTAGTTGCAAATGGCAGTGAGGGGAAAAAAAAAAAGAAACAGGAGGCAGCATGAGGACTGCGGTCACCTTTCACACGGCAACCTCTTGTGATGCCGTTCTCTGCATCTACGACTGCCTACGATGAATCAAACACTGCCTTGAAATGCGAGATGCCATAAATGCAAGAAGCGATAATGCCATGCCCACTTCGTTTTATTTTGATGTATTCGGGTTTGACCAGCAAGGACGGCTATCAACGCTCGATGCTGTCCGCGAAGCAGTGCTCGAGAAACATCGCGATTGTAGTAGATCGTTTTGTTAAGATTGCACACCGCACGCAAATGTTCCAGCTTTGTCGAGAGATAACGCCGCCACCAGCAATATCGCTGGAAAGTTCGATAGCGCCTGTATAAAAGCTGATGCGCTTGACCGCTTGTGTGTTGATGGACGGTTGACGCTCTGTTCACCGCTTTCAGTGCATACCGTGTGTATTGCTGTAAATTAACTTTCCGTTTCCCAGCCACAAGTTCAGCCAAATAAACAGTTCCATCTTGAAAACGCCGACTGCTGTCTACGTCGACGTTGAGCACAAGATGTGGGACGCCGTCCTTCCGTACGTAACCTTCGCTTACAACACGACCGTCCAAGAAACAACGCGGATGACACCGTACAAGTTGGTCTACGGAAGGAGCCCGGCGACGACACTCGACGCCATGCTACCGAACGTCACCGATGAAGAAAACCTTGACAGCTCGCCCGCCTGCGCATCAAGACCCAGCAGTACACCGACAGCCGTCGCTACAATCTTCGACAACGCTTCGTGGAATACCAGCCCGGCGACCGTGTTTGTGTCTGGACGCCGATACACCGACATGGGCTTAGCGAAAAACTCCTTCGGCGATACTTCGGGCCATACAAGGTTGTTCGACGTCTCGGCACTCTCGACTACGAGGTCATCCCGGACGGCATTACGAACTCCCAGCGACGCCGCGCACGACCTGAAGTCGTCCATGTCGTGCGCCTTAAGCCGTTTTTTTGCGCGTTAGCGAACCTGGGGACTCTACTTTTTCCTTTGTTATTGTAATTTATTTATGTAGGCACTTGTTTTTTTTCTCTCTTCTTTGTTCTTTCACAAGCATCGGGACAATGCTTTTTCAGAGGGGGGCAATGCCACGCCCACTTCTTGTTTTATTTTGATGTATTCGGGTTTGACCAGCAAGGACGGTTATCAACGCTCGACGCTGTCCGCGAAGCAGTGTTCGAGAAACTTCGCGATTGTAGTAGATCGTTTTGTTAAGATTGCGCGCCGCACGCGAATGCTCCAGCTTTGTCGAGAGATAACGCCACCACCAGCGATATCGCTGGAAAGTTCGATAGCGCCTATATAAAAGCCAACGCACTTGAACGCCTGTGTGTTGATCGACGGTCGACGCTCTGTTCGCCACTCTCAGTGCATACCGTGTGTATTGCTGTAAATTAACTTTCCGTTTCCCGGCCACAAGTTCGGCCAAATAAACAGTTTCATCTTGAAAACGCCGACTGCTGTCTTCGTCGACGTCACGACCACGTGACAATAACTTCTCATTACTTAAATATTCACTGCAACGCTCAACTCGCAGACACCACAATGTGCCGCCAAAGGTCCTCCGCCTTTTCGGTAACGGGAAAGACCGGTCGATCAATGATTACAACTTCCGCGCGATTGGGGCGATGCCGAGGTGACGGCTGGCGACAAACGTGACATTATGACTAATTGCTGACATCCCTATCACATTCATCTACAGCTATGTGCTCAGCTGCGCGTGTGGCGTAAACCATGTCGAGTGACAGTGGTACAAGCGCGTCAGGCAGCCGTTCCCAAGTTCGCCGCCGCCGCGTTGAGCGAGACTGCTTGCGCGTTGCCTGCAAAATGCTTGTTTTCGTCACGTTGAACAAACAGGCTACTCGCCGCGGCCATGCATGGTCCGTAGTGAAGCATGCACGTAGAACGCACAAACACGCACATACATTAGACTGCAAACGGCCTGGCAGTGACGACGTGAGCCGAGTATGCGATGTGCTGAATGCAACTAGCCAAATATGATCGGTTCCATGTGGCGGTACCGTGCTTCAGTGAAACTGTGCGAGTTCATGGCAAAGGTGGTTTGATTTACTCGGGATAACGCAGTGGGCGTCGCTTTTAACACCAGAAAGGCCTAACTTGTCACCGCAGGGGTTAATACCCTTTCATAAAAATGCAGAGAAAAAAAAAACGGCTTGGTCGCTAAGTGCACGTTTTAATTGGCGAGTCCATATACAACGAAGTACTCATAAAGCGACCACTTTTCGCGGCACTTTCGATTCAATATAAACGGGTTCGACTGTAATGGCGGCACCTGGTGTACAGTCGACGTCCGATTTCCCGGACGCCCGAAATTCCGGACATGCCTGATTTCCCGGACTCATCTGTGGCACCATCAAGTTCCCCATAGAGTCAATGTATTAAAAAGTCCGAAATTCCGGACGCTTATAGCCTTCGCCATCCGATTTCCCGGACTTTTTACTGTTAACCGCCGACCCAAAGTCACCACCGACGCCGCCATTTTCGTTGTTTTCATATCCTCGAACCCTCCATGCTCGCATCGCAGGTGTGGCCAGCAGCACCGCCGCACCGCGCCACGGCTGCCGTAACCTCGAAACCGCACGTGTCAATCCGTTGCCAGCCGTAGCTTAGCCAAGCCAAACCTCACGGTGTTCGTTCACACGTTGTTTTGCCAGCTCTGCAGTCGTGTCTGCGGTTGATCGTTTGCTGCTGCGTGCTATCTTCAGTCATCACGTTTCTCGACCTTCGGCAGCATCCACAGAGTTCCTAGCTGTTTCGTGCTGCGCTTTTCGTCGAGCAGAGTCGCCGTTTACAGCGATGGCACCGACTGCTCCTTCGTCTTCTTCCGCGCCTTTGAAGCGCACAAAGCCCCCTCGTAGGCTCACGATGGAGAAAAAAGCCGCCATCATTGAACAAGTCTAAAGCGGTCGGTCGCAGACAAAGGTGGGGAGGGAGTTCGGAATTTCGAAGCAAACTGTTGCAAACAGTTTGCTGTTGCAAAAACGATGCATTGGCTGAATTGCAATGGGAATCTTGTACTCCGGCCGTGACCCTCTCCATCAGCGAAAAATACCTACCAAACAGGTGCGTTTTCCCGTGCATTCGTTTTTCCAGACTGCCCGATTTTCCGGACGTTTTCGCGGTCCCTTGAGGGTCCGGGAAATCGGACGTCGACTGTATTTCAAGTGGAGAGGATGTCCTAGTTGCACGTGTCAGAGCTTGGCTATTATGCGTATTTACATTGAGAGAGATGAGTCTACATTTTCTGCATCACAGTGCAAGCGAACTGCGCTTGAACACGCTGTTTGCAAAAGAGACTAGGCACCATTAGTTGAACAAACTGCATCACAGGAAAGCTAGCTTTACAATTATGAAAAGGGCCACTGTAAAAAAAAAACAACCAAGAGACGCTGCATGCTGACAACTGCACACTGATTCCGTTACGGCTATGTTCTGAAAAATGTCAGAGACACTAAGCAATCAAACACCAGGGCGTAGAACTTAGCGTCATCAGACTCTGTGCATTTTTGTCACGTATCTCGGGAGCGCTTGCAATATGTGATGGAGTTGGGAGAGAGAGAGAGGCGGGACACCGTGGCGTCACGGCAAACACACTTTATCGGACACAGCACTGCAGACAAAATTAACACCCCAAAAAATTCACCATACAAAGTAATACATGCCAAAATGTGACACTACAGCGCAATCACTAACATCAAAATCATTCAAGCTATGCTTAGCTCACTCTAACTCGAGCGTCTGGCCACTATGGCGTTTCAGTCTGTCGCTCTACTGCTCTTCGCCAACTCCACCGAACAATGACTTTCACTTGTCCTGTGGTCTTTCTCCACGGCTCGGGTCGCGTGGCACGCGCCTTTCTCCGGCCAATGGCTTGCGTGGACGTGGCGGGAGTGCACACCATTGGGTACTTTTCCATTCCCCGCACACCATCGACGCATTCCGCCGTCCGGCACGCGCCCCGTGCCCCTTTACTCATGACAATTTTTCTGTAAGACTGCAATGACGGACTCAGACCATCGATCCAGCCGGCAAGCAGCATACTAGTGTGAGCCATATTGAATAGCAGGCTCCTCCTGCCAGAAGGAACATAACACAGCTCGAAGGACACGTCCGGTCCTGCTGTGCAAGGTTTCTCAATACAGCTCTGTGACTTTTCACAAGCTCTCAACTAGAAGCCACAACTGCCAGCCAGTGTGCGAGATAAATCTGGCATATATTTATTTATTGTTTCTGAAGCCCACAGCAATATCACAGATAGCTCTGAATGACAAGCAGTAGAGTTTCTATATGTCAGTGATCCCCATGAATTTGTTATTACACAGCGAGTTCATGTGCGTGTAATTAAGGCACAAAATATGCTGTGTCCTTTCACATCTGAAAGTCCCTTCCCAATCTTAACACGATTGCTAAACAGCAGAGCCCAAATTCGGTATGGGACATAGGAGAGCACACACACCACCTAGGTCCTGCACCAAATTTGCACTATGCAGTTTAGCATTATGAACCAATTAGCCCAGCAACAAATTCTCTTAAGATGCTTTTCCGCATGACACAACGTTATTGCGCCAAAAGTGACACAAGAAGCACTCTGCATGCGATAGACTAAGACTAGACCATGTAGTTTCTTTTTTTCTCCCTTGCTCAATCAACATGGGATTGTTAGTGCAGATATTTTCCAGCATAGACAAGCAAAAGGTATGAATTAACTGAATTAATGCAATGGAGCAGTTTGAATTAAGCAGTTTTAAAATACGTTGAACACATACTGGGCCAACCAAAACTTAGAAATTTGTTTGACTTAAAACCAAGAGTTTGAATTATTGAGAGTCTACTGTAATTGGAAAGGCCCTGCACAAGAAGATGCTGTGTTCCCCAGTGTTAAACTTGGGTAACAAATTAATTCATTCCACATGCCAATGATGTAATCCAGCTGCAGCCCACCACTGTCATGAGTAAAGGGGCATGAGGCATGTGCCGAATGTCGGAATGGCGATGGTGTGCGAGGCATGGGAAATTCCTCGATGGTATGCACCTCTGCCACATCCACGCACGTGATTGGTCGAAGGAGGGCTCATGGCACGCGACCCAAGCCGTAGTGAAACATCCAGGAAGAGAGCGGGCATTGTCCGTGGGGCACCGTTCGAAGCAGCACGAAGAAGCCAGCTTCTTACGGGTGAAGAGAGTGGCTGGTGCTGGGCCTGGAGGTGCAGCACCATGAGTCTATGTTGACCCCGGCGATGACCGAGAAAGGCTACCATGGACTTGCAGCACCCTCGTCACAGCGAATCCCGGAGCTCCTGAAATGCTCCACCTACGTTGGCAGAACGGCTTGCACCCACAGAACAGTCCCCGGGGTGCCACGTCATCAGATGGGCCGCAGACGCACTGGGAAGAAGGGACCGAAAAGGCAGCTAAGCCTAACTCGTCTGCTTCCGTGTTGGCCCTGACGAAACCGGCATCAAGTGGTTTGTCCAGTTGTTGCTGAGCATCGACGACCGCAGGACCGGAGCAAGAGCATCGACGGCGAGTGCGACGCAACACGGACGACGAGGGATTAAACTGACGCCACGCTGACCGTCCACACGAAAAGTAAGGGGGCTCCATTTTGGGCGCTACTGCGAGGCCAGTGTGGCCAGACTGCTAGTGCAGCCAGAAACTTATTTTAGCACAAGAGCATTGTTGTAGCTAGTTTAGTTACATGTATTTGTTGAGTGTGTGAATTTTGTGTGAGGTTTGGCCGTGTTGTTTAAGATAAAGTGTGTGTGCCGTGCCACCTGAGACTCTCTCAATATCCATTCCTCGCAAGTGCTCCCGAGATAACGTGACAGCCACCATGCTCTTGAAATGCAACAAAAGCATCTTTCGTGTTGTGACAATAAAAGATAAGAAGTCACCTGTTCTGTGCCAATGCCTCCTGCCGTTTCAGTGCATACTCAGCCCAAACACGCTGAGAATCGATGAATTCACTCTCCCAGGGCTGAATGTAACGGTACAAATTTGGGATCACTTGGTCTTCATCATGGCTCATGCCTGATCGAAAGTGTGTGATGCCCACATCAGTCTGCTTCGACCACCTGTTCAAAATGAAAAATAAACCTTTCATGAAAAATATCACCCAAATAAGAACTTCAAATTCAGATGGCAGACAGTGCAAACTAAATTTTCTGCAAAGAAGATATCCTAATGCGCATGACTAAGTCTACTGTTGGCATTGCAATTCTTAAGTTGTGACATGTAAAGCTAAAGAAACTGCCTAATACAGTTCCCGTCCAATTTTTCAGAGCTCCTAGGGATCACGAAATTATTTGAAAAATTGGGTACAGTGATGTGATTAACTGAAGCTGTTTTGGAGCAGGCTTTTGGAGCAGCAAAAAGTGCGTTTTGGAGCAGGTAAAAGGGCTTTTGGAGCAGCCAAAAACGAGTTTGGGAGCAGGGAAAACAGGTTTTGGAGCAGCTAAAAGCTCACTGCCAAGTGGAAAAATGAACCGTGTGAAACAAAACAGACAAATAAGGAGGAACTCTTCTGAAATAAAAAGTTCTGTTCAATAATGGGTGTTTGCATAACACCATTGGATCACCTAACAGCCCCGTAAGCGTAAACACTGGCGTTGCGGTCTTATAATGGCTTAGGGTGGCCAAACAAACAACGCAGGTAGGGTTTCCCAACTACAGTAGAATCTCGGTGATACGAATCTGCAGGGGGAGCGACAATATATGTATCGGCCAAAATTTCGTATCATCAAAAAACTAGCAAAACCTGTTTCCAAACCACGATATACGCACAAAACATTTATTTCCGTCAAAAGAACTCGCGTACGCCTTTCTGGGACACACGTGAACGGACCAATAAGGGACGGCACAGCTGGCTGCCGCGAAAGCGCGCGTCAAAGCTTCCCGTGAGGCCAACTGAAAACTAAAGGCCCGAACACATGTACGCGTTGCAGCGCGTGACTTTTTGACGCGGCGTTGCGCCCTCTCCCTATGGAGAGGGAGGGCGCGCAGCTTCGCGTAGCCGCGCGCCCTCTCTGCCCATAGGGAGAGGGTGCGGCGCCGCGTCAAAATGTCACGCGTTGACGCGCTGCAACGCCTACGTGTGTTCAAGCCTTAAAGGGACACTAAAGGCAAATATTAAGTCGACGTTGATTGTTGAAATAGCGGTCCAGAAACCTCGTAGCGCTGCTTTTGTGCCAAGGAAGTGCTTATTTTGAAATAAAATCACGTTTTTAGTCGTCCGCATCGCGTTAGCGCGCTTCAAATCTCCCGCCTGAAAATACGACTCTCATACGTCACTGCTGCCGTGCCCAACGTTGCCCGCTTTTACTGCGCGGCCGCCGACACTAGTAGCAGTCAAGCGGAAGTAGCGGGACCCACAGTAGCAACAACGGCGCTGCGGCAAAGACTTGCTCGGATGGGCACATTCAAAGCCGTCACCAAGTTGCGGTTGGTCTCGTAATCCTCAGTACGAAAGTGCAGCGAGTACACACGCAGAGGTTTTGACTGTTTAGCACACTGGCGCAATGGCATGACACTAAGCCACTTCGTGCGTAAGGGTTCATTCCGCGGCACCCAGTGAAAAGACACACCGGTTTCCTTGCTGCAGCGCTGGCGTTGTGCACCATTCGGGCATCCGGCAGTATCACACGCATGCGGCATTTTGTCGAACTTCCTGTCAGAGCGACTTTCACGAGCGCGCAAAACACGCACGGCAGTACGCGATCCCGAAACTACCACTGAGACGGGCGAGGCGCAGTTCGGCGAAAACGGAACCTTTGAACCACGCGCGCCGTTCCCCATGGCAACGCCACGGAGGTTTTGTTTTCCATGAATCAAGCGGAAACGAACAAACAGCATTTTATTACGTCTTTTGATGCTCGGAATGTTCTTTTTTTACTGCTGCTAGTTCGATTACTAGTGATTTATTGTAGGCCGACTTCCCTACGTCATTGGGATCACTTCGAAAATGTCCCACTCGTGGCGCTCATCATGTGATACATTTAGCTTAATTTCTCGGTAAGTAGGGCACTGCTGTTGATAATATTGCCGTTTTAGAAGTTGTCATACATTGGGCTTTCACTCTGACATAAATTGTTATTTGCCTTTAGTGTCCCTTTAAGTGGAGTCCGCTCCATCATAGTAAGAAGCGAAGATCGACATGAACGCCGAAAGGCTTCGTGCCAGGGGCATAGGCAGAAATTTTTTTCGGGAAGGGGGGGGGGGGCTGGCTACGTTACTGCTTCGTGCCTTTTTTTTTTTTACGCCTTTAATCTACCCCTGCGTTAGCCGCGTACCTTCGGAGCTCGCAGTCGCTATCGATGATCGCGTTGATAGCGACTGTGGTTTCGTGCCCGGCGGTTGCAGCAAACGGTAGTTTGGTTTTCAATCCGCCTGCGCTGGCCGCGCACGTGCTTCAAAACTACGTCGTTTGTTGCTATCTATAATCGAATCTGCCGCGGTTTTGTCTGCGGCGTTTGCGGGAAGCAGCATCGCTTGGACTGGGTGGGCGTTGAACGCGTGTGCACTTTCGGAGTTCCGTCAGTTTCGCCGTCGCCATACACGATAGTGTCAAGAGCGACCGCGGTTTCGCCCACAGCGGTTGTGGCAAACGATAACCACAGTTCTGACAGTGGGGCTCTTCGATTTTCCACTTCTGGCTACCCGCGGGCTGCCAGAGCCAGCCAGAGCGCGCTCGTTTTTCTCGGGTTGCTCCGACCCCCCCCGCGGTGCACTTCCGGTTGGCGTTCGTTTTTCTCGGGTTGGACGGTTCTGGCGACCCGCGGGGAGCCCGAGGGTCGCCAGAACCTTCCAGGACAATTTAGTCGTGGAAGCTCTCTGGAAGGTTTCGGGCTAGCAGACGCCGAAAAGAGACGATATGCGCTCGCCGCCATCTTTGTGAGGACTCGACGGATTGCAATGCGGGCGCTTGCGGACTACACCTTTGCTTGTCCTTACGCTCGGGCCGCTCGGCGCAGTTCCGCCGTGCGAGATGGCGCGATTACGAGTGGCGGCGAGCATTTGGAGCTAATGTTTATTGCTTTTCTTACGTGTCCCGTGAAGTTTCCTTCCGTGAACAACGCGGCGAACTGTGGCGTTCTAACCATTCTAACTGCGTCGTGCACATGTCCCAAAAGTTATGTACACGTTCGTACGAACGCATGAATACCCCTTTCGAGTTTATTTTTTCGTAGTAGTATTCGATTGTGGTGTCGTGTGTGCTTTATGTGCATTTAGCTGAGACGATTGTGATCGAACTACCTATTTCGCTCCATCGTATGTTTGCGTGCGTGAACCCCGTCAGAACTTAACTATTTCAACTAGGTCTTCGATGTTGATAAAATGCACTGATCGAATAAAAGCGATCGCGACATTGTTTTTTGTGTGATCCTCGTTGGTCGCGAACGGCGTGCGAGCGTACTTCGATCTACGGGCCAGTATATGAGGTATGGTATTATGTTATGCTACGAGGCGTCGATGTGAAAAAACGAAGATGTATTCAGAAATGTATACATCCTTTTGTTGCTTATTTCATCGTCGGCTTTGTCTTTTTCCACCTCTTAGTAATAATTCCATGCAGTATGTACGCGGTTATCACCTATAGTAGCTCAAATAAAAGCTGAGCTAGTACATGAGATTTTTGGAGTGCCACTTAGGACTGGAAAAGAGGCTCAGGCAACATCTGCCAAAACGAGTCGAAGACGCGTCACACAGAAGTTTATTTTGGATATAACGCGCACTCGTGGCACCCATACCGCCGCATGTCTCAAGTTATGACAAAATGCAAGCTGGTCAACGCGTGTGTGCGACGTAGTACGCGATAGATCTCCTCGAGCTCATTTGGGGACACGATCACTTTCGCGAGATTTTCGCGTCGTGTTGTGCAGCGACTGTTACACGTACTAAGCAGACGTGAGCTGGTTAAGCCACTAGCGGCGCGGTAGCTCACCTTGCATCGCTTTCGTGGCGCCGTGCGCCAGCTGGCTGTTTTGTTCGCGGACGGGGCGAGTTGCGCACGATTTTGCGAACGTACGTGATCGTATCCCAAATCCGTATGCTCGAGAATATCACTTCAGCTCTTCAGCAAACCTAGCCACATATTTTCAAGCGGGCAATGCAGAAAAACCAACGCGCACGCGGCGCAAAGTTTCGTTGGTGCCACGGCGGTAGCGTTTGTTTACGTTTACGCTGGCTGTCCCAGCGTTCGATTTTGTAATCTTGGGGCAGCTTCGCGTTGTCTCGGGCTTCCCACACATGTGACCAAGACGCTGCTTCCTGTCCCGACCGGAACTTGCTGGCTGACCCTCTGGCTATCTCTGGCTGCCAGAGAACTGCCAGAAGTCCGAAAATCGAAGAGCCCCAGTGTGCGCACTAGCCGCGCGCATACTTCCGAAGCTACGGCATTCTGCTCTCGCCCGTTGCTCGACGGCTGGGGCATTTCACGAATCTGTATCAGCAGGTTACGTTTACATCAACGCCTCCTACATTGGTTTACTGTGGGTTCGCAAAAAGCCTGGATCGGATTGGGTTGCAATTTTTCTCAAGTCCAAATACATCTGATGTGCAGGTCTTCGGAGTTTTCAACACACCTGCTGAATTCTGGTGCTGCTTCGTGGCCTCAATGTGCCACTTGCAGGGGCGTAGCCAGAAATTTCTTTCGGGAGGGGTTCAACCATACTTTATGTATGTTTGTGTGTGCGTTTGTATGTGTGTGTGTGTGTATATATACGCAAGCAAAACTGAAAAATTTCGGGGGGGGGGGGGGGTTGAACCGCCCAACCCCCCCCCCCCCCTTGGCTACGCCCCTGGCCTCTTGCTCGTAGCATGTCGCTTTATCGCTGCAAAACCATGCTGTTCAATGCAAAATCCAATGCCATCGCTGTCTTGGCGACACCAAGATGATATAGTGTCACCATTTTTGTCCATCTTGTTCAAGATGTCGACATTGTCCGTGTGACCGTGGTATAACACTGGTTCGAGTAGCAGAACTTAAAAAAGGGGGCAAAAATAAGACAGTCATGGACGCCGCTGTACTAACAGCTGAAACTTTACTTCTGTGTTGCTGCGGCGGTGCGGTCACACCAGTTCGCGGCGAGCCGCTCCTTCCAAGGTGCATTTTTGGGGGGTCACGCCAATTTACAGCAGTCTGAAGAGGGTTATGTCGGCCCCCAAAAGCCTGAGCAAGCCAAACCAGCGCTTAACTAGCCTACCCATCAATCTGCGTCCAGTCAGGTCCCCCAGAAAGCGCCGGGCAGCGTGTCGCGAAAAGTGATGCACGAACCCATTCCTCTCGCGGCACGAAAATTTTGCCGCGCGGTAGCTTTGGAGTGTCGCGTTTTGCCGGCGGCGGCGCGCTGCGCACGTTTTTCCGCTAGTGTGCTTATAGTTTGGCGCAGAACAGCAGAGATGTAGCAGGATGTAGCAGGTTTCACGTCTTGGCGCAGTTTGGCGCAATTGGCGCAGCTATCACATCACTGGGTAGTCCGACAAAACAAATTCATGCTTTTTAATGTTGCTCAAGAAGTTCAATCACGACAGCCACATCTGTAATAGTTTTCAAGGCTTGCCAAATGAAACCCGAACAGTGGCAGCCATTCGCAATGGTATAGTGCGCGCCCTGTAGTCATCACCATTGACAGGCGCGCACATCTGGTTTGGCAGCACTGCGCATGTCTACAGTGATGACGAGACGGCGCACACTAACCATTGCGAATGCTTGCTGCTGTTCAGGTCTCATTTGACGCCGATAGTACACTTATCAAGAACTTCATATGCACTTGTGAACATGTTCGGTACCTGCTGGTAACCTCGCATAACCATGCCTCAACTATAATTGGTAAATTTGCATTTAGTGATGAGTGTCGCCGATACCAGCAAAGTGGGGGGAAATTTATAGCTCTCTGAAAGGAGCACTATGAAACTATGACATTTGATGTCCATTCTAACATGGGCATGCACTTCACGTTCAGCTTCTTGCCCGCTTTGCAGCCGTGTCTTGAAAAAAGTGTTTCAGAGACGCTTTCGACAGCAAATGCACGCAACCGTCCCATTATTATTCTTTTATGCTGCACAGATAACAACCACACTTGGTGAGCAGGTTCTTTAATGAACCACCAATCCTAAAAAACTCAATTCTGAAAATGCATATTTTTTTTTCTAAGGTTGTTTCTTTTTTTGGCCCCGCATCTCCCTCCCTTAAAATGCAGTGTTCGCTGCCACATGGAGCTGATCGTTACCAGTTGTGTGTAGCATGTCTCCTATTAAGCTCATGCTGTCACTGACAGAGAGCTTGCTATATTGTACCCGTGCGTTTGCATGAGTATTCAGCGTGCCCATTTCGTTCCTAACCACACAGGGGTGCGTGCTCCCATGCCAATTTTGGTCTACACAAAGTTAAGGAGGTGATCATGAGAGCTCCCAGACGTAGGCAGCTAGATACAGTCAAACCTTGTTACAACGAACACATTAACGAACATTTCAGATTAACCAACTTTTAAAAAATCCCGTGCCAACTGCTTATAGTTTCAATGTAAAAATATTTCACCACTACGAACTTCAGAATAATGATCGTTATTTAATTCCCGTGTCATTAATAACACCTCAGTACTACGCACTTATATCCCGAAATGCGAGGATTCTTAGATTTCAGTGTATCGGTCATGGCAGTTGGAGCTGTAAGCTAGCAGACGATGCAGCGCGAAGAGCGGACGCCCTCCCGCAAGAACCTGAGATGGCGCGGGAGGAGAAAGACGCGGGCAGAGGGCTCTTATTTATTTTTTTCCCCCCTCCCTTGTGGAGGCGACAACGCATCAGGTTTTGTAAGCGGAGTACCGAGAAACATGGGCTCGGAAAACCTGAGACTGTGCGGGCGAAGAAAAAAAAAGTACTAATAGCCAACGCTGAAGTGGGCCTTTTCTTTTTTCCTGTTGCGGAGGCGACGACAACACATCGCGTTTTTCTTGCTTGCTTTATCAGTTGTTCGCGTGCTGTCACCGGTATCAGCCCTCTCTATCCTGTTTTTTTTTCTGCGTATTTTATTGTGTTGGAAGTGCGTGCCAGCGTTCGTGTTGCCATGAGCTCAACAACTCCTACGGAGAAAAAGCAGAAGCAGTTTTCTTTGAGTGAGAAAGTAGACATTCTTCGTGAAGTAGAAGACTGGAAGAAACAAGCCATCGTGGCTAAAGAATGTGGAGCGGTGCGGTAGACAATCGCCAAGATTCTCAAAGATAAAAAGAAGACCTTCAAGCAACAGCACGAATCTCAGCTTGCCCCATCAAAGAAGCGACTCCGGTTTGGCGATTTTCAGAATATTGACGCAGCAGTGCTCACTTGGTTTAAAGACATGAGAGCACAGAATGTGCCCGTGTCGGGCCCAATGCTGCAGGAGAAGGCGCGGAAGCTCGCTGCAATTCTTCAGGTCACCGGCTTAAAAGCGTCTTTTGGCTGGCTCCACCGTTTTCACCAACGAAACGGCGTAACCTGGCAGACTGTGTCTGGTAAGGAAAGTGCAGCTGATGAAGCACTTGATGAAGCAAAGTTTCCACGAAATGGTCAAGTCCTACGCGGAGGCTGATATTTTCAATGCAGACGAGACGGCCTGTTTTTATCAGCTGCTCCCGGACAAGACAATGCATTTTATAGGAGAACAGTGCAAAGGCAGCAAGAAGTCGAAGCTTCGAGTCACCATGCTGTATTGCTGCAATGCAGATTACACTGAAAAGCTGAAGCCTCTTGTGATCGGGAGGTTTTCGAAGCCGCGCTGAATGAAAAACGTAATGTTGCTGCAGTGCCAATATCGGGCGAATCAGCGTGCCTGGATGAGCCACGAGCTTTTTTCCGAGCGGCTGCTGACGGTAGACGAAAAGAAGAGGAAGGACGGGCGGCACATTTTAATGATTGTCGACAACTGCTCGGCACACATTGTGAACATTCGGCTTACTAATAAGAGTCTTGAGTTCCTGCCGCCAAACTGCACATCAATACTTCAGCCACTGGACCAAGGCATAATAAAGAGCGTGAAGTCGCACTTCCGGAAGCGCCTTGTTCAGCGGGTGCTCATAAACCTGCGCCTACAGCGCTCGACAGCCATCAACGTCCGAGAGGCTGCGGAAATGCTTACAGGCACATGGTGGAGTGTCACATCCACTACCATTCAAAACTACTGGAAAAAGGCCGGCATGATGAGAACAGATGGCCAACCACAAAGTGATGAACCGGCATCGGAGGGAAGTTCCAGCAAGCTCTGGAGCAAGGTGGCCGAGCAGCTAGCCGTCGATCCCTCAGTCACATTTGACTGACATAACTTGACATGACATGACATGACAGACAGACAGACAGACAGACAGACAGATAGATAGGAACGCTCAGAGTGCCAAAGGTTCGCTAAGAAATGCTTCGCATTTAAAAATCCTTGCTTTGTGTCGTTGCGTTTAGAGTTCGGACTGCATATGTGGGGCCACTTCACATATGGAGTGCGCTATTCATTTTCGACGCCGTGTGCGCATGTGGTTTCACTGTGCGCACATGGAGCAGCCCCTGACGACGTGCACCTTTGCGATTTTTAGAGGCAAAGCACTTTAGGGTCTCGACTTGTCAGTGGTGCATCATATTCTGCTGTCGCCACGTGCATCGTCGTGACCCATTTGCTTGCTTGCTTGCATCGCCATGTCCTGTCCATTCGCTTGAGTGCACGAGAGGGCACCACCGCCTCAGTGCTCGCCGTGTGGCGAGAGAGAGCGAACAGCGCACGTCGACTATGGAAACGCTCTTTCTGCAATGAACGCTGAACTACCCGCTTGCAAGGAATGAGAACACGCCCTCACCCACGAGAGACAACGC
The DNA here is from genome assembly GCF_013339695.2 of Rhipicephalus sanguineus. Lineage (NCBI taxonomy): Eukaryota > Metazoa > Arthropoda > Arachnida > Ixodida > Ixodidae > Rhipicephalus > Rhipicephalus sanguineus. The sequence goes on along the minus strand of NC_051179.1, from coordinate 7,444,235 downwards.
CGACGCACGCAGTGTCTGCGAGCGAGTTTCTTGAAAAAAAAAAAAAACCGACTGCTCGCGCTGCGCAACCGTTCACCGGCCACCCTATACAGTCAAACACAGATATATCGAACTCGAAGGGGATCACGAATTAGTTCGATATACGAAAAATTTGATTAAAAAAAATACAGGCCCCGAGACCTTACCAGTGGCGGACAATCACCTACAATCGGCGCATTCAAGAATGACAACTAATTCCACATACACGATGCAACATAATGTTTTATTTGCGCAAAAAGAATTGCTTATCTTGTCCTGCTTCTTCGTCTTCGAAATAAAGTTGAAGAGGCTGGCCTCGATCTTATCGAGGCCATCCAGGTGCGACAGCCCGGTTCACTCCATGTCGCCGCAAAAACGGCGAATCGAGCGGAATGCTGCCGCCACTTCAGCGGCGGGGTACGCACATGTAGCCGCCGTCTCATCCGGACGATCTTCATCGCCACTTGAGCTGTTGGCCTGGGCATCCTGGGTCCCTGTGACTGCAGCTACAATGTCCTCCTCAGCGAGGCTCGCAACAGCCTGAACATTGCAGTCCGCTTCCACAAAATCGTCCGCAGACACCTCGGGTGGAACGGCAGCCGGGAAGACGGACGACAACTCACGAAATGCGTCGTCTGTGCGCTTGTCGTCGCGGTCTTCACCGGTTTCCTCATGTTCCGGCATCATGAAGCCCGCCTTCCGGAAGCAGTTGGCCACTGTGTCCGTCTTCGCGTCTCGCCAGGCGCCCGTCACCATTGGAATGGCACCAAGCAGTCAATCTTCAGCTCGGTGCCCATGCAGAGGTTGACCAGCAGCCTATCAAGGAGTCGCCTCCTGTAGCCCACCTTGAAGGACTTGATGATGCCCTGGTTGAGCGGCTGAAGCTTTGCTGTCGTGTTGGCCGGCAGAAACTTCAGCTCGATGTTGTCGCGTGGTTAGTGCCGCAGGGGCACGGGCACGCAGAGACTCACGCGTACACGCTGCTGGCCCGAACGAAAGTGGAACCCACACTTTATTGGGGCACGAACATATATCATGCACTCAAGCAAAAGGGGGCGCCACGCTCCAGTGGCGGCCTAATCAAAGGGCTGAATTGTGGCGACCTCTACATCTCCCCCCTTGAGAAAGTCCGATGGGAGGATGGAGGACGCCAAACACATTGCAATGTCACAAGTTCAAACGGCGCGGCGGTACAACGCACCGGCCATAACGGGTTAGTGTAACACCATCACTACGGTCCCTGGCTGCTGGGGAATGTTGCAAAGGCAGCCCTTGTAGGATCGCATGTCCCACGCTGTTGGCAGGCTGAGGTTCCTGAAGAGCTTGCTGCGGTGGCGATGGTTGCTGTGCAGCTGTTGGCAGCGATTCCTCACCGGAGGCGGAAGGCACGAAAGTCACTAGGTGACGGCGATTGCGCTGTAGAACACCACCTCGATCAGTTTCAACCACGTAGCTTCTTGGCCTTTGCCCCGGGCTGAGGACCGTAGCTTGCACTTGGTCAGGGCGCACCCACACAAGCTGACCCGTTTGGAGAAGTGGCAGGTCTCGAGCTCCGTGATGCCTATTGTAGTCGTCAGTCTGCTTACACTTGTAGGCTACATTCTTGGCGACGACATCTTTCCTAGGCGGCCAGTTGGGACGTAGCTGGGAGTTTTGCTTCGGGACTCTGGTTCTCACCTGACGTCCCATCAACAGCTGGGCTGGACTGAAGCCATCGACTCCCGGAGTGTCCCGATAACTGAGCAAAGCGAGGTGAGGGTCTTTGGACTTGCGAAACAGGTCCTTGACTGTCCGTACCATCCTCTCTGCCTCTCCGTTTGACTGGGCGTAGTGTGGGCTACTGGTCGCATAGTTGAAGCCATAAGACGCTGCAAATGCCGGAAACTCTTGCGACGAGAACGGTGGGCCGTTGTCCGACCAGACGTCTTGTGGGATTCCGTGGCGTACGAAGATGCTCTTGGGAGCATCAATGACTGCCCGAGCTGTAGTGCTTCTCAGGGTCACCACCTCGGGGAACCTCGAGTAGTAGTCCACCACCAGGAGGAACGTCTGGCCATTGAGATGGAACAAGTCCATTCGCAGAAATTCCCAGGGACGTCCAGGTAGAGCTGTGGAGACTAGGGGTTCTGCAAGACTCACCCGGGTGGAAGCGCACTGTTCGCAGTTGGTGACGAGAGAGGCGATGTCTGCTGAGATACCCAGCCACCAAACCGACTCCTGAGCTAGGGCTTTGGTCCTGTTGATGCCCTGATGGCCTTCGTGCAACAGCGTCAAGACCGCTGGCCGAAGAGACGATGGGATGACAATCCGGGGGCCTTTCAGCAGGATACCGTCGCAGACAGAGAGCTCGTCCGCCACGGAGGCGTACTTCGACACATGCAGAGGTAGCTTGGCCTTTCGTGGCCAACCTTGCTGGCAGAAGGAGATGAGGGCCTTGCACTCTCCATCGGATTCTTGTGCCTGTCGTACATCTTCGGGGCGGAGTGGATGCCCTGTGGGTGATACGTGATAAGGTATCTGCTGTTGCTAGCAATTTTCCTGGCACGTGCAGCATGCGAAACTGGTACTGCATTGTCTTGAGCCGTAGTCTCTGAATACGAGGCGGCAACATATCCAGTTCCATCTTGCCCATAAGTGAAACGAGAGGCAGGTGGTTGGTCTCGACGTCGAAGGTGATGCCACGGACAAACTCGTCAAACCTTTGGATAGCCCACATCGTTGCCAAAGCTTCTTTTTCAGTCTGGCTGCAACGCTGTTCGGTACTCGTCATTGACCTCGAAGCGAATGCGACTGGGCGACGCTCTCCCGAGGGTTGAGTCTGCAGCAATACTGCGCCGAGTCCGAAAGAACTTGCATGTGCAGACACTGTCGTGGCATACGACGGGTGGTACTTGGCGATGCACCTGCCTGACGTCAATTTCTTTGACCTTCTTGAATGCTGCCTCTTGCTCATGCTGCCACACCCAGCTCGCAGACTTGTTCAGCAAGGCTCTGATGGGTGCTGTGACGTCCGAGATGTGTGGCAGGAATCTGGCGAGATGATTCACCATTCCAAGCAGTCGTCTAACACCGGCGATGTCAGTGGGAGCTTCCACAGCTTTGACTGCTTCGACCTTGCTTGGATCCGGCCTGATACCCTTAGCTGAGACGACAACTCCGAGGAAGGAGACCTCAGATACCCCAAAGCGACACTTGTCCTCGTTCAATGTGATGCCTGCTTTTGCAAGGCGAGATAGCACCTGGCTCAGTCTGGTGTCATGCTCCTGGCGGGTGCGTCCAAAAACCAGGATGTCATCTATCATGTTGGCGACCCCTTCTTGGCCCTCCAGGATTCTTGCCATCTGATTCTGGAAGTACTCGGGAGCGGAGGTGATGCCAAAGGGGAGCCGGCAAAAGCAGTATCGGCCATATGGGGTGATGAATGTCGTCAGCTCTTGAGAATCGGCAGAAAGCTTCACCTGGTGGAAGCTTGCGGTCGCATCCAGCCTTGAAAAAACCGTTGCGTCACCGAGGAGGCCTAGGACTTGCTCAACCGTTGGCAAAATATGACGTTCGCAGAGGACGACTTTGTTAAGTTGAGTCAAGTCGACGCATAGCCGGTAGGAACCATCGTCTTTCCTGACGACAACGAGACCAGAGCAACATGGAGTTGGCTTGTCGATCCTGCGGATCACGCCTGCGCTTTCCAATTTGTCCAGCTCGCGGCGGACGACCTCGAGCAGCGGGATGGGGATCCTGCGGGTCGCGCTCAGCGAGAAGGGCACGGCATCGGGTTTCAGCCGAATAACGTACCCGTCCTTGAGAGTGCCTAATCCCTTGAAGAGCTCGGCGTGCAGCGTTGCTTTGGGAGTTTTGAGTTCGTCAAGAAATTTCACAACTTTCAGGTCTTGGAGCGCTGGCAGTCCTAAAAGAGGCACAGTGAGTGACTGGATTACGTATAGGCGCTGGCAGCTTGTTTTCCCTTGCCACCGAAGTAGTGCCAGATATGAGCCTAGCACACGAAGTGGCTGTCCTCCAGGGCCGGCGAGCAGACTGTCGACTCGGTCGAGCTTGGCAGGCAGCGTAGGGAAGTCGCTGGGTACAGCAGTTACTTCGGCGCCGGAGTCGACTTTGAACTGCGCTGTGTAGTTGTCAACGGTCATGTCGACGAACTTTGCAGCGGCGGGCGTGCTGACGGCATGCAGGTGAACGGAGCCGAGCTTGTTCTGCTGGTGCTTCCGCGAGCGGCAAACTTCGGCGAAGTGGCCTTTCTTTTTGCAGAAGTTGCAGGTAGAGCGTCGAGCCGGGCAGTCCTAACGTCGGTGAGGCGCGCGGCCGCAGAATTCACACGTGGACGGCTCGCGAGAGCGCTCGGCTGGCGGCTGCGACGTAGTAAACTTAGCACCGGAGCGGCGACGAGAGGCGAACTTGCTGGCTTGCGCGGCGTCGAGGTTGAGCTCGCGTGCGTGCTCGGTGCGGTTCTGGGTCAACTCCTTCTCTTTGTCGGCGTCTTCGGACTGACGGGCCTGTGTCCATGCCTCCTTGAGCGTCAGCTTCGCGTTTCGGCACAGCTGATCCGAGAGGCGAGAGTCACGGAGGCCGACGACGAAGAGGTCGCGTACGAGCCTTTCCTCGACAGCAGCTGACGGGTAGTTGCAGCGCTTCACCATCCTGCAAAGTTCCGCGTAGTATGTGTCGACGCTTTCGCCGGGTAGCTGAACACGCCTGTGGAACCGCGACGACTCGTAGAGCTCGTTGGCCGGGTGCACGAAGTGCTCAGTGAAGCGGGCGGCAACAACTTGGTACGAGGCGAGCGACTTGGCATCGAGCGAGAACGTCTCGAGGAGCGGACGTGCCTCCGGGCCCATGCAGTACAGTAGTGAGCGTACTTGCACGTCTTCCGACGCTTTTATCAGTCCCGAAACCGCCGCGAAGTCTTCGTAGCGGCTGAGCCATGTCGACCAGGTTGCCGGGTTCGCGAAGTCGAATGGTGCCGATGGCTGAAGGTTGACGCGGTACAGTTTCGGCGGCTGGCCGGTCTCGAGGTCCATCGTGCTGCCGTTCCGTCGTGGTAAGGCCTAGGGCTGGGGGGCATTATTCCCACGCTCCGAACTTCTTGTCACGCAAAGTCATCCCACTTCTGACACCATGTCGCGTGGTTAGTGCCGCAGGGGCACGGGCACACAGAGACTGACGCGTACACGCTGCTGGCTCGAACGAAAGTGGAACCCACACTTTATTGGGGCACGAACATATATCATGCACTCAAGCAAGTAACAGGGGGCGCCACGCTCCAGAGGGGGCCTAATCAAAGGGCTGAATTGTGGCGACCTCTACAGATGTTTTTGAGCTTGCAGGGGAGCACGCACGCAAAAGAGGAATGCGGTGGTATGCGACAACTCACGGAAGTGAACTGCACCATCAAAGCGCTCGCGATCAATTGCATGGCGGCGATGGCTACTCGGGCGCGCAGGCAGTGTTGCCATCTCAGTTGTTAAGAATTCCACCAAAATGGGTAATGAAATCCGCTAGAATCCACTAAAATTTCCCCAAAACCACGAAGTTATCCGCTAAAGCACTAACAAGTATTTTGTAGGACCCTAAAAGAAGCATGAATACAAAATTGCTGAAAACAAACATAATTTACTAACACATTTGTAGGAATACAAGATATCACAGTATTTTCAATTTTCTTCACGGAACACTCACTCTGACTGCGACGCTCAGTCTCTCAGTGCACGCACAAAGGCGTAAAAGTCTCAAAGTGTGAATAGATCGTCATCATCACAATCTGGGCTACAGTCTCCCACTTGGCCGAGCTCTGGCTGGTGTGGAGCACCTGTTGAACGTGAGGGCTTACTCACGCTCACATACCGAGTTCCGATGAGTCGGATAGTTTTCTCTGGCAGCTCATAGTCGAAGCACCCCTTTTTGTGTCTTTTCAGCCCAGCTCTGATGACCATGATGGCGTTAACTGTGCTAGGGGAGAGCCTGTTTCGGAGATTTGTCTTCAACAAGTTCATCTGGCTGAACGATCGCTCAACTTCAGCACTAGAATAAGGTACCGTATTTTCCGGTGTATAAGACGCACCTTTTTTCCTAGATTTTCGCTGGTGCGTCTTATACAACGGTGCGTCTTATATACGCAAAAAGTCACGATTCTGCGAGACCAATTTGTTTATATTTAATTTATGAGTACGATAAACTGAGCTCGAGAGCATTCGTAAAAATATATCTAATTTTGTTGTAACAATGAAGCGGCTGCGATCTTAGGTGTCAGCTACTTGCTGTTCAAGCAGCGCGGCGACCACGGAGATTACGGCCGCAATAAAAGCCACCACTGTCGCGTGCCCCATAGTACTGTTTGAATTGTTTGTTCTTAAACGAAGAATTAAACCCACAGAACTGAGGCAGTAAATAAAAAAGAGCACCACAACGGTCCATAGTAACGTTGTAGCGCCCACAATATCAGTTACAAAAGCGAAAGTACCACTTCATTATCATCATCATGAGTTTCCGTGTGAGACGTCGCTGCAGTCCAGCAGTAGTCGCAGCTTCCGGCTTCCGGTCGCCATTTACGTTTTGTATGCGTGTGTAGGTGGTATCCGACGATCGTGTGATAACCGTGCGGCGCGTTCGTTGTTTATGTGTTCTCGCCAAGTCTGGTAATGCCCTAAAGGTATGGTAGCCACCATAGTACAGGCAGTGCCAACGATGTGCTTCAAGGTGCTTACAATGCTGCGTAAAAGTTACTCAGAGGCTGACGACGGTAACCCAGCGATGCTGTCAACCGAGGCGGAAGAACTTTTGACAGTGCGCCGGAGGATGTGGCTTCAAATCCAGTAGAATAAATAGTGGTTTTCTGCGCCTTAATAAAACTGCTGCTTACAGATATTCAGTGCCGTGCGTGACTACGCATTTCGCAATTGCGTGGGTCATTGTGTTTTATCATGTCGACTGAGTTAAAAATAGGTGCGTCTTATACAAAGGTGCGTCTTATATATCATTTTTTCTTTCGAAAGTCGTAAAAAGTAGGGGGTGCGTCTTATACAAAGGTGCGACTTATACACCGGAAAATACGGTAGTACTAGCATGGAGATGGCGAACTCTGCTATTCCCCGAACAGGTTTTCACCATTCCACTGAATAATCCACCGTCCGCTAAATACAAATTTTCGCCGCTAAAGTTATCAAAATTCCGCCAGATCTAACGGAATATCCGCTGAGATGGCAACACTGCACACGGGCTACCTGTGAGGGCAGCAGCGATGTACGAAAGGTGCGAGCTGTGGTTGGCTGAGCAAATACGAAAGGGGGCAGGCTGTGATTGGCTGATCAAAACTCACAAAACAGCAACAAAAAAAGAAAGAAAAGGCGAAAGGAGGAAGCTGCCAGCTCCTTCGTTCCTGCTCTCCGAGCCGACGGTAATGCGGAGACAGCATGAGAGAGAGAGAGAGAGAGAAAAAAAAAAGCCGTTCCGCAAGTTGGAGAACGCACCCAACAGGAATACAGTCTGAGCCCCCGAGCCCTCACGTTTTTCGAGCGTTTTGGGTGTTGGCTGAGGCCCGGTGGCGCGAAGGTCACGGGGCACAGCGAGTGCCGAAGCGCACCTTCCAGCTCGCGCGGCGTTCGATATGTCCGATGGTGGGTAAAAATACCGTTCGATATACATGCGAATTTCCACACTTTACAAAGGATTTTCAAGGGGATAATTTACGAGTTCGATATAGCCGAAAATTCGATATATGTGGGTTTGATATATCCGGTTCGACTGTATAGGCACTGGATCTTGACTTGCAATGTAGTGCCGCTGGGAGATTTCTCTTGTGCATAGTTGAACAATAAAGATTCGCAGCATGCACGTTAACTCAAAGCGGAATGCGTGTCTCTCTGTCAAATCTTTCTTCTGTCTCTCATTGCCCATTAGCAGTGATTTTGCTGTGGGAAACACCGGAGCACACTGCATTCTTCGCCCCTCCACAGGTGTTAGTGGAGCTGAAACACCCTTCCCTACCTGCTTCGCCCCCCCCCCCCCCCTTTTTTTTGTGCGGACAACTGTGTCATCACTACCGAGATGACAGATTAGGCGCTGGTGGAAACTGCCCACGACCACGGTGACGACGATGGACCTTCGGAAGTCGACTTATCACGCGTTTTGCCATTTTGGGCCGCGCTGCGGGTTCGTGAGACCATGGCCTCCACGATTAGCTCTGGCAACGTGCAGTCCCGTTGCCAGAGCCAATCTCAGAGGCCATGGCTACACGATGACAGAGCAGCCTTGTGTTGATGTCCTACAAACGTTCCTATTGCCACCCCTCACGAACAAGCAACTCAGCAAAATCACGCAGTTTCTTGCCGCTAAATAAATGTTTTCGGTGAGCTCTGCCTTCAGTTCCTTGTTTGTTTAATTTCTGCATTCCTTTTTCAAGTTTTCGAGATGAAAACTGCATATAACGAAAACCTGTTTGTAACAAATTGCAACTGGGTAAAGATTATCAAATGGATTTTACAAGTGGACTCTCTCGTTCAAGCACAGTCCTATTTGCAAGTTCTTGTGCTAGTCACACCCACTGGAGAACAAGGAAGCAGTAAAGAAGCACCTGAGGTCTGACTGAGGAATGAGCACATGGCCCATAGACAACATGCCCAAGCCACCCAGTTCCTTGGGGGTGTAGAACACCACGGGTGGGAAGCGGCTGGGCATCTTCGAGTTGAGGCCAATCTTGATACGGGTCTGGATCTTGTTCTCACACTTCACTAGCAGGTCAAGCAGCTCTTGCGTATTGACCACAGCCTCCCGGAAGTATGTCATCAGGCCAATCAATGCCGTGTTCCATTTGTTCACAATCTGCTCACAAGCAACAAAAAATGCCACACATTTAGTGCACTTGCAACAGATCACATTGTACAAGAGTTAGCGACAGAGTATAAACAGTACTAGAGCCCATGAAAGAGACTGGAGCTGTTACTGAGTACGGTTATACCTTGCCATAGCATTACATTTTCCTTGAACATATCAGCCCATCCAGGTGGCCAGCAAAGCGCTGCCTGCGGATCTACTGGCACTGCTTGATGTTCTTATACTTAGTATATGAAAGCATTATGGACATGCACTTATTATGGATAGCCAATGCGCTGCATTGGCTATCCAGCTCAGTGTTCATAGCAACTTCGAAGAAAAAAATTCAAGCATTTTTAAGGACTTTCAAGCACCTAACGAAGAATTTTCAAGGACTTGAAACAACCCTTGTTGAGACTGTAGAAAAAGGAAACACTAGCTTTTGCAGCATGAAGCACATCCTTCATTGCACACAAGCCACACACAAGGCACCAAGGCACTTTTTCACAATTAATAGCTAATTTAATGGAATTCTCACAGTTCCTTTTTCGCTCATATTTTGTTTACACTGTTTTCCGCAGGTTTCAGTATACTTCCGCTAGTTTGCTTAAACTGATTCAGCTCCCAATATGGACGTATTGCGTGAGCGCGTGTGCACGTGACACACAAACAAAATGTGCATTGCCAGCCTTATAATTTTTTAACCTTATATGAATATACAGATGACATAATCGCCGCTAATATAACACAAAAATGCAGGAAAAAACACAGACATGACGACACAGGCAGCACTTCCAACTTACTTCGTGTCATTTTAGGGGCAATTATGTCCCATAGCAAGTACCAACTAGGCAATGAACACGTTCACCTGGTGAGCAGATATGCACACATACTAACACATGTGCAAAGGGGTAGGGCACCCTTCCCTCTCCACTGCCATAAAATAAAATCCTCATTAACCATCTGATCAAAAGTAGGCTCGTGCGAACATAACTTCCTAGGCTCAAAGTGAATGGAAATTAGTGTCGAATAATTTTGAAGTGACTTCAAATAGTAACGGGATTTGAATTGTAGTAGGATGCAAATTATATGTGCAAATATAATTTAAGTTTTAAGATTTCTCATACTTAGGCAATATAAGATGCTAATAAAGAGAATGACTGAAGTGCAGATGTGTGGCTTCATGCTGCGACAGATTTCCCTGACAAGGTGGTTCCTCGACACAGCAGTCCCGTGTTGCAGTGAAACCATCTTTACGGAGGGTTACATGTGGTGGAATGTCTATTCATTCTTTTTAAATACTTTCAAATATTCAATTAATGTCATAGCAAATTGGAACAGTGTAATACGATCTCGATTATTTACACAGAATTATCCAAAATGCAACTGCTAAAAATTGGCTCAACAAAAGTGTATTGACAAAATTAAAGGACATTTAAGGACCTACAAGAATGTAAGAGTTTTCAAGGCCTTGAAAAAGCTATTTCAAAATTCCAGAGTTTTCAAGGGTTTCAAAGACCACTACGAGCCCTGCAGCTGCAGTTGAGCCAAGCCAGTCTTGGTCAAAATCTTCCTGTGTCATGCCAAATTGCATTTGCCGAATAAGTCACAAACGCATAGAGTAATACCTTGTTAACTCGATGTAGCAGTGATGGAAGCGACATTTTGCTTTTTGGAGCACACTCAGGAGCAGAAAAAATGCCAATTTGGAGCAGCTATTGACATTTTCGGAGCAGAAGGCAAAATATTTCAAACGACTCCTGGAGTTTAAAGGATTATTTAAGCATCTCATAAGTATTATCACTTATTAGTAAGATATTGCACATACATTTATCACTGCAAATTGCAACAAACAAATAATTAAGCAGATGGGTGATCACTGACCACTAAGTAAGATGAGCTATATATTTAAAATACAGTAGAACCCCGCTGATACGTTTTTGAAGGGACCGTAGGAAATAAACGTAAGAGACGGGAAACGTAAGAGCCGAAAAACAGGAAAAACGGCAAAATATTTAGTGGTACAGAATATTATTTCAATTCTTACGAGCAGCACGAAAATTGGCGCGCTCAGCCGCGATCTAGTCGATGGATAGAAATGCGGAGCTTAGGACGGCCTCATCCACAGAAATGTAATCAACGTATGTGATTTTTTTAACACCAACAGCTGTATGCATGAAAGAACTAAGCACACACAATCACGAACGGCGCGGCGAGTCCGACCGCGAACCGCGCGCACGACCCTGCGAGCTCCAACCAGCTCGAACTCCTCCCGTTCTCCGACAAATAACGATGATGATGAGTCTACGCCAACGCGATGGCAGAAGTGAATGCCAATCTCGAAGGCCTTGCTTTCGCAAGCAATTACGTCATACACGCCATGTTTGTGCAATACAAATCTCAAAGGCTATGCTTTTGTCAATAGTGAATGCCAATCTCGAAGGCCTTGCTGTCGCGAGCAGTTACGTCATAGACGCCATCTTTGCAATTTGAATCTCGAAGGCCATGCTTTTGTTTGCATCAATTGCAAGATTCTGTTGCTTGCGCCTCTCATGCGGCTAACATTACGGTCAAATGAGGCCAAGCTGCGTGAAAATGCACCATGGCCGCTCTCTTTGGTAGTCACTCGGTCGGCTCCGAGCGCACTTCGCGACGTATCATACGGGAACGGTCCGACAGTTACGACATAAAAGCGGGGTGCCCAATACATTGTATCCTATGGGAGCTATGCCAGGACCGGCGGAAAACGACGTAACAGCCGGGAAAACGCAGCAGTGAGGAACGTAACAGCGGGGTTCTACTGTATCGGGTACTTGTGATAAAAATGATGTAAAACCGATGAAGCTGAGCCCCGAATTATAAAAGAAACTAGAATCACATACAGTAGTTTATAATCGGTAACAGAGCAAAGAAATCTTATTTCTATATTTCCCCAAAAATACCCTGCATTTGAAATTCCAAGTTCGGATAACCAAGTTCGGATAGGTTGAAAAAACAGTCTTGCCATTTCTTGTGGTGAAAATGATGTCGGAAATGACAAAGTGATAAATACGATCAGTCACACATCACAGTCCTCCCACCAGCAGTTAGTACTCAGTAAGATATCGAACTAATCTCGCACACATTTTACCAAAATAGTCTGCCTGTCATGTACAGCTACATACAGCTAAATCGGACACATATCAAGAATGCCACTACTTGTGGTATTATCGATATGATAGTATCGAGCTAGTATAGAAACTCCATACTAGCATACCTATAGTACACACTATACTCGCGGACGAATTTTCTTGGCAGTGAAGAAAAGGCTACGAGGGCGGAGCTAATGCATATTACTGCTCCGCAAACTAGTCCGGTATGGCGCGCATTTCGAACTTAGTTTCAGTTTATGAACCTTCCGTATCTCTTGTGACGGCTGTTGGATTATTCGAGCGACCATGGTCGAATAATAACAGTGCATACTACTTGATTCGTCTGCTTAGACAGCCATCTGTTAGTGAAACTCTTCACAAGTTCCTTCGGCGAGTCATCAGAAAAGCTGGAGGGCGACGAGCACTCACCTCAAGACGGAAGGCACCATTTTGACTCTGAGGAGCACGTAAAATGCGACGTTTTCACACGTGCAAAAAGGTGAAATGACACTGCATATAGTAAAACAAATATAAATTTTATATCTCCTTGGTGCGTGCTGCGCCTCTTTTCAAACAGTGTCCCATGAAAATGGAGCAATGTTGTTTTGCTTAATTCTCACACAGAAAACAAGGAGTACGCAATGGTGGGCCTTTTTTTCAGCGGTAGTACACGCATAGTTTGGCTCTGCAGCCTTCTCTTCATTGCCAAGAAAAGTGTCCGCAAAATAGAGAATGATAGTAGACAGCTTGTTTTTTGTTACGTTTAGGATCCCTGGATGATCATGTGCTTAAAGTTCATTTTTTCAGTTTAACAATGCCATTTCAAAGCAGGTCCGGAGCAGTTACTAACAAAAATTACAGTTTGGAGCAGCATGGAGTCTCTTTTGGAGCAGTTTGGAGCAATTGGAGCAGCACTTCCATCACTGATGTAGCAAAAAACAGCAAAAGACTTTGACCTGAGCCAATTTTTTGGATAATTAATATTGCAGTAAGAGCAGTGAAAAGTGGAGTTCATTCTAAAAGTTTCGCAACTACCGCCCAGCTTTTCAACAAAGCTTCTATATTGGCTCTTTGTAAAGTCTTCAAATAAAAAAAGACAACAATAAAGCATTCCGGAGTTATTTAAGCAGCCGAATTTAGCAGCACTGCATTTTTATTTAGCGCAGAAACACTGCAGACAGCTGCTCTGTCTGTGGTAGCCGCCCTGGTACCTGGGAAACTGTCCATGAGCTGCTTTTACTTACTTTTCTGATCTTCCTAAAATTTGCAGGAAGAAACCTGTTCCTTCCTTGGTTTCATGACATCATAAATTCTAAACATTATCCCTAGGACTCTACACTCTGACATAAAACGATGATAACAATGCGGCCGCTTACCTTGGTGAAAGTGGTCGATCCAGATGCCATAAGGATTTGTCGAACTCGATTGTGGAAACGCTGCATCGACTCATCATCGACTCGCAGGAAGCACTGCGCTGTTCTTTCCTTGGTCACCTGTGTGCACAAGATGGTATTAGCTGCAGCAGTTCCTTCTTTCCCACTTTAGTAAGGGTAGAAACTTTTTTTTTTTTGTACAGCATATAACTCCGCCATTCGTAACTCCACAAATACTTACCTACTCAACGGAATATTAACATCTCATGAATGGCCTTTACCTTCAAATTAAAAAAAAAAAGCAATGGTGGCCACCAAGAATGAGCTCAAACACCAGCTGGAAAACTAAGCGAATTGGCTGATGGAACTGCAACCTTGAGAGTAATATGAAGTATGAACACATCGTAAATCTGCAAAAAGTTACCTATACTCTATCTCAGTGGTACCTTGCACCACAGTGGAAGTTGCAGGGCTCATTAGCCAATAGAAAGGCCCCTCAAGACGTGTTCATCCGTGTTGCATCGTCTGCTCATAGTCTATATGGCATCGGCTCGCCTGCTTTGTTGGTACTTGCTCCTCGCCATGCAAGAACCTCTTCAGGAACGACACGTCGCCATTTCTTTGATGTTCAGAAACACCCTAGTACATAGGAGTGTTCACTGGCGCTTGTGAGGAACGCGGTTCTTTTTATAACAGCATTCATACTGGCAATTTCCCCTAGTTCTGTTTTGACTGCACGAAACACATTTAGTGCTACTAACCTTGCTTCTTTGAAAAAACACTGGATCTTTGGCCTATAGCACTCCGGAGATTCGTTCGACGCACTTTCAGCGGCCATCATGTACCGTTCTTGAGCAGAACAACTAATTAGTGGCGAAGGAAACAATTATAGGCATTCAGGGTGTTTCGCATCATCAACACATCACCGGCGCTAATGTTCTGGCGCCATGCCCAATTGACATCAAACCACTTTTACAGCTCGGCACAGCCTCTGTAATCCAAACAGCATCAAAACAAAGAATTGCGTCCCTCTTAATCATACCGTGGCTTTGGGATGTTAAACCCCGACAATTACAGTAGATCCCGAATATATCGAACTCGGATATATCAAATTATTGGCTATATCGAACAGTTGAGAAATCCCCTTGAATTTCCCATGTAAAAGTATGGGGCTGGTATGCACGTATATCGAACTCCCGCACAGCGAAACATCCGCTATATCGAACGCTGCCCCGCGCCGAAGCCCAGAAAGGGCATTTTTCCTAACAAATATTCATAATTTTTAGGCCGCATGCTTATAAGTTCCAGTCCCTCGTCACGCGCAGGTGACGAAATTGCGTTGCCCTAGTTCGTTGCGCAGCGCTTGTCAGTTCACCGGTATATTTGACGCGCGATCCGCAGATTTTAATGCATGGGCTAGTGTTTTTCAAAGAGGCGGATTGCCGAGGGCACCAAAATGAGAATTCGAAGTGACTTGGCAGCCTTGTTGTAATGTTTGCATTCCCTTCCATGTCTGTTCGCGCACGATGGCATGCAGGCCCGCAAAGCATGGCCTTCGAGATCCGCAACCTCGCGACGTATTTCTAGTGTTTTCGGTTTTAAAATGCAGATGTCAGAGGCTACGCTTTTTTTCGCATTTCTCGCCAAAGTAGCGGCTGCCTTCTACATAGCCACAAGTGCCATCGGTATCGCCAACAGGTCGACGGTGGAGAAATGTTTCTTCGTGCAGCGTTGTTAGCGTTGTCTCTTGTGGCATGTGTACTTCTCGCTCCGTTCTTGATAAATCGTCATTCGGGAGTCAACTAAACATTGTCCCGCTCGTAGCGATAAAAATGATGACCGGTGCTTGGAACAACGTCAAGTAAAGCACAGTCGTGCACTGTTTCCTTACGGGCCTTGGTGCCAGGTGACGACTGAGCGCGTCATGACCGCCGACTACGGCGTACGGTGCGTCAGTGAATTTTGCGACTTATTAGCGTTTTCGGGCGCCGTATCGGACGGGAGCACAGCGAGTGACTTTATCGGTGCAGATAACGATGTAGGTGTTTCTGATTGCATCGATGCCGAGATCATAGCTGACGTTGCCGGTGCTGCAGATATGGACCCATGCGGTTTGAAGATGCCAGCCGCCGCTGCCACCGCTAAACCCTTTACCGCGCTACAGAGCTCGCATCAGCGTTCAGCGTCGATCACCGCTGTTGTGGCCAAAGGTGTTGAATTTAACTTATCTGGAAAGCTTCAATGATATTGACGATGACTTGATAAATTCACGGCGCACAAGACAAGTTTATGGACTATTTGCATGCGAAATAAAGTGCGCTAACTTGCAAAAGAAGTAGTTCTTGCCTTGTTCTTTAGCATATGTGAGCGAATCGTTATGTTCGCGCTTTTTACGATTTCGGAAAACTGTGCCGAGGCCTGCAGTGCTTTAATTAAAGCCGTAAATACGCATATTTCGAATTATCGATATATCAAACTATTTCGCGGTCCCCTTCGAGTTCGATATATCCGGGATCGACTGTATTGTTCTTATTAAAACAATTGATCTAAATATTAGCGACAAAAGATACCTGATGCTTTACCGTCAGCATTAGATGAGACTAAGCGATGACAGATTATACCACTTATTTCTTGCTGTCCGAGTAGAGAGTCAGTAAAAAAGTATGAATTCAGATGGAAGCAGCGGTCTGGGCTATATGGGGGCTGCCATGTTGCTGTACGTCATCGCGGTTAGGGTGGCTATTACAGTTACCAGCCGGTAATCGCTACAATAATTCAGGGAATGCGAAGTGCATGCGCGGAGGGCCTAATGTACCATGTATCACTGTAATGCGTCATGCAAGCACAGCTAAAACCCTTGTATCTCGTTGATAACGAAACAGTTAAACTTGGAACTATATTTTATGCTGCATACTCGTAGCTTCAGCAATGCTGCAAGATAGTTGTGAGATGAGGCATAGGGGAGACCCGCTCAAGTTTCTCCACAGACGCCAGCACCTGCCATTCCCAATGATGCTACCGAGGACTTCTGATTTGGAGCAATTTTTGGAGCAGCAAAATTTCCGTTTTGGAGCACTTTGGAGCAGCAAAATTTTCATCTTGGAGCACTTTGGAGCAGATAATTTTGCATCTGGGAGCACTTTGGAGCAGCAAATTTTACATCCTGGAGTGCAATACAGAAGCATATTGCATTAACATTCAAGCACCTGAGTATTATTATGGGGCTCTTATGAAGGCTAGAAACATTTCGATTCATTGCAAATCTCATGGAAAAAATCATCTCAGGAGCATAGGCGTGCGCAAAGGGGGGGGGGGGGGGCAGATTTTGCGCCCCCCCTTAATTACCTAAGAGGGGGGGGGGGCGCAAAATCTGCCCCGTACATTGACCCTTGCGATAGCAATTATATGGACATTCTCGGCGGATTTTTGCTGTCGCCGTTGCCGTAATTTTTCGTATAAAGTATAAATTAATAACATCACCACGCGCATTCTAGCCGTGGGTATAAGCTCGCGAGCGCTGGCGACGAACGCGGCTGAAGCGCAGATTAAGCTAGCCGGCCGTCTGTCTCCGCCGCACTAACAGCGCATGAGATAACATCTTCCCGCGTGCAGGCCTGCCGTCGATTGCTCATCACACAGAGAGGGAACGCCCCGCCCGTCTTTCGTAAGGAGCATGAAGGGACGACGGGGAGCGGAAGGGGGGGGGGGGCATCGTTCGAAGGGCGCAGTCGCTAGCGCGCGCGCTATTACGAGGCATCAGGAGACGGCTCGTAAACTTGCTGTGCTCTCAACGCTTACTTCGCGTTTAGAGAACTCAGAGCAAGAAAACGCTTCGGTTCCTGGAGGGGCCATATTCCTTTAAACCAGCGTTTTGTTGAGTTACGTGAGATCGGATCCAAAAGAGTTAGCTGTTAGTCTTACTTCGTTTCACAATACAATTTTTTGGTATCGCATTCATTGCTTCGCTCTTAAGCGAAACTGAGTTTTTTTTAACCGTTAGCTATTAACCCCCGAAAGCGAGGGGCGGACGTGTAACATGGCGTAGCCGCTTCACTGTGGGCCGTCAGCGACGGGCCCGCTACTGACAGCTGCGCATTTGCGGCTGCTCCGACCAGGAGATATGATTTTACTAATGAGATGACATTTTTAAAAAAGCAAGCGAAAAATTCGAATTGGAACCCTAGCACGTGAGCTCGAAAGGGCAGGGCCTTTTAGGGGGTATTTACCGCAGAGTGATTACAAACTCGGATGTGCTGGTGGAAGGAATTACGAAAAAGCTGTTCTGGATGAAGGTCCATGGATAAAGTATATCTGAGGAAAAGTGTCAACGCGTTTCCACCGTTCGCGTGCTCTTCCATAAACGCGAAGCAAGGAAAATTCGATATATTGTCCCATATATCTACTGCGAGCGATCCCAGATTTCATTCCGCGATGTCCGGAAACAGAAGTGACAGACATTTTAGCGGCACTCATGTAGTTATTACTGAACATTGCTTTCCTTACGTGCCGTGCGAAGCTTGAAACGAGCTATCAGCAGCTTTTCTGGAACAGACGACGTCCGCCGATGAATCGCCGTCGCACTTTCTCGCTACCAATAGGCCTAGACGTCACGAGCCTCTGCCGAGAGCGCGTTTTGCTGTCGAGCGACGTGCAGAACAGAAGCTGCGTCGGCACCGTGCATGGCATCGTGGCTTACTCGTAATGCACGCGCGAGCGCTATTTATTCAGCGGAGCAATTCTTGGTCCATGATTGCGACTTTATTGGCAGCCCCAAGATCGAGCTGCACATGTTCTGACGCGACGGCGATGCGATTGCCGGTGATAGACGCCCCCAAACCCGAGACTTTGGCGCAGTTTGGCGCAAATTTCGTCGATATTATCAGGATGCCGCAGTAAATACAATTTGGCGCACTTTGGCGCAGTTGGCGCAGGAGTGGAATCACTGCATTCCTCTACTGGAGAAAGCGAAATTAAGCTGCTTGCTGCGACCCCTCCACTCCCCTTGGTTTCCCCCGCATTAGCGAAGCTCGCACTGCACATCAAACATCTCTCATTCTGCAATGTCGCCCGGACGGGGGACTGGTAATTACTGCTGCATTAAGAACTGCCATAACAACATTGTAAACACGAAAGGGTTGATTCCACCTGTAAAATTCTACCGAATCCAAAATAGATGGCACCGAGAAAGCTGACGACAGGCATGACTTACTGAAGTGCACCGAATAATGTAAACAAATTTTGTTGCATGCACTAGCAGTGCGTGGTCAGAGTTGATGCGTGCAGAGAGAATGAGTATCTGCACGAAGCACTGAACATAACCAGAGTTCATTCCTGCTTCACAACTGCGCAGATCAATCGAGTCACTGGGTGATACAGGTTCGCGTCATGGTTGTGCCGGCATTGAAGCAAAAATTACTACGGTGCGTTATGAAACAAAGAAACGAGCCCTTAAAATTCCCTACTTGATACATGTCAGTTGACTCCGCACCATCCTGTATTTACGCTGCTGCCGCTATTCTATATCAAAGAGGATGTACTAGCGAAAGGCATGTACATATGTCCTATTTGTGCCATGCGGTGCTATATTTAGTCTACTTACGCAGTTCTGATGGAAATGCGTGGTAGCCAACAGAGGAGACACGGATTTGTGGCGGATATATTTTGTGGAAAACACCACTCTCATGGGGCAAATGTAGTGAATACGACACCCTATCACGTCGTCTCCCGTTTTTCTTCTTTGTTCAGTTGCGCCACAAATATTTCGTTATGCAAAAAGCCCTTCGCCCAGACCAGGATGATGTAATCTACTATTACCTGCTCCGCATCTTCTACAAGGCTAACCAGACGCTGCTCTTTCGTCACACTGCAGCTATGAAAGCAATCCTCAGCCACACGGATCTTCTTAGAACGCCTCGCAACCCGTCAAAACGAGCAGAGTGCGCGCAAGGTAACAGGAACTCAAGGCGGCGTGAAGGGGAGAGGTGTACAGTCATGTTACGGGCTTTTTCTCCACACTCAGTGGCAGCGCCCCACATTACAGCACCCCTCCTCAATGCGAGTCTCTCCTATAGTCAACAATTCCCTACTCAATAGAACACCATTAGCAGGTATGTACACAGAAATTGGGCAAACTCCACTACTCAACACTAGTCCATTAAAAATAAAAAGAAATAGAGTAAATAAATAATTAAACGGAACGAATAAATACATAAATCACCAAACAAGTAAACAAAACGTGTAATTAAATAAATAAATACACAAATAGTAATGCTACAGAGGACTTCTGAATTGGAGCAATTTATGTAGCAGCAATACAGTCGACGTCCGATTTCCCGGACGCCCGAAATTCCGGACATGCCCGATTTCCCGGACTCATCTGTGGCACCGTCAAGTCCCCCATAGAGTCAATGTATTAAAAAGTCCGAAATTCCGGACGCTTATAGCCTTCGCCATCCGATTTCCCGGACTTTTTGCAGTTAACCACCGACCCAAAGCCACCACCGGCGCCGCCATTTTGGTTGTTTTCATATCCTCGAACCCACCATACTCGCATCGCAGGTGTGGCCAGCAGCACCGCCGCACCGCGCCGCGGCTGCCGTAACCTCGAAACCGCACGTGTCAATCCGTTGCCAGCCGTAGCTTAGCCAAGCCAAACCTCACTGTGTTCCAGAGGTGGAAGCAGGCTTGAGTGTTTTGGAGCAGCTCAGGGAGCAGGAATAATGCTGTGTTGGAGCAGCTTTGGAGCACCAAAATGTGTGTTTTGGAGCAATGCAAGTTAGTTTTGGAGCAGAATTCTAGGGTCAAACATCATTGTTGTTTAATTTTTTTGTTCTGGTAATGTGACGTGTTATCTCGGGGGTGCTTGCAAAAACGGATCGGGAGAGAGTGAGACGGGCTCAGGAGACCGGGGTAGGACGGGCAAAAACAACAAAGTTTATAATGAGCAAAAAGGACACATACAGAAAAGAGCGTTAAGAACACTGAACAATATAACAAAACCTATTTACATTTCCAAAAATCTAACCCGAACCGAAACTAGCTAAACAAAGCGCTTTAGCTAGGCTTAGCTATGTCTCCACTCAGTCTGGCCACTATGGGCCTTGCGGGAATGGAACGTTCTTACAGTACGTCGCGACGACTCGAAGTCCCCGTCGCGTCAATCCCTCGTCGAGACCGTCGCCGACGTCCTCAGTAGTCCTCGAAGTTCATCGTCGGTCGCTTTCGTCCAGCCTACCGCTTGTTCTCGTCGCGTGTGTCCTCCGTAGTCTACTCCGTCCTCGATCCGTCGAGGTTAGGCCTAACTGGGCCTTGGTCCCTTGCTTCGGGACTCCACAGGTGACGGTCGTCTCATTGACTGCACTGTGGTCTGCAGCCGTCCTGCCGAGAAGAGAAGGGCTGCTGGCGATCCCGGAACTGCTGTAGTGAGGGGCGACGGTCCGGGCAGCCTCGCTTGGAGCCTTCCAAGGTCGACGGCCACTCCCCGGGCCTTGCGTGCCACCACCTCCAGAACCGAGTACCAGCCGCTTTCGCCGCGGGTGCGACGCTTGCTCCTTCCTCGATCTTCTCCGTCCGGTGCCCCACAGCACAGTGCCACGATCATCCTTCGTCGTTCACCATTACGGCTCGGGTCGCATGCCACGAGCCCCTATCTGGCCAATCCTCTGCGTCGACGTGGCTGGTGCGCGTGCCATCGGGTGACTTTGCTTCTCGCGCACTATCGCCGCGCTTCCACGTTCGGCACGCGCCTCGTGCCTCTCCTTTACTCATCACAGGTAAACACAAGAAATTCCAACGATTTTAGAAAACATTCAATACTGATGAACAAACCACACTTAACACAAATGATATATATATATATATATACATATATATACACGCGCGCGTACGTGTTATCATTAAAACGTCACAGCTGTGATAGAGCAATGACTCAGTAAAATGAGATAAGCGATGTTTTGAATAGCTACACTTGACTAGATTGACAAATGAAAAATATTCATGGTAATGAATGTTTTTCAGCAGCGGCGTTTTCGCGCCGCGTTTGCCGGGTTGCTACATTTTCGTCAAAAGCCTACGCCGGCTTCAAAAAGTTCCTTCGAAATGCACGGAGGTCAGCGCCGTCTGGAGGCATCGGAAGAAACCAAACAACACGCTTCTGCACCCTAAACTCCACTTGTCGGACGAGCGAGTGACGCGCCATGCGAGGCGTTTTCTTTTCTACTTCGAGTAGGAAGATGCGGCGGCGCAATTTTGAGATGGCGTTCGTCAAAATTATGCATGCAACCCTCCGACCACGCGTCAGTCGCGCACGAAATCAAGCCGTTCTGGACGCAACGGCGCAATTTCTTGAAGGCGTTCGTCAAAGAACACGCGCGCCTCTCCAAACGCGCGTAAATCGCGCCAAAAATTGCGCCATGCGGTTCCACCTTTTCCCTTCAAGTTCCCTTCCAAGATTTGTCAATAATTGGTGTCGATTATATGAACGCAAATATGGTATTGAGGTGCGATGATACCTAGATGTCGCAAGTGCACAATTTGCATACCGTGGTTCTGTTTTCGTACTACGTCACCTTCGTCTTTTGAGTAATAAACGTTCCAAGTGTCTATCTTGTTATTTTTGTATATTTCGTCACTCGCCACCTCATGTACCGAACCACACACAGCAACGGCAGTGAGCGGCATGTAATGTTGTGCTGCGGATGGTAGGAGCTACAGCGTACTCCACCACGAGCCGCGCGCAGGTTCTGACGAGCCAAAATCAAACACCGCGACCGATCTCACTGGCGAGAATAAGCTCGTCTCTGCACAAGCGTGTTTACAGGCTGCATTTATAACCTCTAAGGGCTTGTGTGCAATGCAAAATATTCTGCACATGGAGAGGCACACTCTCAAGAAAAAAAGAAAGAGTTTCGGAAATGGTCCAACCGACTTACATAAACCAAAGCCCTGTGAGTCGTTTCGCGGTTTGCAGTCGCTTCATTGACCGCAAACGGATAAAACAAACTTTTCTTTCTCATGCACACCTTATGACACAAAATCCATATTACACACTCAGCTATACAGCGGTTTCATTAATGCAAAGTTTCCAAAAAATGGTCGCGCGTTTACGTCCGCGGCAGCTACTCGCACTATCCTCATGGCTTCACATGAAATTAAATATTCGCAGCAAATAGAACCGTTTTGACATTATGAAGCGTCAAGGCACTTACTTTTATTCATGTTCACAATGCCAGGCCACGATGACAGCAACCGCCTCGTGCGCGCAGCGCTCCAGAAAACTCCGTTGCCGCCGGCGTCACAATCGAAATATGGCCGCACAACTCACTTTCTTGTAGCTCTCGCTAGCTTTTTTGAGCCTTAATTCGACAACGTAACGACAGCGCGCCAAGTGATGTGATGATTATATAAGCTCGCATAGGCGCGCCATGATACGGATGACAGCGGCACATGAAGGCACCAAACGTAGCCTCGGTGATCGGTTCTGGCAGCGCACCGGAGCCCATCGCAGAGGCCATGAACCAATGATCGCTTGGGAGCAGTTTGGGCACAGTAACGCGTTTTGGAGCAGGATGGCGCAGCAGAAGTGGATGGGCGCAGCGTGGCGCAAATGGCGCAGCACTTCCACCCCTGCTGTGTTCGTTCACGTGTTGTTTTGTCAGCTCTGCCAGCACTGCGGTCGTGTCTGCGGTTGATCGTTTGCTGCTGCGCGCTATCTTCAGTGATCACGTTTCCCGACTGTAACGAGCATGTGGCACCCTGCCTAGCCTAGTTTCATTACCTCGCCAGGTTCGGCAGGCAACCTTGGTCGTGCGTGAAGAATGAACACTGACGAGCGCGGCTCGGCAGTCAGTAGCTGTTACCCCGCTGTTGTGTCGTGCGACCCCTGGTGCCATGCTGAGACACCAGTGCTGTTGTGCTTTCTATTCATGCTACTGAGGGGAGCTGGGTCTCTGCCATGCCTCTGTGCTACCACCAATCCGGCGTGGTCATGCCGGTCATGTGACCCGTGCCTCGCTGACCAATAGCCTTTCCTCTCTGTCCTTAAAACCGCCTGCAATAAACGCGGGAGAGCAGTCTCCCGTCAGTATCACCGAAGCTTGGTCTCTGCGTCGTCACTCCGCGCGCCCTCCCGTCGTTCAGCCTCTCCGTCGGCCCGCCGCGGGTTACGCCGCGCTCCTGCCCTACACAACACATGGCGACGAGTTACTGAACCCGGTTCAACAGGCGACGCCAGGAAGAGCACGACGTAAGTGACACTCACCTCGAGTCGCATTTCTCCTGCACGTCAGTGCTTTGTCCTTCCTGCTTGCTACATTGGCGTCGACCTGACTTTTCTTGTTCCCGCTCCGGCTCCCTCTACGACGCCAATTTCCTGCTTGAGCCTTCTGCCTACCTCCTGCACACATGGCGGCCCTTTTTGCCAACCTTCCTCCATTCCTCGACGTGCCCGGCACGCCTCCTATTCCGTGGCATAAATGGAAAAAAATTTTCAGGCGGCCGGCGGAAGCGGCTGGGAGGACGAAAGACGCGCGTCAGCACTTCTCAGCGCGCTCGGTGTCGAGGGCCAGCGGAAATACTTCGCCGCGCAGGAGCAGCTCGAACCTCAAGGCGTCCAAAATGCTCCACACACAGCCAGCACGCCGGCGGCGTTGGGCACAGGTGCGGTGTCGACGACGGAAGCGGCGGCGGCGACGGAGTACGACACGTTGCTACAATTCCTAGACGGGCTCTTTGCCGAGACGACTAACGTGCTAGCCGAGTGGCACCTATTCACGAGCCGCGAACAACTGCCCGGCGAAACCTTCCTCGAATTCGTCGCAGCTCTCAAGGAGAAAGCCCTCTCGTGCAAGTTTGGCGCCACTTACGACGACAGAGTGCGGGACCAAGTAATTCACGGAGTTGCCAACGCACATGTACGGGCCAAGCTACTGTCGTACGGGGAAGCCCTTACGCTGCAGAAAGCCGAAGAAGTTGGACGCGACTTGGAGGCGCTCAACAAAGCCAACGCGGCATTCGGAGAGAATGAACGGCTACTCGGCTCGCTCGCCGGGGACGGCGGTAGCGTCCAGCGCGTCGCACGTGGCTACGCAGCAGCATCACAAAATGGCGGGTCGGCTTCCTCGGCGGCCCCGCATGTGACTCAACATGGCGGCGGCTTCCCCCCCAACTCGGGTGGCCGCGTCCAAGATGGCTACGCGGGCTCGTCAGCGCGCCTCCAGGACGGCGTTCGCGGCCAAGATGGTCAGCCTGCTTCCAAGCCTCTAGTTGGCCCTTGTTTCCGCTGCGGCAAGTCAGGGCATTTGGCGAATTCCAGAAATTGTCCGGCAAAAAACAAAACTTGCCAATTTTGCCGCATCAAGGGGCATTTCGCGGCAGTCTGCCGTAAACGGCAAGCGTCGGTGCAAGAAGTTGCCCCCGTCCAAGACGCTGACTCCGGCACTGCCACAGTCCTGTCCGTGCAGGCTGCGCCGACTAGCCCAAGAGACTTGCGCATCCCTGTTATCGTCGGAGGACATAGCCACATGTCATTGCTGGTGGACACCGGAGCCACTGCATCGTTAATGACCAAGAAGGACTTCGACATGCTTTTCGCTTCGAAGCACCGACTGCTCCAAACGTCCATCCAACTGCAGAATTTTTCGAAGCACCGCATACAGGTCCTAAGGTATTTCCGCACAGACTTGCAGCACCATGGCAAGCGGGCCTTTGTCACCTTCTACGTGACCGCACACGGCACTTCACTGCTGGGGCTCGACGCCATCCAGCAGTTGGGACTCCTGATCGACGGCGCAACGCTAACGTGTCGTCTGGCTTCACCCGTTTCCTCGCAGCTTCCTGCAGGTGTGCCTCCGGGGTTCGAGCACCTGTTCGACGGGGAGCTGGGACTTGTCAGGGACTACGTCCACCGGGTCAAGAGGCGGCCGGACATCGTACCAGTGTCCGTCAAGCTACGTCGCCTGCCTCTGGCGCTCCGGCAACAAGTCGCCAGCGAGCTGCGTCGACTCGAGGACAACGACGTCATCGAGCGGGTGTCGGCATCCGAATGGGTGTCGCCACTCGTGGTCGTCCGTAAGGAGGACGGGGACATCCGCCTCTGCGTCGATCTGAGAGAACCGAACAAGGCCATCGTCGTCGACGGGTTCCCACTGCCCCATGTGGATGAACTGCTTCAAATGTTGAATGGTGCGTCATACTTTTCAAAATTGGACTTAGCATCAAAATACCACCAACTGCTCCTAGAGGAATCTAGTAGAGATTTAACTACGTTCATTACACATGAAGGATTGTTTCGATTTAAAAGAGTATGCTTTGTTCTAGCCTCCGCACCTGCGGTATTTCAAAGAATGATGTCTAGTATTTTGCAAGGCTGTAACAATGTTGCGTGTTACTTGGACGACATACTAGTATGGGGAAGCTCGAAGTCTGAGCATGATGCGAATTTGAAGAAAGTGTTAACCTGCATTGCGCAGAGTGGCATGAAACTGAACCAGAAATGCATTTTTGCGGTGAAGGAGTTAACGTTCTTGGGGCATAAAATTTCTGCAGAGGGTATATCGCCCATGGAAAGCAAAGTTCGGGCAATCCTTAATGCTCCTCCTCCTACGTGCCTGAAAACCCTTCAGTCCTTCCTTGGCCTTACAGGGTATTACGCAAAATTCCTTCACCACTACGCAGATCTCGTTGAGCCACTCCGCAACATGCTCAGACAGGGCCAACAATTTTCTTGGTCAGAAGATGCGCAACCCAGCTTTGAACAAGTGAAAGCTTGCCTTGCATGTGCTCCTGTCGTAAAAATGTTTGATCCTTCATTGCCAGTGGTTGTTACGACAGATGCTTCTGATGTTGGTCTGGGTGCAGTGTTACAGCAACTTGTCGGTTCTCAGTTACACACCATCGCATTTGCATCTAGGACCTTAACTCCTGCAGAACGAAAGTACTCTGTGGGCGAGAGAGAAGCATTAGCATGTCTATTTGCATGTGAGAGGTGGCACGTCTATCTATGGGGAAGGCGTTTCACGCTCAGGACGGATCACCAGGCAGTAGTTGCCCTGCTAGCGGCAGGTAACTCAGGCAGACGTCCTCTCCGTATCTCCAGGTGGTCGGCCAGGCTAATGTATTACAACTTCCACTTAGAGTACTGCAAAGGGTCTGAGAACCGTGCGGCTGATGCATTGTCGAGACTTCCATTACAAAATGATAGTTCCACTGTTCAGGAAGAGGAGATTGTCTCCCTTGTAACCACTGTAGTCGACAAGCAGACTGTTCAGGCAGCTACTGCGTCTGATGAAGCATTGCAACGGGTCATTCACTACGTAACTCAAGGATGGCCCCAAAAAAAAACTCTAGACACGGCACTGATGTCCTACTTCCACGTACAGGAAGAGCTTTCTTTCGTTGACGGACTCCTGATGCGGGGCGAACGTGCAGTTATTCCAAATGTCCTAATACAGACTTTCTTGCAGTTAGCCCATGAGTCGCATCAGGGTATTGTTCGCACTAAGCAGCTGCTACGTGAGCGCTATTGGTGGCCTCACATGGATAGGTGTGTGGAAGAGTTTGTAAAGCAATGTCACATCTGTCAGCTCGCTGATAAGTCCGCTAAAACTACAGTACCTCCATTTCAGCCAGTACAGTGGCCTGAGCAGCCATGGCAGCAGTTAGGCATGGACATCATAGGTCCTCTGCGTACAGCTCCTAACCCTACATATGCTATCACCTTAATGGATTATTATTCTAAGTGGCCTGAAGTCCTTTTTACCAATTCAATCACGACGCAAGACGTCATTAAGCTGCTCAATGCTGCTTTCAGCCGTGAAGGTCTCCCTGAAACCTTAGTTACAGATAATGGACCCCAGTTTACGTCCAGAGAATTTCACGCTTTCTTAAAGGAAAGAGGCATTGTCCATCACTTCTCATCCAACTATTACCCGCAGGCAAACGGGCTAATAGAGAGATTTAACCGTGTTCTCAAGGAACACATTCAGGTAGCTAAACTGCACCAGAAAGATGTCATTCAGAGCACTACAGAGTTCTTAGGGTCTTACAGGATCACTCCTCATTCTACTACTGGTTGTTCACCAGCTGTTCTGCTTCACGGTCGCCAACCGCGATCAACCTTAGACATCAGTAAACATAAGCTTCCGGGGTTGCCACAAACCTCCCCTGCAGCACTTCGTGAAAAGGCTCAGCAAAAGCAGCAGAATACTAAGTCCTATGTAGATGTGCGCAAGGGTGCCAAACAAACTCTGATTAAAGTAGGCGATAAGGTAAAGGTTAAGCGACATACGAAAGGTCCGTTCAGGTTCAGCAAACCCCTTACAGTCCTACAACAAGTCAATCCGTCCACATTCCTCCTCAGCGACGGCAAGAAGTGGAATGCTTCAAAGTTAACGCTTGTTCCACATGTAGCTGCAGCATCCCTTCCGTTAATGCCTCATTCTGAGCCCATCACTGATGCAGATCTCCTCTCTTGTTACGATGACTTCGGTAATCTTCCCTCTACTTCCAATACAGAGCTGTTGCCTCGGCAATCCATTCCTAGTGCCCCGGCTGTCCAGTGCGCAATGCACCGGCTGAAGTGCACACTCCGATGCCTGCGACCTAGGATCAACCATCGGGACTTCAGGAGGAAAGTCCTGGGTGTTCCTCCTCACCTACAGTAAATGCACCAAATTCCAACACGGGGGAGGGAAGAGATGGGAATGGGTCTTCAAAGTCGGCTCAAGACAGCCGCAGCCCACAAAGTTTTTTGCCTGGGAGTGATGGGAATGGGTCTTCAGAGTTGGCTCATGGCAGCCACAATCTGCCAAGTTCTTCTGGGAGAGATGGGGACGGGTCTTCAAAGTCGGCTCCCGACAGCCGCAACTCTCAAAGTCTTCCTGCAGGGCCTGGGTCACGTCGCCCACAGCGGACGCGCAAGCCCCCAGCCCACTTGAAGGACTACATCACAGACTAAAGTAGTCCGCATCTTCTGGGGCTATACTGCCTTAGAGGCCCGCAGTATAGCCGCAGAGGTCTAGTGCGTTTGTGTGAACTTTTCGTGCATAGTGCAAGCTGGCACTTGTGTTGGTGTGGTGAAGTGACTTTTTTTTTGTGTGTGTAACATAGGTTGTAATATGTACATCTAGGACTGAACTTCTGCGTATTGCAGGTGCCATCTTTATCGGAACTTGAATGTGAATTTTTTTAGTGGTTCCTGATGTACCACAGTTACAATTGTATAAGGATGCAATTCTTCCCAGGGCGGGACGATGTTGTGTCATGCGACCCCTGGTGCCATGCTGAGACACCAGTGCTGTTGTGCTTTCTATTCATGCTACTGAGGGGAGCTGGGTCTCTGCCATGCCTCTGTGCTACCACCAATCCGGCGTGGTCATGCCGGTCATGTGACCCGTGCCTCGCTGACCAATAGCCTTTCCTCTCTCTCCTTAAAACCGCCTGCAATAACCGCGGGAGAGCAGTCTCCCGTCAGTATCGCCGAAGCTTGGTCTCTGCGTCATCACTCCGCGCGCCCTCCCGTCGTTCAGCCTCTCCGTCGGCCCACCGCGGGTTACGCCGCGCTCCTGCCCTACACAACACCCGCCATGCGTTTGGGTCGTCCTTGTTAGAGCGCGGGCGCCTCGGCCCCGCCCCTCGTCCACGGTCCCCGGGGCAGATCGTGACACTGGCGACGAGTACAGTCAACGGGTCAACCCACGCCATCGAGAGCGGCCAAACAACGCCCCCCGCATCTGCCGCCATGCCGCTGCACGGAAGGCTCGAGCCGTTCGAGGGAGATGGGTCCGCCTGGCCCATCTATGAGGAGCAAGTTCACGTGTTTTTCCGCGCTAACGACACGCCCGAGGAGAAACAGCGGGACATTTTCCTGGCAAGTTGCGGAACCCAAGTCTTCAGTCTCCTGCTCGACCTCCTAAAGCAGGCTACACCGCATACCAAGACGCTCAGCGAGCTGCTCACTACACTGCGCTCGCACTTCAGTCCGGCGTCGTCCACGCTAATGGAGCGTT
Organism: Rhipicephalus sanguineus; assembly: GCF_013339695.2. Classification (NCBI taxonomy): domain Eukaryota; kingdom Metazoa; phylum Arthropoda; class Arachnida; order Ixodida; family Ixodidae; genus Rhipicephalus; species Rhipicephalus sanguineus. The sequence goes on along the minus strand of NC_051179.1, from coordinate 7,414,892 downwards.
TCCGCTTCAACAACCGGAGCTGCCGGGAAGGGGAGAGCCTCGGGCAGTTCGTCGCTGCGCTACGAGGTTTGGCGAGTACCTGCGCTTTCGGGGCCCAGCTGGACTCGCTGCTACGGGACCGTTTCTTCTGCGGCATAAGCAACCCCGCCATGCAGACACGTCTCCTGGAACTTCCCGACCCCTCGCTGGACGACGTGGTGAAAGCAGCGCTGGCGATGGACGCGGCGACAAAAGACGCCGGCGAGATTGCGCGTGCGGCGTCAACGGAAGCGGTGGTCAACAAGATGGTGGCAAGGGGCGGTATATGCAGTCGCTGCGGTGACGCCCATTCCCCCTCACAGTGCCAGTTCGTACATTCGCAGTGCTTCACGTGCGGAAAAGCTGGGCACCTTGCACGAGTATGCCGAACGGGGAAGCAGAACAGCGGACCACAGCAGCAGCCTGGATTAAGCCCAGGTTCCACACCAGCCCTCGGTCAGGGTAGGCGTCGCAAGTGGCGGCGGGGACGTGCGGCAGCAGGCTCGAGTTCCTCCGCGGCCAGGCTCAACGTCGTGTCCGAGGACCCGCCGATTTTCGACATGTGGCACACAGGCCTTGTCCCGTCGTCTGTGCCGCCGTACGTGCTGACCATCGAAGTTTGCGGGCTCCCCATTTCCATGGAACTGGACACGGGGGCCAGTATGTCGGTCATGGCTGGCAAACTTTTCAAAAGGACCTTCCCCGGAGTGGCCGTCGAGGCTTCAGGCGTCATGCTGCGGAGTTACTCTGGAGAGCTTTCCCAGGTCCAAGGTCAGGCCCAGGTCAGCGTTCGTTTTGGCAACAGGGAAGCAACCCTTCCTTTGTATTTGACCAAGGGGTCGTCACCGACGCTGCTCGGCAGAAATTGGATTTGCGCACTGGGTGTTCGGCTGCCAGAAGGCCAGGAAGCAGCCCTACATGGCGCACAAGACATCCCGAGCCTCCTAACAGATTTCCAGTCACTGTTCCAGCTAGGGGTAGGCACATTCGGCGGTACGACTGCTGGCATCCATGTACCCGACGGAGTCCGGCCTCGGTTTTTCAAGCCTCGCCCGCTGCCGTTCGCACTGAAGGACAGGGTCACCCAGGAGCTGCAACGGTTACAGCGAGAAGGCATCCTGGTACCAGTCAAGACTGCGGAGTGGGCCGCTCCCATCGTTCCAGTCCCCAAGCGAGACGGTAGTGTCAGAATCTGTGGGGATTTCAAGGTTACGATCAACCCCGTCGCTACCGTCGAAAAGTACCCCCTGCCTCGGATTGAAGATCTCTGGTCGGCTTTGTCTGGTGGCCAGAAGTTCACGAAGCTCGACCTCAGAGATGCGTACCAACAGTTGGTGCTCCAGGAGGCCTCACGGAAGTATGTCACGATATCGACAACTCTGGGGCTTTTCCAGTATACGCGTTTACCATTCGGCGTGGCCTCAGCACCAGCCATCTTTCAGAGAGAGATGGACAACCTCTTCAGGGGAATGAGGCACGTGGCAGTGTACTTGGACGACATCCTCGTCACCGGTATTGACGATGGAGACCACATGCAGAATCTGCACAACGTTCTGGTCAGACTTCAGGATGCTGGTCTCAAGCTCAAGCGGGAAAAGTGCGTGTTCATGGTTCCCAGTGTAGAATACCTGGGACACGTCATCTCCCAGGCCGGGCTGACTCCGGCCCCCCGCAAAGTTGAGGCTGTTCTGAAGGCGCCGAAGCCCCGAAACAAGAAAGAGCTGCAAAGCTACCTCGGTCTCATCAATTTCTACAGAAGGTTCCTGCCCAACCTGTCTGCGCATCTACAGCCACTGCACATTCTGCTTCGAGATGGCCAGCATTGGGCGTGGAAGAAGGAGCAGGACGTGGCCTTTGAGCACAGTAAACAGCTAATCACCAAGGCACCAGTGCTGGTGCACTTCGATCCAGCCAAGCCTGTTGTCCTTACTGTAGATGCATCACCATACGGTGTAGGAGCCGTCCTAGAGCACAGAGACAAGGATGGCCAAGAACACCCGGTGTCGTTTGCTTCTCGTCGTCTTCACACAGCAGAGCAGCGTTACAGCCAGCTGGACAAGGAAGGCCTCGCCCTCATGTTTGGCGTCGAGCATTTTCACCAGTACCTGTGGGGCCGAAAGTTTGAGGCAGTCACGGACCACAAACCACTGCTGGGGCTACTGGGGCCAGACAAGGCGGTCCCCGTGCAGGCATCACCTCGAGTGGTACGATGGGCCTTGAAGCTGGCGGCCTACAGCTACCAGTTGGTGTACCGTCCGGGAAAAGACCTGGGGCCTGCTGATCCCCTGAGCCGGTTGCCGCTGCCAGAGGTGCCTGCTGCTGTTCCAGAGCCAGCTGAAGTGTTCATGCTGGAGCATGCGTACCCAGAGGTACTCTCCAGGTCTGCTGTGTCGCAGGCGACCAGTCGGGACCCGGTCCTGTCCCAGGTGGTGAAGGCAGTATCCCGAGGGGAGGAGTTGGTGCAGCAGCCCTACAGCCACAAGGCCGCTGAGCTGAGCCTGGAGCAGGGCTGCCTACTTTGGGGTTCCAGGGTGGTGATCCCACAAAGTCTCCGGTCCAGGGTCCCGCAGTTGCTGCACGCGGGGCATCCTGGCGTGGAAAAGACAAAGATGGTGGCCCGGTCCCACGTTTGGTGGCCTGGACTGGACCAGGACATCGCTCACATGGTGCAGAGCTGCCAAGTCTCCCAGGAACATCAACGGGCCTCGCGTCATGTGGAGATCACCCCATGGCCATTCCCACAGAGGCCCTGGTTCCGCCTTCACGTGGATTTTGGGGGCCCCTTCAAAGGCCACTACTTCCTGGTGGTGGTCGACGCATTTTCAAAGTGGGTGGAAGTTCTGCCTGTCACCACTCCGTCAGCAGGTGCGACCATTGCAGCACTGCGGCAGGTCTTTGCAGCCCAGGGGCTGCCGGACATCATAGTCTCCGATAATGGGCCCGCTTTCGCCAGCGCAGAGTATCTGGCCTGGCTGACAAAGAACGGAATCCGCCGAATGATGGTTCCTCCGTACCACCCTGCTTCAAACGGTGCAGCTGAGCTGGTGGTGCAGACTATTAAGGGCAAACTTAAGAAGGGCCAGGCTGGGGATTTCCGTACGCAGGTCGCCCGCATACTCTTCCAGTACCGGACTACACCTCATGATGTCACCGGCCGTGCCCCCTGTGAGCTTCTGCTGGGACGGATGGTGAAGACACCGTTGGACATTCTGCATCCAGACCTCCGGTCCACGGCGCTCCTCAAACAGCTGAAGCAGAAGCTGGCTGCTGACAAAGGGTGCCGTCCTGGGCCGTTGCCGGAGCCTGGAGTGCCAGTATTCGCCAGGAATTTCCGTTCTGGCCCACCTTGGTCTCCTGGACAAGTGGTCTCGCCTGCAAGCTCCTCCTCTCTGCTCGTACGAATGCAGGATGGAACCACATGGCACCGGCATGCTGACCATGTGAGGGCTAACCACGGGACCTGGCGTGCATCCACGGCAGCACCAGTTGCGGCCAGTGAGACAACCATTTCGCAAGGGACAGGCGCCTCCAGTTGTGCGCCACTAGTTGGGCCACTGGCAAGTTCAGTGCCATCTCTGCCAACCACGGCAGAGTCTCAGGAGGAATCAAGCGCGGCTCAGGCAGCACCTGGTGCTACCGCACCTAGTCCCTCAACACCTGTCCCCAGGCGGAGCAATCATCGACGAAGGGCACCAGACCGCTTTTCGCCTACTTAAATCAACGTCGAACCAGCTGGGACTTGTATTTTTTGATTTTGTGTACAATAACTGGGGGTGAGGGGTGTAACGAGCGTGTGGCGCCCTGCCTAGCCTAGTTTCATTACCTCGCCAGGTTCAGCAGGCAACCTTGGTCGTGCGTGAAGAATAAACACTGACGAGCGCGGCTCGGCAGTCAGTAGCTGTTACCCCGCCATGCATTTGGGTCGTCCTTGTAGAGCGCGGGCGCCACAGCCCCCCCCCCCTCGTCCACGGTCCCCGGGGCAGATCGTGACACCGACCTTCAGCTGTCCACCGAGTTCCTAGCTGTTTCGTGCCGCGCTTTTCGTCGAGCGGATTCGCCATTTACAGCGATAGCACCGACTTCTCCTTCGTCTTCGTCCGCGCCATCGAAGGGCACAAAGCCCCCTTGTAGGCTCACGATGGAGAAGAAAGCCGCCATCATTAAACAAGTCCAAAGTGGCCGGTCGCAGACAGAGGTGGGGAGGGAGTTCGCAATTTCGAAGCAAACTGTATCGGACTTCATCAAAAACAAGGCGAAGATCTTGGAAGTGGCTGCGAAATCAACCAGGGCTGGAAAGAAGAATGCGAGTCACGGTGTTTACCCGCAGCTCGAGGAAGCGCTCCTCGTGTGGCTCAGTGCCATGATCGCTAAGAAAATCCCGGTGTCAGGCAACATCCTGAAGTAGAAGGCGGAGGTTTTCGCGCTTCAGATGAACGTGAAGGACTTCAAGTTCAGCGATGGATGGCTTCGCAATTTCAAGAGCTGCAATGACTTGAAGTTCAAGAAGATGTGCGGAGAAAGCGGCACCGTCGACGATTCCGTTGTCGCCGAATATCGGGATGGAAAGCTGCAGTCCTTGCTTCAGCAGTTTCCACCAAATGATATTTTCAACTGCGACGAAACTGGACTGTTTTACAAGCTGCTGCCAGAGAAAACGCTTGCATTTGCTGGTGACCCCTGCCACGGCGGCAAGCACAGCAAGGAGCGGCTCACTGTCCTCGTTGGCAGCAACATGTCAGGCAGCGAGAAGCTTCCGTTACTTGTAATAGGCAAGTCGAAGCATCCAAGATGTTTCAAGGGGGCAGTAACTCTGCCTGTTCTCTATGAAGCTAACAAGAAGGCGTGGGTAACGCAGCAGCAATTCGAAGCGTACGTGCGCAAGCTGGACAGAACGTTCGAGCAGCAAAATCGAAGAGTTCTGTTGTTTGTGGATAACTGCGCTGCGCATGGCCACATCAAGGACCTAAAGGCTGTACAGATTGAATTTCTGCCGCCGAACACCACAGCAATCCTGCAGCCGATGGACCAAGGCGTGATTCGTAACTTGAAGCATCATTACAAATCACGCGTGCTCAGCCGCATGGTGCTCTGCTCCGACAGCGGGAAAAGCTACGCTGTTGACCTCAGGTCTGCAGTCGGCATGCTAGCGGAATCATGGAAGGCGCTTACGCAAGAGACTCTGCGGAACTGTTTTCGCCACGCGGGCTTCACACTCCACGCCGAGACGGCCGTCTTGCCTTAAGTGGACAGCATGTGTGACGAACTGCCATCCGCGGACGTTGCCTTCGACGATCTGCGCGCTGCCGGCGTGTCGATTCCAGACGGGATAACCTTTGAGGGCTTCGCCGACGCTGACAAAGACCTCAAGCTATGTGCGGAGTTGACGGATGATGAAATCATTCGTCAAGTTACGGAGGATTCCGACGACTCCGACACCGAGAACGAAGAGCCAGCTCCTACACAGCCAACAAGCTCGGAGTTGACGCGAGCACTGATGACACTGTCATCGGTGTACAGCGGCAACATGACGTTGAATGAAATTGAGGCAGACATGATCGCGGGCAAGCAGAACGCCGTGCAAAAGAAAATAAGCGACTTCTTTGCGCCCAAGTGCTGACCTATGAGGTAGCGCCGGCCACATCGTATTTTTTTGTTTTTTTTTTTTAAATATATAAACGGCTCTTTTCAGAGCCACCTAAACGATGCATTGGCTGAATTGCAATGGGAATCTTGCACTCCGGCCGTGACCCTCTCCGTCAGCGAAAAATACCTACCAAAATGTGCGTTTTCACGTGCATTCGTTTTTCCGGACTGCCCGATTTTCCGGACGTTTTCGCGGTCCCTTGAGGGTCCGGGAAATCGGACGTCGACTGTATTTTCATTTTGGAGCACTTTGGAGAAGCAAAAATTGCCATCTGGATCACTTTGGAGCAGGTAATTTTGCATCTGGGAGCACTCTGGAGCAGCTAATTTCACATCCTGTAGTACACTGAAGCAGGAAGTTGCATTTACATTCAGGCACCTGAACAATTATGATGGGGCTCTTATGAAGTGCAAGAAATATTTTGTTTCATTGCAAATTTCAAGGAAAAAATCATCTCAGGAGCACTCCACATTTCACTCAATAATGCAGAAATAAGGGCTTCATGCAGATGAGTGTTCTGGAATAACCTATTCAGAGATTATTTTCAACACCAGCAAATAAACAGAATACTGGATCAATAAAATTGTACTTTAGAAAATAACACTGTAAATATATCTACGTGGTTATCAGGAGGCATGGTAGACAAACGCCGTTACGTACAACAGTGCCTCAATGCTAAAGAGTCACACTGTACCTAAGACGACTCCAAGGCTTTGAAAAAGCTAAGTACTGTTTCTTCTCGATCGATTGTATTGCTGGCGGCAACATGATGTCACTTATCTAGCCTCAAAAAGCCAACCTCCTCCAACTCCCTCTTCCCTCTTTCCGAGGCCTCTCTGTGCTGTAGCAAGGGCATTCTTGCAGTACTTCCAGACTGCCATTTGCACATGAGCCGGGTTGCCCGGAAGATGGCGATACGCTTCAGGTCGAGCTTCCACGAAAGTATCTGAAGTGCATTCAACGGGGCACAACATCATTTAGCGTTTTCTATTTACAGCGTACAGTCGCTGACAGTTTATTCGGACATTCTCGTGGCACCGCCACTCGTCCCATCCGCCCGAAAATTCAGATGCCCCACAGTGCGCCGTTTGATTTTTGGGACTCCGACCAACAGATCGAGTACGGCAGCGTATGCCATGACACACAGTCAGCGATGTTTACAATATGTTTGCTAGGTTGCCAGCACCGAAATGTGCAACTGGCTATGGATGGATGTCGTGCCAGTGTCAAAATTCACGCAAAAAAAAAAACTGCAAATATCGAAGGCTATGTTTGTTGGCTACACGTAACGGTTGCCTTTTAGCTTTAGCCAGCCAGGTATCCACTGAATCTCTACCGCGGCCAAGCCAAGCCATGCTCGGAGTTGCCTCGCTGTGGCGTTTCGTTTGAGGATTCGAGGGTTAGTGGGTTGCGTGTTAGGGTCGTTGTCAGTTACTTCTGCGGCTAGGCCTGTGGTGTGATCTTGTACGCGTTCCAAAATAAGCACGGAGGCATGGCGTTACATCCAGCCGCACGCGATTGGTCAATGCAGGGTTGTGACAGCTGTCGGGGCTGACATTGGCTATTCGTGTGCGGCTGGATGCAACGCCACGCCTCCGTGCTTATTTGGGATGCATACAAGATCGCACCACTGATTTGCATATTGCACTTTGTGTCTCGCTCTCCTGTGTGTTCCTCAGCGTGCAAGCTGCTGAAATGGCTCCGACGCCACCCGTTCCATCTGCGCTGTCGGGACTAATGAAAAAACGTGGCCAGCGCGGCAACTACAAGACGCTGACGATAGCAAAGAAAGCTGCGATTGTTCATCAGGTGGAAGGCGCCCAACCTCAGTCTGAAGTTGCTTGGGAGTTTTTGATTTTTAAGCAAACCGTCTCGGACTACCTGAAGCAGAAGGAGAAGATTCTGGAGGCTGCAGAAAAAGCGTCTGCAGGAACGCAAAAAAATTTCCATGACGGCAGCCACTCGAAGCTTGAAGAGGTGCTGAACATGTGGTTGAGTGCCACGGTAGCTAGGAAAATACCTGTGTCTGGCGATCTGCTAAGACAGAAAGCAGAGACACTCGCCCTGCGCATGAGTATTACCGGCTGCAAATTTAGTGATGGCTGGTTACGTAACTTTAAGAAAAGGTACGACCTGGCCTTTAAACGAATGTGTGGCGAGAGTGGTTCAGTTGACCAAATCCTCGTGACTAACTACCGCGCCGACAAGCTATGTGCACTGCTGCACCAGTACGCACCAGAAGACGTCTTCAGTTGTGAAGAGACTGGCCTCTTCTACAAAATGCTGCCCGACAAGACGCTTGCTTTGTCTGGCGAACCCTGTCACTGGGGGAAGCATAGCAAAGAGCGACTGACAATTGTTGTGTAAGGCAACATGACGGGGACGGAGAAACTTTTTTCATCATCGGAAAATCAAAACGTCCGAGATGTTTCAAAGGCATCAAATCGTTCCGTCTGGTATGAAGCGAATACCAAGGCGTGGATCACGCAAGACCTTTTCAAACAGTACCTTCGAAAGCTTGACCAGCGGTACGAACAACAAAACCACAAGGTACTGATGTTCATTGACAACTGCGGTGCCCACGGGCACATCAGCAACCTAAAAGTAGTCACCGTGGAGTTTTTGCTGCCAAACACGACAAGTGTGTTGCAGCCCATGGTCCACGCCGTGATTAAAAACTTGAAAGTGAATTACCGGTCGCGCCTCCTGAATCGTGTGCTTTTATGCGTCAACAGTGGGAAGAGTAAGTCGTGGATGTGCTGTTGGCCATCAGCATCTTGTCCAATGCCTGGAAGGCAGTGACTCAAGAAACAATCTGCAACTGCTTCCGCCACGCAGGATTTGTTAACACTGACAGTGAGAATGAGGGCAGTGCCACAGCCCTGGACCCCGCAGTTGAGAGTCCGCCTACCACAGCAGCGGATATTTTGGACGACCTCCATGCTAGTGGTGCTGATATGGGGGTGGTTACATTAGAGGAGTTAGCAAACTTTGACAGTGCCGTCCTGCCATGCGCAGAGTTGGACGATGATGAGATCGTTTGTCAGGTCCTCGAGCCGGTGCAGGTGGACAGCGACTCCGATGATGACGCGCCGCTACAGTGAACTAGAATATCTTTGTAGTGGCAAAAGCGAGGAGCTTCTAGTGAGGCTCAAAAGGCTGCCGCCGCCGGTGGCGCTGCAGCAGCTACCGCGAGGTGCTGCTGCGGGGAAACGGGTATTGCGTGGTACAACGCCGCAAACTTTTCTTTTTTCTACTGTTCCATGCCTTGTGAAACTTGTGAGTTTCAGCACTGCTGAAGGCTTTTTATTTTGTTTTTCTCAGCAAAGTGAACTACAGGAGTAATTTACCGGTCAGTTGTGGTTGGTTGGTTGCAAAACTTTATTGAGGTCCTGCAAGGCGCGCGTCAGCGTGGTTCACTTTAAAACAATATTTTCACATGATTTTTCCCCGTTACTTGCGCAAAAGAAACCATGTACAAATCACGCACTTTATTTATGAAGAAAATAGTACTTATGAAAGAACATGCTGTTGCGAATAGCCACAAAGTGTGTGATGATTTGACAAATCAAATAATTTTAACGCGATAGCGTTAAAGAGCTCGTTTCGCAGAAACTCCGATGTCAGCGGCGCCGCTTTTGGCCGCGTGAGCGAAAATTCGAGGCAGATGAAAATAAAGAAAAGAGCCAGAGGGCGTTCGCACTTTGGCTTTCCTTGCGGCACAGTTTAAGTCTCTTTAGCGTGCGTTTCATCTTTTCAGTCAGGTTCTGAGCAATGTCTTCATAAGTGTCTCTACTCATTGCACCTGCACAAAGCATACAATGCAAAGTCCATTGAAAAATATTTCTTGCTTCAAGAAGGGAACTAATTTTTCCGTACTTCTTCTCTCTACCATTAAAATAGCAGCTTGCCATGATGTCACTGTGCTGATCTAAGGTGAAGCTCATCACTTTCTCATGGAGAATACCAAATGGCTCCTTTCTTGTGCATGTCATGGCAAACAACAGGACATCCAGGTTTGGTGTAATAAGCTTCGTCCACAGCCTTGGAACATATAGTGAGTCGGCCAGGGCCTGCAGATCACCTGGTACGAGAGAATTCACTTCGTCGTTTTCGAAGGCCCTCGCGTTCGGGTCGAAATTTTGGTCTTCGGCCAAGCTCGCTTTCTGCTCATCGCGGCGAGACAACCATACTTTTTCGGCCAATTCAGACGAGGGAACACAGCGACGCTTTCTCTACGGTCTTGGCTTGACAAGTACTTTTGAAAGGTATGCAGGTAGGTCGGGTAAGAGCGTTGGCACCGCACCTGCTGCAAGAGCATGCCCTCCCCAGGGGATTTGCACTTCGTTACCGCCGATAACATGTACGTAATCACGAATAACAAAATGCTCAGCAAAGTGCTTTCCGCGCACCGCAGACGTCTCGGCTTGAGGTTTGTCCTTCCGTTTGAGGTTGCGCTCCCAATCCTTCTGGCGGTCTTCCTCTTTTGGCACCGAAAACAACGAAATCTTTCGTCCGTTTTCTATGCGATGGCCGGGGTAGCCTGTACAGCAACCCGGAGCGAAGCAATGCGTGTCCGGCTTTCTCTACTTATCCAATAGTATAAAGGGAGCTTCATTGACTCTGAGTGCACAAACTATGATAAAAAAAAAAAAGAATCACCGCAACGCAAATATGCACTCACAGCGGCCACTCGCGGGTCGAGTTGCGCCAAGCAGACCTTTGCACGTGTTGCGTCCCATTTTCTCCTCGGGCTATAGACTGCAGCGCCACACGCGGCCAGCAACTTTTTTGACCACAGCGGCTCCCAAGGGTGCCCGCTTCGCTCTTGCCACTACACACCTTCTAGAACACTGTAGCGCCGCCCACACCACAGCTATCAAATGTGGATTTGGCGCAGGCCATAACAGTGCTGTTGTCGGCATACAGCGATGGCCAAACACTGGCCGAGATACAGGCACACTTGTTTGCACAAAGCGTGCATGTGTGCAGACGCGCATAGACAAGTTTTTCCGGCCACTGGGCCAATAAAAGTGCTTTTTTTTTCGGGCGAATCCTTTCTTTTTCGGACTCTCGATTGTTCCAACTTTTCGGCGTTTCCTGCCGTGTCCGAATAAACGGTCGGCGACTGTACATGGCTAGAGCATTCTGTTTGCACGCCGAAAACCCCATAACGCCCTCTAGGGACCAGTGCAAAAAAAAACCCTGCTGCCGTTCGCAAGTCTGCTGCCTCCGCGTCGTGCGAGAACGCTTTAACGTGCGCGCCGTTTTGTAGAAACGAAAGTAGATCGCTGTTGTTGAGCGGCACGGGCACCGAGAAACGTCGATGCATTGACAGCGAGCGTATACTGCATGTTTGACTAGGTGACAACTCAAGTGTGCCGAGCATCGTCGTGCAGGGCCGCGAGGGCATCGCGGAGACGTAGAGTGCGCGTTGCTTGCAAAATGCTTGTTTTCGCCACGTTGAACGAACAGGCTACTCGCCACACCCATGCACGGTCCGGAGTGAAGCAAGCGGCCGGCCCGGCAGTGACTCCGCCAGCCAAGTAGGCGACACGCTGCACGCAATTAGCCAGGGATGATCGGCTCCACATGGCAGTACCGCGGTTCGGTGAAATGGTGTCAGTTCATTTCAATTAAGAAATAAAAATATAAATCCATCTCTCAGGAAAAAAACAGGGTTGGTTTGAGTCAGTGCGACGAACAATCTTTACCTCAGTGGAGTCAACTCATTTCATATTCTGGACAGTTGTCGGTCCCTTTAAAGGCGAGTCCATATACAACGAACTACTGATATAGCGACCACTTTTCGCGATACTTTCGAGTTCGTTATAAGCGGGTTCGACTGTACCACGCATGACCACCCAAAAAATGCACTGCCGGGTGCGATTTCGCTTCTCCTACTCGGTAGGCTGTGTGTTCTGGCAATACTGTCACATCTCGAAAACTTCCATTGGACTGAATTATCCTTGTTTACCATGTGCCAACACGACTTTGCCCATGTGGCAAGACAAAGCACTGGACGTGAGTAGAAATGGGGAACAAATGAATTTCCAGATTTTATGGTTACCCGTACAACCGGAAGAAATGGTCAAAAACTGAGAGTCTCTCGGGTAATCCGGGAGACTTGGTAGGTATGCCAGCAGAACCATTTGCTCTCCATTCAGTTCGACAAAACTGCAACATCAAAACCATCGCAAGTTAGGAAAAAAAGTCGCAGTTTGGCTACGAGGGTGAAGCAATGAATGCGATAGCATCAAACTATAGAATGTTGTACAAAAAAAGGCTAGCAGCTCACTCTTTAGGAAATGCGGCTGCTGCAGCAAGCGATAATAATAATTCTCGGGGTTTCATGTCCGAAAACCATGATATGATTATGAAGGACACCATAATGGAGGGCTCTGGATATTCTGACCACCTGGGGTTTCCACCTAGGCTACACAGGCATCTAGCATTTCACCTCCACAGAAATGTAGCCGCAGCGGCCAGCATTCGGTCCCGTGACCTTCAGGTCAGAAGTTGAACACCATAACCATTAGACCACAACTCTGGGTACTGAGTTAACTGAATGCCGAATTACTGGAAGTGCCCAGAAAACAACGAACAAATGTCTACTACATGGACGCACTTTTGCCCTTCGCAGTTCGAAACCTCTACCCACCTTCCATCCATTCAGGTCTGAAACAAAAGAAGTCAATGCTGAACTACAAGAAGTTTGCTTACTCATTTAGAGATGGCGCATAATGCAATGAGAATAAGCACGCGTGATTCAACTACAAGAGAACTTGTCGAGCAGTGCCGGATCACGGATCACTGCAGCCGAGTTCCCAACGGATCGAAAATTAAAGGGACTGTCTACCACTCGGAAAATTTTTTCTGATTCTGGTGAAAATGAGAAGATCATTCGTCACATCGGCGGCAACAAGCATGCTTTTCCCCATAAGAAAAGGAATTACATTTTTAATTTGATGTTGAAAATCGTGAAAGAATGACCGCTAGCATCACCCAACGATGATGTGGTTCAATTTACCGATAGGACAAGAAATCCTCGCATGTAGACTCATTTTGCTTAAAAACAAACATGTATAACTTGAAATTGTATTTTACGCACTTGAGGCACCTTTCGGGTACGTCGGAGAGCAATTTTTTGCTTTTTTTTTTCTCGCGCATCCAAAAAGGCGCAGGGTGGCGCTGCTTGCAGCGCCGTCTTTGATTTCGTAAGCTTCTCATGTGCTATGCCATGCGGCTCTCCGCAATGGTCGTACTGTGCCGCTGTATTGTTGTTAGGATGTCTCACATGTGCTGCGCTGTGAAGGCGCGCATTTGTCTCTTTTTGACGAATCGACTTGGCTTGGATTGCGGCAGCAGTGCTAAACTAAACGCATAGACTGCGATTACAGCAAAACAAGTGTTCTGTAATCGTATAATAAGGCCTCATTTAACCACTAGCGCACTGAAAGCGGCTGTTACATTCATTACAATAGTGGTCAGCGAAAATAAAGCAATGCTACAGAAATCACATATGCTTTCGGTTTTAATTTTTACCAGCGCTACAACCGTCATTGCGTCGACCAACCAGTGTTATGGGCATGTTTCGCCTCAATGGAAGAAGACCAAACATAGATCGAAAAATTCTGTTTTAAAATTTTCTACTCACTTTCCAGAGAAACCGCTGCAAGGTTGGACACTTCAGACGGTACGCTTTCTATTACGGTACAAGACAGAAAAGCGATGAAGGACGGAAGACAGTCCCTATAAGAATTACGATCTGATGTCAGGCCCCTCCCGACATCGAATCACAATTCTTAATTTGCGATGCGTTGTTAATTCCTCAATGAATATGCAAATCACGTTCTTATTTTACATAAGAGCATTGTAAAAGGCACAATTCTCATCTCACGACATCCTTCGGAATGCAACAGCGACAGAAGATACCCGTGCCGCAATTGTAAACGTGATCTTTGTGCCCCACTCCCCCCTCCCCTTGTTTCTTCTTGTACCATCACCACCAGCACCATCATGTGCATTTGACGATGTTTTTCGCCAGCAACAGACCATTCGACCATTAAGGTAGCCAGAGAGTTTGATGCTAGCATGCGGACCACAGCAGAGTCATTCATCTTGTACAGCTACCAAGTTTGTTTTGTCACATTGTGCACCGAGACAAAACAAAGCTACTGAACACCACACCCGCCATGGTAGTAACTGTGGTCATGAACTGCTTGGGTGCTGCCTCGATCATAGGAACATACCTTCAGAACTGCATCATTTGCTATCTATGATGATGGCAACCGCAGTTTTGTCTTTGCCTCGATCACAGGAACATACCTTCAGAACAGCATCATCTGCTATCTATGATCGCTGCAACCACAGTTTTGTCTGTAGCGGATGCATAACACAAAATATCACTCTTATACTCGGTGGGTGGTACTTTCGGAGTTTGATGGTCACCCATGACCGTGTAGACATGATCGCGATTTTGTTGACAGTGGTTGCAGCAGAATGTAGATAAAAAGGACATGAACCACCCCTCGATCTTGGTGAGAAAACACATCCTGCAGATAGGAGACACCAGTATGAATATCTCAGCCAAACCTTGCAGTCGTGCAAGGCAAGAAGAGTTTACAAGTGTAATGCGAAGTCATTTTTACATATAGAAGCCCATGCTCACTCTCTTCTGAGCTGTCGGTGCCTGCCTCCACTCAGTTGGTGCCAGTGTGCACTGAGGATGCCACCCGCATAGGTGGCGAAACGTCTATGTAATTTTGTTATATTTTTGTTGCGTTAAGTCGGAGTAAATATTTTAGAATAATGCTGTTTGACACTGAAACAGCAGATAGCACGCTATTGGCCAATAGCTGACAATCATGAAAAGCGGCATTATGATCAGATGCACTTTTTGCCATGGGATGCTGTCACGTGCCGGCACCATGCTCAATAGTCTGCTAACATACACAATCAGTCACACTCACGCACAGGAATCAGAGCAGGAGAGACTGTGGGGTCTGAAGAGATGAGCCGCTCTCGGCGCACACGAAGACAGTCACGCGGTCGTGCAACAACACGTGTACATTTATTAAACACTTTTTTACATATGCTGAATCTGATACACAACTATTAACACGCTAAGTAAGCTTACACAATGACAATGCAATACACAGAAAACATGACAAACACAAGACAACATAAGACATACAACGCACCGCGAATGCGATGTCGCCGGCTCACCACGAGGGGCCCACGGGAAACGAGCTGTGGTATCGACCCCCACGGACCCACCACAGGAGACGTCCATCCACGCACGCCGCCAAACCCCAAAGCTCGCTGCTGTTTTCTGCCCGCCGGCCTAGCTTTTCCCACTGCCGGCGTCACCGCGCTAACCCTAACCCACGCGAGCACAGTACCACTCCTCGCTCGGCAGCCGTTTAACCCAACTGTGGCCTATCCGCGAGATGCGCATGCGCCATGAGGCACAAAAGGCTTTACAGGGGGGTGAGAGCACCCCCACAAGACCGATCCCATTTCATCACGTGTGCTCATGATACATGCTGATGCATCTTCTGTCCCCTGTGCAACCCATCCTTGTGTAGCTTCCAGCGCGCTCGTTGTCACGAGAGAAAGCGCTTAAAGCGCATGACAAACCCCTGTGGATCTGTTCATTCTTGACAGATTCGAGAAATTTCTGCTGCAATTTATTAGTGAGACAATGAACTCAGACACTAAGGTCATTCAATGATTACTTAGAAAACTGATTCATGACCCCTGTAAGCTGGGACTGAGTGTGCACTGGCCGCACGTATGGCCTCAGAACGTCGTGGTAGTCATCCATGATCGCAGGACTTAGTTACAACAAGCAGTAGTTCTGTTTTGTGTGATATTTTAGTAACATGGTGGGAGTTCTTGAAGAATGGTTCTATCGCAGCTTGCAAGCCTGAAAACCCATGGGGCTACAACGTGGTAAGTGGACAATCGGTCGCCGAGCATTTCAATGGCGAAAAATTTATCGGTATGCGGTGGTAGCAGAAAGTGTGCCTCAGATGAAGACATGGGTCTTGCGATGCAGTCGCAGTGCTCTCGAAGTCACAAGCCAATGAGAAATCGTCTAGTTGACATGGAGGTTTCGTGGCTGTTCCAAGCAAGCACCTTTGCCTTACGTGGTAGGATTTGCGAAAACTTCTTTGAAACAGAAGTGCCCAGAAAAATTATTCATTGTGACGATATGTTTTTCGCACTGCCTTATGGGCGGCTGATGGGTAATAGAAAAATTTTCGTTGTGGCAGTGTTCGTTAAAGTGGGATTCAACTTAGAAGCTTACCTCATTCTGCAGGTTCCAGACACCATCCTTGTGGCTGAACTCCTCATGGGTCATGCGGCACTTGGGCAAGATTCGGCACTCGAAGCCACCCATGTTGAACAGCAAGTTGGGATTGTCCTTGCTATACACAGACACAAAGCTGCTCTCCCACTGGACTGTCGTCACTGACCGTGGCAGTCGGTTTTTGATGTCCCAAAACACTGCACGACCCCTGCACGACAGCATGGGACACTTTGGACTAAGAGAGCAATGCTAACATTGCAGCGATATCATGGAGGACATTGTGCATAACCTCTGTGTCAGAATTTTTTTGCCTCGAAGTTGCAATCATGTTTATGAAAAGCCACACAAAGCACACACAAGCCTATGGGCACCCTTAGCCTAATGATGGCCGAACCCCACAAGGCAGTTTTCCAATGAAAAACCAACGTTGAAAACACAGCTGTTCAACACCAATACACACAGGGCTTGATATTTCAGTGGCAGCCGCCCACCTGCCTGAAGCGCTGTACGCAGGCAATCTATGCAGACAAAAATACATACTGTAGAATGCCGAGCAAGCACTTAGAAATCGGGCTGCTCAGCAACATTGCATGGAATTTAGAGGGGTATAGACATCTTTTTTTTGAAGGCAAGTTTACTCTGCCATACAAATCTCCTCTATAAATAGGCGGCTCTGAGCAAGTGTGAAGCTCAGCAAGTGATGGTCAGATATTTTATTTTGATATTAAAGTAAATTTTCCCCCGGCACACCTACTTACACTGGCACTAGTTTGACGTCGGGCTACAGTACTAATTCTGGTGGCCCTACGCAGCAGTCAGGCTGGTTGTGATGACGTCGGTTATCAAAACTTCCAATATGGCCACTTGTGCGTCACCAATAGAGCCACGGTGCGGTGCGGCCGTGGAAACTTCACGATATCTTGCGCGAGCACATGACCCAAAGCTCACACCGTGCTGCGAGGTCAGGATACAGCAGGAACTGAAACTAGCTTTTAAAAACATACTGTAACTACTTTTTTCAGGGTGCACTCATGCTTAGCAGTGCACTTTCTAGGCTCTTGAGGGCTCGACCTTGCATTTGACGCAAGAAAACGAGAAATGAAAATTTGTGTGTTAGCACCCCTTTAAGCAGACCAGTGTAGCATGGAAGCGATGCACAATCGGGGTGCGAAGGGAGGGGGCTTTTCTGGATAGGCATGGAAGTTTGAAATTAGTGACACTGGTGGGGGCACTTGCTTGGGATTTTATATTAGTGTGAAAATTTCGGCTAGAAATAGTAAATATTAAGACAAATAGTTTTCTAACCATTGTTTCCCCTTAAATCACTCAATCCATTGACCAAACCCAACAGCCACACATAAAAAAGTGCAGTGATGCTACTGGCATAGGCTGCTTTGGAGCAGCTTTTGGAGCAGGCATTCAGGCATACTGCATTCATGACAGACGACCGATAAAAGCACAATGTGCTGCACACAATTCAAACATTATAAAAGTGTAAAAGAACACTTAATTATAAATACCAGCCATGGCTAACCTGACCGTGTTTAGTAGACAAAGCCAATGATGAAATAAAGAAGCATAGCGCCTTATCATAAAATCACTGAAGATGACATGATTATCACAAATGAGCCTGTATATACTTGCACATAAAGCATCACAGAAGCCTCTATGATGGTACCTCTGTTACAGAATTTATCATCGATAAAAACACAGCGCCAATTTAAACACGGACCAAAAAACATAACACGAGGACGGGCGCTGAAGACATCACACGAAGACAGCACCCATCCATAAGTGATGTTTCTTGGTCTGTGTTTAAATTAGCACTGTGTTTTGTGGGGGTGCTGTCGGCCCCTGTGGAGTTGTCTGCGCCTAGTGGCGCACGCGCGCCTCGCGGATAGGCCGTCGGCGGCAGTGGCGCTGGGCTCGCGAGCGTTGGGGTTTGCGCGTGAGCGACGGCCGCGCCACCGGAGAGAAGCGGGCGGGCCCGCCGCGGCCGCCGGGCGGGAAAAAGGAAGTCTCTTGGGATTTGGCGGCTGGCGTGGACGGGCGGCTTCCCGCGATGGGGTCCCGCTGGGGGACGATACCGCAGCTCGTTTCCCTCGGGGCGCCTCGTAGTGGTGAGTCGTGCGTCCTCGCGACGCCGCATTCGCGGTTATTGCTTGTCTTATGTTATGGTGTATTTCATGTGTTACGTTGTTGAGTGTGTGTTATGTTATCCAAGTATTCATTGTCCGCGTGTAATTGTTTTAGCGAGTGACTAGATTGTAATAAGATTCGGCCGGCGAGCTCGCCGAATGTAAAAGCAGTGTGTAATAAACTTGAATGTGTTCGTTGAACCGACCGCGTCTGCTGTCTTCCGTGTGCTCTGAGAGCCGGCGATAATGAGAACACCCGATCTCAGATCCCACAGTTTTTATCGATGGATCCGTACCAACAAGCTCACATACAAACACTTCTAAGTAGAGCTGTGCGAATAGCAAAATTTTGGGTGCGAAGCGAAT
Source organism: Rhipicephalus sanguineus (assembly GCF_013339695.2). Classification (NCBI taxonomy): domain Eukaryota; kingdom Metazoa; phylum Arthropoda; class Arachnida; order Ixodida; family Ixodidae; genus Rhipicephalus; species Rhipicephalus sanguineus. The sequence goes on along the minus strand of NC_051179.1, from coordinate 7,396,408 downwards.
TCGAATAATAAAGATTGAGTGCGAATCGAACCGAATAATTTTCGAATAATTTTCGAATATTTCTCAAACGTTTTTCGAATACTTCGAAGTGAAATTACAGAAAAAAGTTACAGAGAATCCCCAAGTATGTTCTTATGAGATAGCAACATGAAAGTGTTTCTTTTTGCTGGGTTGATGAAGCGCTGGCGGGGTGGTGTTTCATAGTTATCTTACCAAGAATGATGCAATGTAGAGGCCGAATTGCATTTATGTACATGATTTGGTGCAACCAAAGTGTTGCCAACAACACTTTACACGTGATAGGCAAAGATGCCATTTTCTCAGCCTCTCCTGATGTGGCGGACGAGGGTGTGCTCCCTTCAAGTCCAGAGTTCCAAATCTGCCTACGACGTCGATATAAAGAACATCTGAAATTTTGGATGCTAAAAAGCTTCGGCGTCCGATTTTTCCGACTTCCTGCCCAAATTTCAGGTCCAAAACAGCATTAATTGAGCCCTCCCCCCTGCCACATCTTTCATCTCCATGTTGGAACCAGCGTTTTCTTGAGTTCATACATTTGAGATCGTAGCGGAGCTTAAAAGGCAGCTTTGCCGCAATACGGAGGTGTGATGAGGTGAAGCATATTGAAAATCTAGGGACCACTTCCAATCGGAGGTTGACTGTATCTTGGCAAAGTTCGACCGTAATGGAGCTTGAAAGAAGGCAGCTTTGCCGCAATACCCGGGTGTGATGAGGTGAAGCATATTGAAAATCTAGGGACCACTTTCAATCGGCATTGACTGTGTCTTGGTTAAATTCGACCGTAAAGGAGCTTGAAAGGCAGCTTTGCCGCAATACGAGAGTGCAATGAGGTGAAGCATATTAAAAATCTGAAGGGGTCACTTTCAGTCGGACGTTGACCGTGTTTGTTTTTGGGAAGTTTGAATAGTTCGAATAGTAAAATTCCAGTGCAAATCGAATCGCAAACACTATTCGAAAAATATTCGAAATTTCGAATATTCACACACCCCTACTTCTAAGTCATCGTGTTTCATCAATAGCAATAGAAGAAAACACATCTGGAAGAAAACACATCTGGCTTGTTGAGCTCGTCAGCCACACGCTTCTTAAAATACAGCTCGAGACCATCAGAAACTGTATAGGATGCTTTGAATCTTTTGGATCAAAATTGCTTGGCCGTTACATCAGAGTCTGAAAATTTTTGGATACATGGCAATCCCTGTAAAATGCCCAGGAATAAGGAATGCCCTCAAGTGTCATCCCAAGCACAAAAAGAGCCACTGCATTTGCTACGCGATGACCAAGCAGAACGTTTACTGGACTTGTGAATTACAGAGTTGGCTGGGTTGTCTTTAATGGTGGTGTTTTAATATTGTTTATGCTTAAATTTGTTAATGCTAAAATGACGACATAGCGTATTTCTATGCTGACAAAAGTAGTGTTCAAGAAGACTAAGCAGTTTTGCCACGCGTCTGGAGCGGTCGTGAATATGGAGAAAACTAAGATTTGGTCAATGGGAAGACCCTCTAGATCTGCTGGTATTAGTTGGAACAGTGCACCGCGCAGGCACCTTGTGCCTTTGCATCGAATACTGCTTTATTGTTAATTTCGAGGCTCTGACTTACTAATGTTTGAAGTTTGAAAAACAGCACATAGACGAAAACGTGCTCTATTTTCGGAAAGACATAATTCCATTCCCATTCCATTCCGTGCAAAAGGCGCCTAATTCCATTTCCATTGCATTCATCCAAGCGTTGTCCCCATTCCATTTCAGGGTCGCGAAAATGTGGAATTATTCCGGAGTCATTCCAATTCTGGTGGGGCAACTCCGCAACACTGGTGGGAAGGATTAAACAATACACTCTTTGCGCTATTAGCATTGTGTGATGACTGGTTGTTAGTTTACTCTTCTGCCACGCTATATAACATATATTAACAAGATTCCTTGCCCGACATAACGCCTGTATAGAGTATTTTTGCGAAGGAGTTATAATCACCAGCGTGGCACTGTGGTGGAAGACCTGAATACCACGCAGAGGGCGCGGGTTGAAATCCCATCCGATTCTAGAAATTTGTTTCTCATTTAATTATTTTTTATATCACGCGATAGCGGTCACGGACACCAGTGGCGGCGGACAACTATGGCGTGAAAATCAGCTGTTGTGATCTCATAACAGCTTTCGCTGTAACAAACTTCAGCGCCGACAATGCCCTCTCTACGCTGGCCTGCGTGACAGGCACGCAAAAGTCCACTTGCGTTAATATAAACGTCTCTGGTCGCCACTGTTTTTGTTTTTCGCACAATTTCAACATATCTTTGCTTTGGATTTCCTGCCTGAGGTACGCGCTAATCGGTGCCCTGAGATATGCTCACAATGCATGAGCTCTGTTGCTCCGGATTGGGAAGTTTTCTCGTTGAAAAAACAATTGAAACGGAAAAACGATTGAAAAAATTTCGGTTTCACTCCGGAACGAAATAATAGATAAAGTTTCGGTTACGTTTTCGTTCCGGTCGAAAATATCGTTTTTTTTCGTTTTCGGTTTTCGTTCCATTCCGACACCCTGCTGTATGTGTTGCATCATCATTACGTGATGGCGACATCACTACATCTACCATGTGGGAGAGCACGCGCGCCCATTTCCTTTCCTTCACTGGCGGTCGGCTGCTGCTAATGCCGCAAACGGGGCTTCGGTTTCGTACTCAATGGACTCGTTTTGTGAAACGTGCTTTCTAAATATTGTCTTGACGCCATGAAATCAGTGTGACATAAAATTCATTAGTATCACCCGAAAAATGGCAAAATATCAAGTTATCCAGGCTCGTGGCAATACTGCATGTCATTATGTCACCCGCGTCACTACGCGACAGATAGCAGCACAGTGTCATTTTCACGCAGCGGACAGCGCGCTGCCTCCTGGTGTATGGGTTTCGCACAAAAGGAGTTGTTTTCTTTTCGGCCATGTCTGAAAGCATTACTTGGCGAGGTTTGCGAAAGCGCGCATGCGACCGGCGTCCACAAAAGCCATGCGCGCGAAACACGTGACCTCTCCCAACGGCATTGACGCCGGCGCCAACATGTAAAGTGTTGTCGACACCACTTTGGTTGTACCAAATCATGTAAACACAATTCGGCCTCTGCATTTCCTCATTCCTTAATCAGACATCTACGCAACATGACTTAGCAGCACGCCTCCAGCAGTGGCACAGCCAGGAGGGTGGCACACCGGGCTCGGGCCACCCACCTCCCCCCGAAATTTTTGTTAGTCCCATGGAATAGAGCACAAAATGAGTACTCGACCACAGTTACCTGCTTGGACCCCACATCAGACCAAGTACAGCCCCCACATTGAAACTAATTTCTGCCTAAGCCACTGCCCTTCAGTGCTTGTTGACCCAGCCAAAAGAAACGCTTTCATGTTCCTATCTCATAAGAATATGCTTAGGGATCCTCTGCAACTTCTATTCTGTATTTTTACTTTGAAGTACTTGAGAAATATTCGATTCAATAGGCACTCAAACTTTATTATTTGAATTCGCTTCGCACCCAAAATTTTCCTATTTGCACAGCTCTAATTTGAGGGAAGAAGCCTCAAAGCTATGAAGACAAAACTGTGCATAGGCAAAAATCAGATGTATGCATTAAGGGACAAGGAAGGCAAGGTCACAAATATATGGATAGAATAGTTGAGGTAGCGGAAGAGTTCTACAGAGATCTGTACAGCAGCCGAGACAGTCAGGATGATAACGTAAGAAGCAGTAATAGCGCAGAGGAATCTGACATCCCACCAGTATTGGCAGGAGAAGTAAAGAAAGCCCTAAAGGGAATGCAAAGAGGCAAAGCAGCTGGTGAGGATCAGGTAACATCAGACCTGTTGAAAGACGGTGGAGAGATTATGTTAGAAAAACTGGCCACCCTGTATACGAAGTGTCTCTCGACGGGGAGGATACCAGAATTTTGGAAGAATGCCAACATCATCTTGATCCATAAGAAAGGGGACGTCAAGGACCTGAAAAATTACAGGCCCATAAGCTTACTGTCCGTTGTCTACAAGCTATTTACAAAAGTAATTGCTAACAGAATTAATACGACATTGGAGTTCAATCAACCAAGGGACCAGGCAGGATTTCGTACAGGATTCTCAACAATAGACCATATTCATACTATCAATCAGGTGATAGAGAAATGCGCGGAATACAACCAACCCCTATACATAGCCTTCATAGATTACGAGAAGGCATTTGATTCGGTGGAGACATCAGCAGTCATGCAGGCACTGCGGAATCAAGGCATCGACGAAGCCTATATAAACATAATGGAAGAAATCTACAGCGGATCCACAGCCACTATAGTCCTCCATAAAGAAAGCGACAGAATCCCAATAAAGAAGGGCGTACGGCAGGGAGACACGATCTCTCCAATGTTATTCACCGCGTGTTTACAGGAGGTTTTCAGGGCCCTAGATTGGGAAGAATTAGGGATAAGAGTAAATGGAGAGTATCTCAGTAACCTGCGATTCGCTGATGACATTGCATTGATGAGTAACGCGGGAGACGAATTACAGCTCATGATTACTGAACTGGATACGGAAGTAGAAGAGTAGGTCTGAAAATTAATATGCATAAAACTAAAGTAATGTGGAACAATCTTGGCAGAGAACAGCGCTTTGCGATAGGTGGCGAGACACTGGAAGTTGTAAAGGAGTACGTCTACTTAGGACAGGTAGTAACCGCGGAGCCAAACCATGAAAGTGAAATAACTAGAAGAATAAGGATGGGATGGGGCTCATTCGGCAAGCATTATCAAATCATGAACGGTAATTTACCACTATCCCTCAAGAGGAAGGTATATAACAGCTGCATCTTACCGGTACTTACCTACGCAGCAGAAACCTGGAGACTTACAAAGAGGGTTCAACTTAAATTGACGACGACGCAGCGAGCGATGGAAAGGAAAATGATAGGTGTAACCTTAAGAGACAGGAAGAGAGCAGAGTGGGTCAGGGAACGAACGGGAGTTAAGGACATCATAGTTGAAATCAAGAAGAAGAAATGGATATGGGCTGGGCACGTAGCACGTCGGCAGGATAACCGGTGGCCATTAAGGGGGGACGTGGGGATCGTTTGTAACTTTTTAGTTTCTTGTTCTAGGTTGATGAAATTTGGCATACACACTAGAAATCACATTAAAGAGATAAATATAAATTTTCGTTAAGATATCTTTGTTAGTTTTCATTTTATAAAAAATCTCAAGTTTCTAGTTCGTGGAAAGCCTGGCACAGTGATGAAACATGCTAAGGTGTTGGAATAACTTTGTATGTGTGCTTACATATTGCTTGTACTCGAACACAGTGCCAGATTTTTTTTTTACTGCCCTAAAAATTTTTTGCTGGGCATTACTTGCATATGGATGTGCTTCAGCAAGTTGTGTCATTCGGTAATTGTGAAATTAAAAATAAATGGAAGTCTAAACTAAAATTTTAAGACTGTCATGAAGTATGGCACAGTCTATGAATGAGAATAAAACAAACGGAATGAAAATCGGTACAGCCATAGTCGTGCATTGCTTTCCACGAGCGGGGTGGTTGACAAAAAAAAACACATCTGAGAAAATCGCTTTTGAAGTTTTGGAAATGTTGCACCTTTATTAAAAAGCCCCAGGGCTATAGTATTTGGCATCATTGCCAAGACACATCTTCTTGGATCTCTGTCCCTTGGTCGGTTCACTTTTTCGTGCTCTTCTGAGACGCAGGCGATCTTTTTCTTGTGCCCTCTGGAGGGCAATGGCACCAGGACGTACACCCAGTGCGGCACAGCTTTCTGAGTACATCCATACGCATCCTGAATTGTACTTTAATATTGCCTCATTTACCGCTGTCTCGACAGCAAAAAGTGAGGCATGTTGGTCCTTGGATAGAAGTGACCAAATCACAGAATGCAAGCTTTCAGCTGCATTCTGTGTTTTGCCCCCTTTACACCGCTCAAGCAGCTGTGTATCTGCAAGGCGTTCATACACAGGCAACAGGGCTTGGGCAACTCTGCCTGAAATCTTGTACTTGTGGGGTGGTTGTGCACCTGTCACGTATCTCGGGAGCGCTTGCAATGTGTGATGGAGTTGGGAGAGAGAGCGAGGCCGGAGATCGTGGCGTCACTGCAAACAAATCTTTATCACCCAACACGGCAAACAAGAAGTTAACACCAAAAATTAATTACCACACTAAAAATTTACAATTAGGAGTAACATATTCAAAAACGTCCAGCGGTACAACTGAATACAACAAGCACTCCTAACTAAGTTCGGCTCTACTGGCCCGAAAGTCTGGCCACTATGGCGTCTCGGTCTAGCTACGCAGCTACGCGAGTAGAACGTTCTTACTTCGCGTGAGTCCGTCGCCTCGCTTCCGTGCCAAAGTCGACGCTGAGTCCCGTCGACGCTGCTCCTCGCCGTCTGGGAGTCGCCGTCGTCGAAGCTGCCGCCTCGCTAGTCGTCCTCGTCGCTGACCCGTCGGTCTTTCTTCGAGAACGTCGTCTCGTCCGGTTAGGCCTAACCCTCGGCCTATCCTCTTGGTGCCACCAGGTCAAACTGCCGAAGTGGCTCTCCGGTGATTGCCGGCGGGTTGCCGTCTCGTCGAGCTGTGGTAGTGCCGTAGGTGCCCTCCGAACTGCTGAATGAGGCTGCTGCAAGCCCGGGGAGCCTCACTTGGATAGCACCAAGGTCGACGGCCACCCTCCCGAGCTTCTCGTGCTGCTGCCCCCAGAACGGAGCCCTACTGCTCTCGTCGCGGGTGCGACGCTGGCTTGCAACACCTTGCTTCTTGACGACTCCAACGAACAATGACTGCTTGATCCTCTGGGGTTCCGCACCTCAGTTCGGGTCGCGTGGCACGCGCCTTCCTCCGGCCAATGGCTTGCGTCGACGTGGCGGGGGTGCACACCATCGGGTATTTTTCCATTCCCCGCACACCATCGACGCCTTGCGCTGTCCGGCGCGCGCCCCGTGCCCCTTTACTCATGACAGCACCTCCTTTTGCCTCTGCGACTCTGTGCGTACACCAGCTCGAAGGGCCAGGGGGGCATAGCTCATGGTGGGGACTCTCATCGGTGGATGTGACATGATAGTATGTCGCCATCACGGCCTTGCGCATTGCAGCAACATCGTTGCTGTTGTTGCGGAGGGCTTGTCCATAGTAGTTCGTGAGCCTCTTGATGAGGTCTTGAGTAAGGCCTCCTTTTCCGCCTAGTGGCTCCCCTTTTCTTGCTTTGGTGACAAGAGAGCGGAGCGCAGTCCCCATCCTCTTCTTCACATGGTTTATACAAGCTTCCTTAGTTATTTGGATAAAACCATATGGTTGCTCCTCACTCAACGCCTGAAAAACTCTGCTTTCTCCATCACAAACCACACTGCAGTATCTTAGACCATTCTTGGTCAATGACCGGCCAAAAAGCTGCAGTGCGGCCTCCACCTCCATGCGACCAGATCCAACATCTGTGTTTTTTTGGCACTGATGGTGCTGCCTCCACTGGGGATACGCAGGGTCATTCTCTGCTGGTCCCAGACGGCACCCGAGGCAGAAATTCGAGAGGACAACTCTGTCGAGCACAAGCCCCGTATGGAATTCTGTTATGCACCCTACTCCAATATGCGACTGATGACCACGCGTCATCCAGGTGCCGTCGAAGACAACAGTAACATTTTTAGAAAAACCAGTGTCCATCTCTCTGTATACTCTTTTCACAGCAACAACCGCATCTGCAAATACCTTGTCTGAAGCCACCTCAGCTGCAGGCTTGAACAACTGTTTCAAATGGCCTTGGTAGGTCTTGTGATGCAAGCCTCGGTGAGAAACGTTCATGGTGGCCCACAAGTCATTTAGAGCAGTTTGTCCCTTGCCAATGGTTTTTATTGCTTGCATTGAGCGAATGTTCACGTCAAACACTCTGGAGTCGTCCTTCGTTTGAGAGGACCAGTGGGAGGATATGCTGCCGCAAGCACTGCATGACAGCACCATTTTCACTGCAAGACCCAGCCTCGTTTCATAATTCACGCCCACAGAATTCTTTCGGCATTTCGGACACAGTGTGTCAGCGAGCATTGCGTTGATGGTAGCAGCTTGCATTAGAATAAATTCATCCTCGGGTGTCCCAGAAGTGCCATCTTCACATTGCTGGCCCACCAGAGACAGCTTCCGCCGAGTAGCGGACACCGCGCGGAGCGATTCGCTAACGCGTGACGCTTGCGCCTCCACGGTTCCCGCTGGCACATAACGAGTCTCCAAGCGCGCCTGAATGGTGCGATGCTCAGTTGACGACGTTGCGTAACTTGTAGATGCAGTGGCACACGATGAATCGTCGAAGCTCATCGACGTTCGGGGATCGCTCGTAGGGCGCACTTCCGAAGGCTTTGCCGGCGACGGCGACCTTTGATCCGAGCGGCAGTCGGCGATTTCATCTCGGCGCTCGGCTGGCGGCGTTGAGCAATTTGTCGAAGCATTCGCACACAGTGAATCGTCGTTCACGTCGAAGCTTGTCGACGGTCGAGGATCGCTCGTAGATAACGGGCGCACTTCCGCAGACTTTGACGGCGCCCTTTCGTCCGAACGGCAGACGGCGATTTTATCTCGGCTGCACGAGCGAGCGCCTTCGCGTCGAACGTCCGGGGTCGCGGTACACGCGGAAGCATTGGATGCGTCCTCCCTTGAACGTGTTGCGTGATTATCACCACACAACAGCGTTATCGATGTTGTCACAATGGATTCACCGCTGGGTTCTTGGGGGTAGTGTGGTGCGCGGCAGCTTGGAGTGTTTTCCACGTGCTCCGTTGATGCCAGTGCAGTCGTCGGAGATTCCGCTAACCGCCGTCTCTTTTTCGCCGTAGGAGGCTTCCGCTTTCGTTTTCCAAACGCGTGAGTCGTTGCGAACTTCTTCTTGAACGAGCGAGATTCCATAACTGCGTGAGTGAACAAGTGCTAAAAGCGTGCGCGAAACGTGGTTTGTGATGCAGACGACTGCGGCGGCTACTCTTCTCTTGGTGTGACAGCGGCCAATGGGGAGCCTCCTTGCAGCGCGCCAGCCAATCGGAGGCCCGCTTTCACAAAATGGCGCTTCGAGTGCCCGTATGACCATGTGCTCCTTTTTTGCTTTTTGTGGGTTTTCTCCTCGCCGGTGACGTTTGAAACGCGTGAAAGCGGGAAGGCGAAGCATCGACGGTCCGAAGCCTACCAAGATGGCGGCGATCGGTGGCGCGAAAGACGAACAATTGCTTCGCGAACATCGGTGTTTTTTCGCGATTTTGAGCCGCTTTTTCGCCGAACGCGCTGACAAACTTATTTTTTTCGAGCATTTAGAGTAGGTTTTCAGCGAAATAGTTTTGGTACAGCATAGAATAGGCATTGCAGATGCCGAATTGCGTAATTTCCGAAAATCGATTTTTTTCGAGGTTTTCGCGATCTGATCCCCGCGTCCCCCCTTAAGGGTAACTGACTGGATTCCAAGAGATGGCAAATGCGTGAGGGGGAGACAGAAAATTGATGGGTAGATGAGATTAGGAAGTTTGTAGGTATAACGCGGCAGCAGAAAGCACAAGACCGGGTTGATTGGCGGAACATGGGAGAGGCCTTTGCCCTGCAGTGGGCGTAGACAGGCTGATGATGATGATGATGGTGAATTTGAGGGAATGAGACGGCATTGGCATAGCAGTCAAAGGAGCACTTGTCACAGTAGTGAGCCCCACCAAGCGCATGCGGCCAAGCCTAGGAGAAGAAAGCGCATTATGCAACCTCATCACCAGGAAGCACAAGCATCACCTATTGCACTACAGCACAACTACACTGACCTTGTCCTGTACCGAGTTTCATGCTAACGTCATGTGATGAAAACCAGCTTAGCCAAAACCAGTCTGACTCACAAGGTTGGCACAATATAGTGGCTTTCACTCACAGGTTAACATCATGCTTCATCAGGCGCATACGGGCATCTCTGGGCCAGCACTTCTTGTTGTTGTACCCAACAATGTTCTCATTGTTTGGGTCAGGGTGCTCTGTCAGGTAGCGCTGGATCAGGTCTCTAGCTTCCTCAGCAGTGAACCTGTAATGAACAAGAGTTGAAGAACCACATCAATTAAGGTGTCTCAATGCATAACACCAACAGTCAAGCTCAATTATAAGGCATGGCCAAAGCGAGTTGGAGGAGTAAAATACAGTGGAACCTTTATATGCGACATCGAAGGGACCATGCAAAAACATTATAAAATGCAGGCATCGTATATAAAGAAAATTAAGAGGAGGCATGTACGCCGTCCCTGGGCGAGAGGAGCCCGTGCGTATTGTTGCCGCGAAGTAGCACGTCACCGGACAAGTAGTTCCCCGGAACCACAATGGAGGCCTGGACGCCGTCCGCTGGTGGTGGGATGGATGCTTGCCGCGGTGGTCTACTTGCGGGTTCCATCAGCGAGGAAGCGTGACGGCGTTCCTCTGGAAGACGCGTTGCCTCAAGCTAACAGCTGGGGTTCGCCGAAGTCTTTCGACGACTGCGCCATTGTAAGGAACAGAGACGGACACAGCACCCGATCCTGGGCTAGCTGTTCTATTGTCTGCCCTCTTCTTCCTCTGCCTCGATCTCCCTGCCCGCGCGCCCGAACATCGGAGTCTTTGTCATCACAGAATATAGGTAGTGATGCTATGTGGTACTAGAATGGGGCAGTGTGTCGTCTAGCACCGAAAACGTGGCACTGTTTGCGATAACGGCCTACGGTGCTAGAGCACACTAGACTACTGTGTCGCCATCTGTTGCTGCACCCTTCACGGCAAGCGGAGACAGAAAGCCTCCGAGATCTGTAGTTGTAGTTGCCGCGCTGGTCGTGCGTATACGTGGGAAACTTGATGATTGCTCCAGTCTTTTTCTCATAACACGCTAGTGAATTTCTGTGTGTGCACGGCAGACTCTGTGTTTGCAAAAGCCTGATGCATTGTAGTTCTTGTAGACCGACTGGAATTTCCGGGCTCATTCACGTAGGATACATCATACAGCCCGAATACATTGCGGAGCATTTATAGCTGCATTCCTGCACTTTGGCACTCCTTTGAGGAGTAAAATGTCAAAGTAAAATGGAGCAGCATTCGTCATGAGTGTTATATTTTTTCTATCGAAAACCTTGCGACCCCTCTCCAAGCAGGTGAGGGGTCTTCGTGGAACTCACGTGATTCTGTTAATAATATCCTTCCAGACCTCCTTTTGTGTTTCGTCCCATAACTTCAAGCTAGTGTGATAGCTAGACAGGCGTATATATACATGGAATAAATAGCGAAATGCTTTCTTACGCCTCCTGCAATCAAAACGGTCAGCATAGAGACGATCCAGGACACTGTTTTGCGATAGAAAGTGTTCAAGCTCAGACGACACAGAAGCAGCTTTATTTATTGCAATAATGCATCCAAATGTGTTGAAGTGTTTAAATGTTGCAAATAATGTAAGTGTCAATCGTGTTAAGAGATATTTTACTCAAGAACTGCAGCAAGTTTCGCAGTGCAGATTTAATTTTCGCACACCGGGCACACCATTGTTGGTATGCCCATTTCCAGTGCATGAAACGTCGTCAACCATCACCTCCTCGAGTGGGACTGAGCTTGTTGGTATGGCTTCACGACTGCGAAAAGTGAAAAAATGAGGACACAGAAAGAATGAAACAAAGAGGACCAAGCACTGACTTGTCTCAGTCTTAACTGCAATGGCAGTCTGGCCACACTGGCCTCGCAGTCGATGTATCTGTAATGGAGCGTCCTTACTTTTGTCTGGTCGGCACGATGCCTATGTCGATCTTTGTCGTCCGTGTTACATCACGCTTGCCATCGACGCTCTCGACAAGGTCCTGCAGTTGTGATTGCTCAGAAGCAATTGGACGACCCACTTGATGCCAATTTCCCTGTCGTCGTCATGTCAGTCAGTGAAATTGAGGAAGGGTTAGGCCTAGCAGCCTCCTCAGATCCCTTCTTCGAACTGTGTCTGTGGCTTAAGTGATGACGTGGCAGTGTGGGGACGGTACTGTGGGTCCAAGCCGTTCAGCTGCCAAGATGGAGCGTTGCAGGTGCTTCAGGAACCGTTGTGACAAGGATGCTGCGACTGCGTGGTAGCCTCACCCAGTCGTTGTGAAGACCGATGTGTACACTACGGACTCTAGGTGCTGCACCTCTGGACCCGGCGCCCACTGCTCTCGTCGCATGTGACACGCTGGCTTCTTCTACCTTCTTCAAATGGTGCCCCAACAATACCCGCTCTCTCTCCTTGGGTTTTTCACCACAGCTCGAGTCGCGTGCCGCGAACCCTCCTCCGACGAATCGCGTACGTGGACATGGCAGAGGTGCATACCATTGAGGAATTTTCCACCCCTCACATAACATCGCGCGTATCATCAAACTTTCCATCGTTCAGTACATGATTCATGCCCCTTGCTCATGACATGGTGCAACAGACTAGAGTGAGTGACTGTCACTGATCTCGGAGGCGTGTGCGATGGAGATAGATTGAGAAGGTGCAGGTTGGCACAGCAAACATAATTTAATTGCACACAGGGAAACTATAAGAAAACACTCAAATAACTAACAGTGAAAATCTTATAAACACAAAAGGAATATGCGAAAGTCAACCAACACAATTCTCAGTACTTTCAAACCTACGACTAGCGTCGATACTAGAGTGTCTGGCCACGTAGGCCTCGCCGTCGAATCGTAGTCTGGACGGAACACGCTTACTTGGTTCCGTCAAACTCCATAAGTCCCGTCTCCGTGGGGTTGGATCCGCAGTAGATGTATCCGACAATCCTCTGCAATCGTCGCTCCGATACGTGGCGGTTAGCCACGCTGCCGTAAGCCTTCTCCCAGTCGCTGCCATAGCAAGGCGTCTCTGTCGCTTAGGCCTAAGTACGAGCTCGGACCACCCTGCTGTACATGATGACGTGGCGTCCCGGGGATTGTTGCTGGCCGAAGTTTAAAGGGTGACTGCTGCTGGTGCGTCCGGAATTGCTGCAAGGTGCTGCAGCACCTCCGAGGAACCTCGCCCGAGCGTCTTTGAGGTCAACGGCCACGCCACGGAGTGCCAGCGTCACGGCCTCCAGAATCGAACGCCCGCTGCCTTCCCGTTGAGAGAACGTAGCTGCCAATGCGACCTTCTTCTCCAGTAGCCACGTAAACAATGCCAGCTCATCGAACTGCTGCCTTCGTTTACGGCTCGTGTCACGCGCATCGCGCCGTGTGCTACCCTGCACGCGCTCGTGCCTGTTCCGCGTGCTTCTCCTCCTACTTCATAGTCTTTGTCGTCCATACGTCCTCTCCTTACTAATGACAGTAGCCTTGGACGCACGTGGTGGATTCACTGTCTGCAACAATTTTTAGTTTTACTGCATGCCAAACAATATGTTACTTCTCATACCCATCTCATAGAAGTACTACCATGGAAAGGTGTTGGTGTGTGGTCATTTTTTAACATTTTTCTAATCTAAGCACCCCCCCCCCCCTCCCTTCACATTTAGTACAGTTGAAAGTAGACCTGTGCACCGCCACCGCCTGTTTTTGCCCACACCGCTCGAGCCGCCGCCGAAGTCCCGGGAGTGATCACACCGCCGTGCAAAAATTGCATTGCACCGCCGTTACCCTTTTCTTTTAAACCGAACTGGCAATCGGGACACAGAATGCATCACTTCACCGGGGGAGCTCTTCTCGATGTGTCTATGTAATGCACTATCCATTTCAGACGACACTGATTGGCAGGAGCTCTGCGAGCAGCGCGCGCTCTGTTTCCAGTTTTCTTTTGCAATGTCATTTTGACGTCACGAAGCTTTCACAACTCTCGACAAAAATGAGCAGGACGGAATGTGCTTCAGCCATGCAGAAAAAAAAAACAGATAGCTGAGCTAGTTGTTAAGTATTGATGTTAAAAAGACAGGACGTGCAAACACGGACACAAGAGAGAAGTCAAGAGAGCGAACAGTTATTTCTCACATAGACCACCACGAGCACCTGATTGATAGGTATTGCCTCTTGCCTCGGAATGCGCAGATAAGTATTAAATGCGAAGCACTTCCTAGTGAACCTCAGGCAGATTGGCCGTTTCAATCTACGTATCTATCTAGCTAGCCATCTACGTCTGGGCGCTCTGGTGGTCGTCTCCATAACTTGTAATATACCAAAATTGGCATAGCAGGGGATCAGTGTATGATGAACACCATTCACTGGTCGTGACATGAATAACGCAAAACGCCTGTCGCGTATGTCATGAAATCATTTCCCTCAGTCACGTGTGGCACATACCCGCATACCACAGTTCATGTTATGCGGGTATGCGCCACAGGTGATTCACAGTCTCAATCAACACATTAACGGCGAACATACGCATTCAAACACAAGGCAAGTGAGGGAGCTGAAGACAGAACACCCATGGTAGATGCTCGACTACCGTCCACTCGTCCACATTGTCCGCCAGAATGACGCTGCGTTCACTTCATTTCATGTGAGGCTGGGTGATGGCCTCATGCTGACCGAAGATGACGCAAGACTGATTGAGAGCCGCTTTGGGACACGCAAAGAAGACGCCGTCAAGTGCCCTGACGGCATACGGCTATACAGTAAGCCCTCGTTAACTCGAAGTCGTCAAATCCAAGGAAAATTTCGAGATAAGCGGTATTTCGAGTTAAGCACAACGCCGAAAATGTTTGCCCAGGTCACTGTAAAAGAAAAGCCAGTGCTGCCAGGAAAAGCTCCACTGCACGAGACAGGTACCGTAGTAAAGGCACGAGAATTCAGAGGGAAAAATATTTATTACCGAGGACCAAAAAACTGCGTGATGCTCGCCTGTTTCGTGTTCGCGTTCAAGAAAGGCGTTCTCCAGTTGCTCAACACATCGCATGAGCCATTGGTCGCCTCCGCTGCAATAGACCTTGTTGGGGAGCAAGCGCAGCACGTTATGTGTTTCTGTCGTCGTTGGCACTTCTCAAGGCAGCTTTGCCGTGTTGAATACGATTCAAGCGCGAGCAGTGCGACGAGGCGGTGTATCGGAGTGTGGGTCGAAACCCATCTCAGCTGTCATTCGTTCCAAACGCGCACGCAGGTTTGCGTCCATGGTTGGCAGAGCGATGAAAACACTACGGCAGATCGAGGTGCACACCCAACATTGCCAAACCAACTCACAGTTTTCAAGCACGCGCGATACACGGTGCGATGGAGACGATGTCCACGCAAGCCGACCGGAAGTGGCGCCACAGACCACGTGGTTGCGCCGAGACGCCAGAGAGAAAAAAATGAAAAAAAAAAAAAAAATCCCGCCGGCGCTGATGTAACTCTTCGGCACCTGCTCGCACCTCCATCCTCCCTCCCTTCACGCCCCCCGCGCAGCTTTCCACGCGCTCACGGCGTTGAGTGGAGGAAGAAAGCTGCAGAACGTGATCTCTATAATTTGGTAACAGCACTTAGACTTGATGGATTCGAAAAATTTTTGCAGCCTATGACTGGTGAAGAGTTATATGTCAATAATGAGACTATTCCAATATAACTAAGAAAGGTGTTGCAGGGCCCCTTTAAGAAAGCCTTTAGCTTGGAGGCTCCTATCTAAATGGGTAGAGTGGAAAAATATAACTCGACAACCCTTCTATAAAAATCGATAGTTTGCTGCAACAAAAATTGTTAAATATGGTGAATGTAGAAGCAGCATTTTCACGACTCAGAATGAGGACTCTGTAGTTGGCCCTAACTAACTCTTTCAAAAAATGTAAAAGAACTTAAAAAACTGGTTACATAGAAAAAGTTGCCATTTTGGCAGGTATGGCAATGGAAGTGTAGAATTTCAGTGACTTTGCAGACATACCTGAAGAATACATGTATGCGGTCAATGTAGCGCGAGTAGAGGCGCACCGGATGTGCTGTCTCCGTGGCCACGTCCTGGAACGAGAGGAAGTCGTTGGGCACTTGCGGGGGCCCCGCCATCTCAGACGCTCGCTGCAAGCCCAGCACGAGCAAGTCCAGCACTAGGCCGTAGTACTGGACGATAAAGGAGGAGAACTGCAGGCCCCGGATGATGCCATACGAGTTGGTGTGATTCATGTCCTTGTAGTTGATGATCACGTTGTTCTTGGCCGTCATGTAGTCGGCAATGTTGTGGTCCACAATGAGGCGCAGAAGCCGGTTGAGTAGTGTTAGGTCCATCTTCTCGTACATCTTCTCAAAGCGCGACTCAAGCATGACGTTGCACTCGCCCTCGGCAGTGTCCCACACATCCTGCAGGTTGTTGATGCCCTGGCACCACTTGTACACCAGCAGGGGTGGTGGCTCCGAATCGGCTGGCTTGATCCAGGGCGGAAAGAGGCGTCGCTTGTCTGCCTCATACCACAGATACTGGTCCAGGTAGGCATCTGTGATTTTCTCCAGGGGCTCCACATCATACACAGGAATCAGGTGGCTGTACAGGTCCATAAACTCTATGCCCACCTGGAATGGAGTTAAATCAGGTCACTGTCAAGCAGGGTGTCGGAATGAAATGTTTTTCGTTTTGGTTTTAGTTTCGTTCCACCGCAAAAAGTTCCGTTCAGTTTCTGTTCCAGAACAAAAAAAAATGTTCTTTAATGGTTCCTAACCATTTTTTTATGCAAACATTTCAAGTTAAAGTAATCATAAAAAACATTGGATTTGTGATATGATTACTTGCCCTCCTCTTAAGAAAGTGGGACAGGGTAAAGCACGTTCTTCAGAAGAGCGGAGGCAACTGTACCACAAATTCCTACCAACTAGCACAAACCGGTATACCCTTCAAAGTCATAGTATTTATTTTCTCAAAAGAGACCTTCAATTTTTTTTTAGCGGGCTCATTGCTTTGTGCCAAGGGACTGAGCACGATCTCAGAAGCAGCACGTCATGGAGTGTACTTTCTGACGTGCGAGAGCGCTATTCTGATTAAAAAGTTTGTCCCTCACTCTCTCTCACCAGAAAACTATCATCATCATGACCGAGTATGTGTCACAGAAATTTGCAAAATCGCCCTGCTCACTACTGGTCAACTGAAAATTAAGAAGGAAACAGCTAACCCAAGAAATGGCTGCGAAGCGACGGCGGCGAGCTGAAGCCCCGATTGCGCATAACGAAAGAAATAAAGATGGAGAAAGAGATAAATTCTAGAGTAAAAATTTTGGGGAGGGGCGAACCATGTAGGGAAGGGTGTTTCAGATCCACTAACGTGAAATCTATGGAGGGGTGAACGATGCAGTGTGCACCAGTGTTTCCCACAGCAAAATCACTAATGGGCAATGAGAGACAGGAGAAAGATTAGACACAGAGACTTGCAGTCCGCTTTTAGTTAAGGTGCAGGCTGCGAATCTTTATTGTTCAACTACACACAAGAGAAATCTCCCACCACCCCTACATTGCAGGTCAAGATCCAGTGCCTATATATACGCGGTGGCCGGTGAACGGTTGTTCAGCACGAGCAGTTGGTTTTTTCAATCAAGAAACTCGCTAGCAGACGCTGCCTGCATCGGCGTTATCTCTTGCGGGCGAGGATGTGTTCTCGTTCCTTAGGAGTTGGTAGTTCAGTGTTCATCGCAGAAAGAGCGTTTCCATAGTCAATGCGCACCGTTTGCTCTCTCTCACCCCACGGCGAGCACTGAGGCAGTGGCGCCCTCTCTTGTGCTCAAGCAAATGGACCGTCACGACAGCAGACGACGATGCACAATGCACGCCGAGACCCTAAGGTGCTTCGCCCCTAAAATCGCCAGGCCTGCGCGGAACACTCAGCACAGTCACAGCGAAAGCTGGAAGGGCGGCCTTTCTAGAGCCTGTTGTACACTCTCTTCGGGGGCCCTGCCACGGTGGTCTAGTGGTTATGGCGCTCGACTGCTGAACCAAAGGTCGCGGGATCGAATCTCGGCCGCCGCGGCTGTATTTTCAATGGAGGCGAAAATGTTTGAGGCTCGTGTCCTTAGATTTAGGTGCACATTAAAGAACCCCAGGTGGTCGAAATTTCCGGAGCCCTCCACTACGGCATCAATCGTAATCATATCGTGGTTTTGGGACGTTAAACCCCAGATATTATTAGACTCTCTTGGGGCAACTAATACAACTACACATGCAAGGTACCCACTACATCATAAATCATCGTAACTTTTCTGAAGTAGATAAGCACCCACTATGCCATTTTTCGTCATTCTTCGGAGAATCGTGGTACCCGCTACACATCTGTAAGGCATTATGTGCACTTTGTCCTGTGGCTGATGACGATGAAGAATTATGGCTGAGCCCTTTGTAAAGGATTGGAAGCACTCAGTGACCGACTCGTTGCACAATTCGCATTGTGTGACGCCAGGTTGTTATTTTACTCTTCTGCCACGCTATATTACATATGTCAATTCGATTCCTTGCCCGACATGACGCCTGTATAGAGTATTTTTGTGAAGTAGTTACAAGCACCAGCATGGCACTGTGGAGGAATACTCGACTGCCAGGCAGAGGGTGCATGTTAAAATCACATCCGATCCTAGAAATTTGTTTCTAATTTCATTTTTTTGTATTTCACGCGATAGCAGTTACAGACACCAGCAGTGGCGGACAACTATGGCGCCAAATCGGCTGTTGTGATCTCATATCAGCTTTCGCTGTAACAAACTTCAGCACCGACAATGCCCTCTTCACGCTGGCCTGTGTGACCGGTGCGCAAAAGTCCCCTTGTGTTAATTATAAACATCTCTGGTTGCCACTTTTCATTTTTTGTACAATTTCGACACATCTTTACTCTGGAATTCCTGCCTGAGGTGCGCGCTAATACTCTATCCGAGATATGCATAAATGCTCACGTTGCATGACCTCAGTTGTTCCGGACTGCCAAGTTTTCTCGCGAACCGAAAAACAATTTAAAAAATTTTGGTTTCCCTCCGAAACGAAATACAGTAGAACCCCGCTTATAGGTTTTTGAAGGGACCGTAGGAAATGAACGTAAGAGACGGGAAACGCAAGAGCCGAAAAACGGGAAAAACGACAAAATATTTAGTGGTACAGAATTTTATTCTGTATTACGCGTGAAAAAAAATGTGCAACGTTCCCTGGTGCTTTTACTCATGTCCGAGCAGCATGAAAAGTTTTTCGAGCACTTGCAGTCTCGCATCCTTTTCATAAATCTAGTGCCACCATGGCCGACACCTGGCAAGCGATCACTTACGGCGATACTTTCGCGAGATTGTGGCCGGTTGCGTCGGCGTCTCCGAGCGATACAATTGAACCATTGGCATAGTGTCGGACCACCGTGGCTTGTAGTAAACGGTCGAACGCCTTGCGAAAGTAGAACTACCCCCAAAAGCGGCTCCACCACTCAGCCACGGTCCAGTCGACGGATAGAAACGCGGAGCTGGGGACAGCGTCATCCACAGAAATGTAATCAGCATATGTGATTTTTTTTATAGCACCAACAGCTGTAGGCATGAAAGAACGAAGCACACGCAAGCACGACCAGAGCGGCGAGTCCAACCGCGAACCGCGCGCACGACCACGTGAACTCCAACCAGCTCGAACCACTCGAACCCCTCCGGCAAATAATACGCCGACGCGCAGCAGATGTAAATGCCAATCTCGAAGGCCTTACTTTCGCAAGCAATTACATCATAGACGCCATCTTTGCAATACAAATCTCAAAGGCTATGCTTTTGTTATAAGTAAATGCCAATCTCGAAGGCCTTGCTTTCGCGAGCAATTACGTCATAGACGCCATCTTTGCAATGCGGATCTCGAAGGCTATGCTTTTGTTTGTGTCATAGAGTTTCTTACAATAACATAGAGAGGAAACTGGCGCTGCGATCGTTCAACCACCATGGGAATGATGGGAAGTACAGGCTTCGGATTGGATTTTGTTAGCTGGCGAACTGCCTACGGATCTTTTTCTACAGTTTCAGTTTCGTTCTTTGCGAGGAGTGGGCAGTGGGGGGCGTTGCAAAGCACTGCCTTTGTTGTTCAAAGAGGCTGTAGACCGCTAGGTTTCTTGGTTTGCTGCCACGTTGCAGCTTTACAGGTTGTATTTGACAGTTTTAGCAAAGTGTCGTGCACTCACCGTTGCGCATAGATGTTGCATCCCATGCCAGTGCAGGAAATTGCATAGAGTTCACGTTTTGTGATAAGCGCTACTTGTCAAAACTCTTTCAAATCGACTTCAAAACGACGGCGAAGCTAAATAGACGCACCGTCACGCTCCTCGGACTTCACTTCACAACAAAACTAGAGATGCGTTGGGGGCAGGCCACTAGGATAGACACATCTGGCATCGCAACAGATACTACGTTAAGTGTTTCTCACTCAATACGGTACTGTTATTTACATAAATAGATAAGGCGTACTTTTGAGGGAAAGACAAGCACGTTTGCTTTAAGTGTTGTAAAGAAAATAATTCATTATATTGTGATGCCAAATCTGGAAGACAATTGTAGAGCAATGCATACCCTGGTGGTTAAATTTGTCCGGGTTTCACTTCTCTCTCACGGTCATGCAAAATTTTTGCAATAAGTTTTATGCAGAAAAGAATTAAGCAAGTTTTAATTGGAAATCACTTCATATCGCTTTGTTTTACACTCGGCAAACAATCGTCGCGAATCTCAAGAATCTAATCCATCCAAAGCAAATCCGAAGCCTGTACTTCCCACCATTCCCATGGTGGTTGAAGCGCCGCTCAAGGAGCCCGCGTAGACCTAGCGCCAGATTCCCCTCTAGGTAATATTGTAAGAAACTCTATGGTTTGCGTCAACCGAAAGTACCTGCCGCTTGCGCCTCTCATGCGGCTAATGTTATGGTCAAACCAGGCCAAGCTGCGTGAAAAGTCACCATGGGCGCTCACTTCGGTACTCACTCGGTCGGCTCGGAGCGCACTTCGCGACGTATCATACAGGAACGGTCCCACAGTTATGACGTAACAGCGGGGTTCCTAATACATTGTACCCTATGGGAGCTGCGCTGGGCTCGATGGAAAACGACGTAACAGCCGGGAAAACGCATCAGAAAGGACCGTTAACAGCGGGGTTCTACTGTAATAGATAAAGTTTCGGTTATGTTTTCGTTCCGGTCAAATATATCGGTGTTTTTTTTTTCGTTTTTGGTTTTGGTTCCATTTCGACACATTGCTCTTATGTTAGTGCCTCGCATCATCCTCAGCCTGCAGGCCTCTCACAATCATCTCCAGGTATCCTGCACAGTCCATTTTACGCTAGCGCACTTCTGGGTTTCATTAGCCCACCCAACTTTCTGCCGTCCTCAGCTGCATCCCTCGGTATCCATTCTGTTCTAACATAGCAACGGCCGTCATATTACGCAGCCCACCCAGGTGCTTGTGTCAACTACAATATTAGCTATTTCTGTTTTCTGATCCACTCTGCTTTGCTCCCATCATTCTAAATGTTACATCATATTTTATTCCATCACAGACTTTCCAGTCCTGAACTTCTCGGCTTTGTTATTCCCAAACTTTTAGCCTCACCATGTTAGTACTACTAAAATGCCAATGGTTAAAGACTGACTGTCAAGATCTGGGAATGGATTCCAGCCCATCCTTCGGTGAATTTTCTTTTTCAGAGTAGCAGCCTTGTCAGTAACTGACCTAGGTATACATACCTTAGCACAGACTCGAAAAGATGGTTGCTAAATTTCAATGCTTCTTTTCTTTTTTAACCAGGCAATTATTGGCCGTTTAGGTAATCATCTACATACATCATCATCTACATACATCATCTACACATCATCTACATACATCACCTAGGCTTGTGTGAATTGCAGTAAAACTGAGAGCTGGGCGAGTTGGTATGAATTCATGTTGAAACTTTTTTAGCGCGCACAAAAGACGGAGGACACAGAAAGAAGGTACAAAACGAGCGCTTACTCACAACTGATTTATTTTTTGAAAGGGACTAAACATATAACCACAAATAATCATCACAAAGCATGCGCGGAGCAAGTCATGAGGCATATTAGCAGATTACAACAAGTTAACCACAGTTCAAAAAAGACATTTCTTTATCAGTAAGCGCCACTGATGGTTGAGTGATGCATGTTTTCCCACACCTACTTATATGGAAAGCTTCCATGGGGAACCAGCGCTGGAGTTTCCGCGGACAGGGTGCGCCGCCCTGCCGGGCACGGCCGAAAACACTCGGGCATACAAACAAATACGAGTGGCTGCTAACGTGAACCATGCCGCCGAGCGCGATCATCAAACGAGGAAAAAGAAGCGTCGAGACCGGCGGTATTGTTTTATTCCCAAATGCCACAATCAAAAATGTCTTTAATAACTGAAAAAAAAAATTGTCTAGAACATAGTTGACTCCCTTCGGCTTTGCTTTCCACCGATGCACATGGGTTGGCGCTCTGGAAAAAATGACAAATCTTTTATTTGAAACTGGCCTTGAAAAAGTTAAAAGTACATGAAAGCTTAGGCTGCATAAGCATCGCGCCGTACATTACACATACCGTATTTACTCGATTGTAACATGACCACGATTGTAACGCCGGGGTGACATTTCATTACGTCCAGGAAGAAAAAATAGAATTTCGGTATTCGATTGTAACGCGAGGGTCGACTTTAGGTTGCAAAAATCTAGAAAAAGAAGTCGCGTTACATTAGAGTAAAACGGTATTATACGTCACTGTCTAGTGCACAGCTCTAGACCGGTTACGAATTCATGGCCGCTCGAAAAACCGTGTTGTCTACGCATGTTCCATTGCTGATCACACACTGTATGTCAAACTCGGAACCACCACGAAGTAAATTACCACTAGGTTCCTCAAAGGCATTTTTTAAAGTATCAGGCTTAGACGACGGCAGATCGCAAGTTTGCAAACGGTCTGCAGGCGATGGATGGCGAGTCGACGTCGTTAAAGCACGAGACCTGCGACATGTTTGTATTTCCGCTAACACCACTGATCTCCACTTTACACCGGACCTTTTACATTTATTTCACGCTTCATCGTCAGCTTCAAAAACGTTTTTTAAAGAATGCAATACGAGCATTTAGTGAGCGCATGCAAGCCGTTAAAAACACCGTAAAGGAAAGCGTGTAGCGAAACAGCTTCTGTAATATAGTACGAGAGCTGTAACTACAAATTACGTAAATGTGACATGCTCGCTCAAAACAGCTGTCACTCACTGGGCTGAATGTTCTCAGTGCTGCCTGAGGCACCAAGTTATTTCAACACGCGCGCACAACGAGCACAATGCATACACTGTCGAGCTTGCTAGCGCAGTTTGAACACACTTACCTGTAAGTTTACGTCGTACGGTGCTTGACACTTCGCCGAAAGGTCACAATCACTGTCTCTGCGAAAAACAGCTTCTTCCACCTGACAGATATACTTCACATTGGACAGCTTCCGTCCTTTCGGCAGCACACTCTCGCGAAGGTACCCGTCCGCACACATCACATCACTGAAACCGCAGCGGAGAATAATCGGTGGCATCGCTGCTCGCACGCTGCGCCACAGTGCAGCGAAGTGTCCCGATCTTCGCTAGTCTTGTGCGTTCCAAAGTATCAACAAAACGACGCACATCGAGCAAAAGCCGCAGTGGTGTCGAATGACGTTCAGCATGCGTTTGAACGTGCCACGAGGTATGTGAGGGCACGTCGAAACGTGCCGTCGTACGCTTCGCGGCGGCTCTGTATTACTGGATGTTTCTCAGCTAGCTCGCCAGGGCGGCGCAGCTTGTACATTTTAGGCGCGCCACCTGGGCAGCGCTGACTACCCATATGGAGTGGACCTTCCATATGGAGCTTCCATATGGAGCTTATATGGAGTGGACCAGAAAATTCATCGTGCTGTACACAGTCTGGCAAAAAGAATCTTCCATTTTGTTGATGATTGCTTGGTTATATTTGATGGGGCTGATTATGGGCCTAACACGGTGAATGTATTAAAAATGTTTCGTGAATGTGGCTTGGGTCTTAAGTTCACCCATGAGATAGCAAAAGAAAAACAACTACAGTTTCTAGACCTATCACTGCGAATTTCACCTAACCACATGTGCTCAATGTACAGCCCTAGATTAGAAAAACCCTTACTCCACTACAAGTCCGGGCATTCAAAAACCGTAAAAAACGGAATAGCAGTGTCGTGTCTCAACGGGGCTATAGTGAAGTCCTGCTGTCACTTAATTAACTCTTTCGTTACCGCTTGAAAAATGGCCATTTTTTATAGGTCTGAGGAAGAAATTTATTGCTAGTATAAATAATGCTCTAGGTAACATTGCAGCACACCAAATTGTGCATAATGAATTGCTCTTTATAGATAACACAAGTTTCAAAACAAAAAAGATGTTACAAAACTTATAAAAAAATCTGAAATCTACCACTTTTGCAGGAACTTGAGAAAAACAGTAGAAACAAAACACAATATCTACAAAAATATTACGAACAAACAAAATTCAAAATATACATTTTCAAGGGAAATGATCTAGGAATATTCAAAGCCATTTTTCAGAAAGATCAAAAATACTGCAGACCGAAAACTGCTTCACCGCTCGTGCCATGCGGTGAAGCAGTTTCTGGTTTTCGTGAAGCACAGGTGGACGCCACAGGTTTCACAAAGAACGTTCGTTTCTTTTTCAACTTTGCGTTCCTCATAGCACTTGCGGCAGTTTTTCCTTTTCGGCATATTTTTGGGGTGGTGCTGCACTTTTTTTGGCATACATCGGCATCTTTTTCGGCATACGTCGGAAGGCCCAAGATATGCATCCAAGCATACTGTAGAAGAACTGATAGCTGGGCCAGTTGGTGATAATACTTGAACATGTTTAACACAGCGCAACGACGATGAGGACACAAAAGAGGAGACAAACCACAGCGCTGACTCGCAACTGAATATTTTATTAGAAGACAAGAACGAAAAAAGGGGGGCACTTTTTCTCCTCTTCTCTTGTGTCCTCGTCGTCGTTGCGCTGTGTTAAACATGTTCAAGCATCCAAGCATACTTGTTGGTATTTTCGCAGATGGTCCTGATTAACTCTGCTGTGAAAAACAGGGAAAAAAAATCGCGCGCCGTCGTGAAACGTTTTGCGCTGCTCCGGTGTGCCGGGCTGAGATGCGCGCCGGGCGGCCTTCTTGGTGAAAATTGAAGCTTTCTGGGTGCCGGCGGCAGCACATCCTGTCCAAGCACTGTGTGTATCCTGCAGATAACCAGGACATCTCAAGGGTCGTGCACCGAGATCGGCAGATAAGCGCTTCCGACGGACGAGACCGCTCAAGACCGAAAACGAAACTTACCGGTACACATCTGAGGATGGCCCGGGCTGGCTCGAAGCATCGTCGCTGTCAGCGCTTGAAGATGAGCTGGTGTTGTCTTCGGACTCATAGCTCAACTCAGCTTCACTAAATTCGTGAGCGGGTTGAGCACGCTTTCGAGCAGAACGTTTTTCCCGCGACGCAGCCCCGTGGGTTGACGACGCCATGGGAGCGGCCGAGAGATTGCCGCGCGCGCCGACACTAACGCCCGATGCGCCCCTCTCGCGTAGATAAAGAGAAACGAAACCAAAACTGCTGCAAACTGGCTAAAAAGGTCAGATCAACAAGTTAGAGACGCGACGGACCTTCAGAAACGAGCTGTATTTGAATAATATTGCGCAAGCTCGGAAGCAAAGCTCGCTAGTGAGTAGCAGGTGTCGTTTTCATGTAATTACCACAGCCAAAATTTTTTACCTTGCAAAACTGATGACACAATTTTATAATTGACTTCTTAGGAATCGTTTGATACCAAAATGTTGATAATAACGGAGCACAAACATGAGCAGCGCATTTTTTTCCCAAGTGTGGCAGCCACGCCCCCTTTTCCAGTAACACATGCGCATTCGTTCGCGAAAAACTCCGTCAAAAATCGCAACGTCGTCAGAGCGTGAAAATTTAAAAGGATTGTAGAAGAATAGTCCCAGAACTAAACGCGAGATGCTGCAGCATGCACGGGAAAAATTTTTAACGCGTCAAAATCGCCAGCTTTTTTCTTCGATCACCGGTGATCGATTTGAATGGCGTGGTAACGAAAGAGTTAATGAAAGATAGTTTTTCTAAACAAGTAGGTAGGTTAACGTCAGCGGGTTTCCCAGAACTAGTTATCACCAGAGCGGTTCATAAACTGATACGCATAGTAAAGGGTGTGCATTCACCTTCAAGGAACAGCCTGAACAGAGCCAAAAAGCGCTGTGCAGTTGTGCCCTACGTTCATCATTTTTCTCATGCCTTGAAGAATGTTGTTTTCAGCGCTCTAACAAAAGTGCAACAGTTGTGCCAGGCAGTTGCCAAAAAGTTTAACGTAAAAGAGAGAAAATGTAGTTGTGGGCTGAAGGAAGGCTCTAAGTTCATAAGGTGCAGAAATTGGGTTGTTTATCGGATACCGCTAACTTGTGGAAATATGTATATCGGATAAACAGGTCGCTGCATCAATACATGTCTAAAAGAACATAAAAGTTCTTTGTGAAATGAAACTTGTTCGCACTTGTTTAATCATTGCAAATCATGTCATTGTAGTCCTGTTTTCAGTGAGACAGACATTTTGTTTGCTCATAGTGATAAAGTCACGGAAGCTTTCCATATAAGTAGGTGTGGGAAAAGATGTATAAGTCAACCATTGGTGGCGCTTACTGATAAAGAAATGTCTTTTTTGAACTGTGGTTAACTTGTAATCTGCTAATATGCCTCATGACTTACTCCGCGCATGCTTTATGATGATTATTTATGCTTATGTGTTTAGTCCCTTTCAAAAAATAAATCAGTTGTGAGTAAGTGCTCGTTTTTTACCTTCTTTCTGTGTCCTCCGTCTTTTGTGCGCACTAAAAAAGTTTCAACATGACTTGTGTGAATATTTGAGCAGTTCGAGTATTCGAACGAATATTACAGTATACTCAGAATATACCCGAAGAAGTGTTCACCGTTATCAATAGTATTAGGAATACAAGCGCTGGTCTCGTTAAGTCCTTTGCTGCCGACATGAAACTGATAGCTCATTTAATCTGTGATGCATTATGTTACATTACAAATCTTGTATTTGAAACTGGATTTTTCCAGACAGCCCTGAAAAAAGCAAAAATTATTCCAGTCTTTAAAAAAGGCGACAAGCGCTTAATCTCGAATTACCGGCCTATAGCAATTATCTCATTCTTCAGTAAAGTCATAGAAAAGCTTTTTGTGGGACGGTTAAGGTGTTATTTAGACAAGTTTCATATTCTTTCTAATAAGCAGTTTGGTTTCAGGCCCAGTTACTCATCTGAACTTGCCATGATATCCCCAACTGACGAAATTAAATCTGCTATTGACAGCGGTTGTGTTGTTGGAGGTGTTTTTCTTGACCTTTCAAAATCATTTGATTCTATTTCACACGTCATTTTATTTCAGAAACTAGAGTCAATTGGTGTATCTGGCGTCCCACTAGAACTAATTCGTAGCTATCTGCATGATCGAGAACAGTTGGTATATGTGTCCGGTACCTTTTCCAACCCTAAATTCATCAACATCGGTGTTCCACAGGGTTCAATTTTGGGCCCGCTTTTATTTTTAATCTACATCAACAATCTTCCTCATTGTCTAGCACATTCGTCCTCCATACTCTATGCGGACGATACCACTATAATAACTGCAGATAAAGAGGCTGACTCGATGTTGTTTAAACTAAACACCGACCTGAAAAATATCGTTAAATGGTTCAATAAGAATAAATTAAATATAAACACTAAAAAGTCAAACTTTGTTGTATTTTCGTCACCTAATCGAATTATACCTAGGAACCCCTGTCTACGTAAGCGATACCCCAATTCACTCTACCTCTAGTACAATGTTTCTCGGGGTCGAACTTGACGAACATTTAAAATTTAATTCACATGTATTACAGCTTACGCGGAAAGCCGCATATGCCATTCGAATCTTGCTAAAAGTTCGCCCTTTCTTTCGTTCTGAAATATTGTTGTCACTTTACTACGCTTTCTTTCACAGCAACATAATCTATTGCATTTCATCATGGGGAAACACGTATGCCACTCATTTATCAGCCATCCAACATCTTCAAAACCAACCATTGAGGATAATAACGTTCAGTAGCTTCATGTCCAATGCATCATCCTTACTCTGTTCACATGGAATTTTATCAGTTCAGAAGCTGGCCAAATATTTTCTCGTCATTCTTATCTACAAATATGTGAATAGAAAACTTCCCTTTCCTTTACTAAACTCAAGTCAGTTTCCTCAGGCGTCATCTACTCGTTTTGCAAAGGCTAATAACTTCCTTTTACCCAAACCCAGGACTAATTATGGCAAGTTTACCATAAAATTTTCGTCTGTATCCTTGTGGAATTCTTTACCTTTGGAGATCAAAAATAGATCCCTCGAAGTGTTTAAAAAAGGCTTGCGTTCGCACTTATTAAATTCATAGTGCTTAATATTATACAGAATATGTTATAGCATTTTTGTGTTATTTTGTGCTTATCTGCATATTTTGTATAACTTATAGTCCCTATCTCGTGCTTATCTATATATTTTGTATATCTCAATTTTTCTTTCGTTACCGTCATAATGCTTGATATTATACTGAGTGAATGTTATTGCATTTTTGTGTTAGTTTTTTTCGTGCTTATCTACACATTTTGTATAACTTATATTCGCTATTTCGTACTTATCTGTATATTTTGTTTATCTTAATTTTTCTATCCTTACCACTGTTTACTATTGCGTTGTATCTCTGATTATTGATTTTATAGGAGGTCTCACTAAGTCTTGCGACTTTGAGACCTCCTTCTGTATTTGCATATAACAAAAAAAAAAAGCGCTTCAAAATTAATTTAAATTATTCTAAATTTCGAAGTATTCGAAATGAACGAATAGACATACCGTACAAACCGGAATATAGGTCGGACTGGAATATAGGTCGAATCCCCCACTTCTAACTACTGAAATTGAAAAAAAAAAAAAGTAGATGGAATAGCCAGAGTATCAGAAGGCACGCGCCTTTACCGTGTAACAAACACAATTTCAAATTGTGCACAATGAAAATGCCATTTATTTACACGTAAGTTCCACGTGGCAGAAAGCCAGAAGATGGGCTCAAGCATTATCTCCATAAAACGTTACAACTGTCTTGACAGCATTAATTTGGATGCACTTTGAGGCCACCGGTAGCAATCACGACGCGAGCGCGGCTCTCGGTTGAGCTGTGCAGCCTTCGTTTCCACCTCTAGATACGCTGCAGTCTGGCACCGAAACAGTTTTCTTCGTATCGCTGCGTGCCGTCATGTGATCCTTCAGCGTCCGCCAGTAGCGAACGATTCTGTGGTGAACTCGATCTGCCCGCTGGCCATAGCCACACGTGCTGCTGTAACCAGAGCTGCCAGCATTGCAGGAAGCAACAAAGAAAGAGTATCCAGCGACATTCGAAGAGCGAGAACACCCGTGCAAAGATAAACTTTCAGTTATTGTTTGTGACTCACGGCTCCCGCTCAAGTTCACGTGCGCTAGCATCCCAACACACCTTTCACACACTTCAGACCAGATTTCTTCGTGTCTTCGTGAACTCGATCACTGTGTTCTTGAACGCTACGGTGAACTGTCGTTGGCCACCGGTTGAGAACAAGAAAGAAAGCGCCTCAGAACCCAAATAGATTCACAAGACAACAGCAAAAACGCAAAATGAGATCGCCCACGGCACAAGGGTGGTGGTAAACAAAGCGATGCTGATGATTGCGATGGCGATGGAGACGGTTGACTTTGTGGAGATAGGTTAGCGAGACGCTTACCCTACAAAGCGACCAGCAAAGGACGCAACGTTCTCCACTGCCGCAGCGAACAAAGACGCTACGGCCGGGTTCATCGACTCTCCAGCGCAGCGCAGAAAAGGCACTCGAGGCAGGATGTCAACAAACAACATGGGTTTATTAACCCAAGATGCAGCACAGTATGACAGTCACGGGCTTGCAGGCCGTAAAGGGAACTCCGCAAGACCGCTCGAGTACGCTTGCCAGCGGCGCAATGACTATCACACAAAGGGCAGCAGTCGAGCACACGAACAAGAAGCCACCTGCTAGAGCAGCGCGTCAACCTCTCGTGCTGGCCTGAGAGCATCTCACGTGGGCAAGTGTCATGAGTAAAGGGGCACGGGGCGCGTGCCGGACGGCGGAATGCGTCGATGGTGTGCGGGCAAAAGTACCCAATGGTGTGCACTCCCGCCATGTCCACGCACACCATTGGCCGGGGAAAGGCGCGTGCCACGCGACCCGAGCTGAGGTGAGGGACCCCCGAAGAATAAGCAGGCATTGTTCGGTGGAGCTTGCCAAGAGGAAGGTGGTGCAAGCCAGCGTCGCGCTCGCGACGGGAACAGCAGGGCCGACTTTTGGAGGCAGCATGACGTATGTCCCAAGAGAGTGGCCGTCGACCTTGGTGTCTGCGGAGCGAGGCTTCCCAGCCTTGCAGCAGCCTCATCACGCAGTTCTCGTGGCACCTGCGACACTACACCAGCTCGACTAGACGGCAACCCACCGACAATCACTGGAGAGCCACGTCGACAGTTCGAGCTAGTGGCACTGAGGATAGGCCGAGGGTTAGGCCTTACCGGACGAGACCGACGTTCTCGACGAAAGACCGGAGGGTCAGCGAGGAAGACGATCAGCGAGGCGTCTGATCGACGACAACGACTATGAGACGTCGACAAGAGCTTCGACTAAGGGACAGCGCGTCGACTTGGGCACTGGATCGAGTCATCGGACACCGCGGTCCATAAGAACGCTCCATTGGTATCGCGAGTGACTGAGAGGTCATAGTGGCCAGACTTTCGAGCCAGTAGAGCCAAGCTAAGGCAGAAGTGTTTAAGTTCTGTCGTACAACTTACCGTATTTACTTGCATAATGATCGCACCCCTAAATTTTGTCGTCAAAATTCGATTTTTTTTTTCCCCGCGTAATGATCGCACCCCGAACTTGCCGCAGCGATATGTCGCGTGCCAAGTCTAGCTGATGATCATCATGTTGACCATCTGTCGAGCGTCACGTAAGTGGCTCTGCAAGACTCACCAAGTGAACTGCATGCACCAAACAGATTCCTAATTTTTGCCCACCCTTGGCGGAAGCGTGCGGTATTAGGATAGCAGTAAAGACAAATGCCGTAGTTTTCACCACATGCCTGCCGTGTGTTTCTACGTCTCTGGCAGCTGAACGCGCCCATCTCTGTTTCTGTCCTTTAAACATGGCTATGCTGTTGCCGCAAATTTACCGATTTAAACGAAATAACTCATTATTTCGACGGAAGAAACTGTTTTGGCGCGCATGGCGCACTCACAACCTCCATGACTTACGAGAAAAAAGGCGTTCGCTTAGCTCCGCCAGCCGCCATGTTTGCTTTGATCACGTGGTTTTGATATCCCGCAGTGTTAAGGCCCAACCGCATGCATGCGATTTTCGAGCGACGGAGACGAGTGACAGGGATTTGCTGTCGCGGAGGGCCATCCATCGCCGTCGCTTGTCGCGTCGCAGGTTTTTGGGAAACAAAAAAAATCGCTTGTCGCCCGGAAGTGAGTGTGACGATTTCCGGCAACATGGCAGCATCACTGATCCTCGCTTCGGTTGCAATTTGCTCTTGATGCTTCCAATCGGCGCGTACTTCAACAAGGAATGCAAGTTATAGACTACCTTCTTTACAGCCCCATCTCACGCGGAGAGCGAGGCAGCGGCCGTATTTTGTCGTTGATTTTGATCGACGGTTCGTTGTGATGTTTCGGTGGTAGCTTGCTGCATTTGTGGTAGCTTGCTGCAATGTCAACATCGTCGTCGTGTGAGGTAGCCCTTCTCCTTGTGAAGCAGCGATGTGAGGCGCTGCGGCTTTTCTTAAACGTTTCATGACAGCAAGAGGAAACGTCGAGATGTGCCTCGTGGGCTTGTTTGAGTGCCGGTTCACGATGGGGCGATACGCGAGTTTCACTGCCGTGTTTAGGTTGAAGGCGGTTGATTGCGCGCTCGAGCACGGCAACCGCGCTGCCGGCAGGCATTTCGGTGTCGACGAAATCAGAATTAGGTATTGGAAAAATCAGCGTGAGAAGCTCATGGCTACCAACAGCACGCGCCGGGCTTTCCGCGAAACCAAAACTGGCAAGAGCAAAACTGTAGCCAACAGCTTCAAGAAGACAGGCGTATCTAACGTGCTCGACAGAATGGAAGATAACCTTCTGTGCGACTGTGATGACACTGCCGGTTCCGACAGGGAATCGAGCGGCGACGACACTGACGCCAGTGACGCTTCAAACTCTGAATGAAAGTTAGGGGCTCAGTGAATAAAAAAAATAAAGGGCAATATGCAATGCATGTAGTTCCTGCGTAATGTGTGCATTTATTACAAAGACTCTACTTTTATTTTTGGTTATGTTCATGATAGCTATCGTAAGAATTCCGATATGCGACTTGTTCGCGTTTTCGGTGCTCAAAATATTTAGCGGAAAATTTACCCCGTGTAATGATCGCACCCCGAAATTTGCGTCAATTTTTAAAAAAAAAAAGTGCGATCATTATGCGAGTAAATACGGTAGTACTGTCGCACTTGTAAATTTTGAGTGTGTTCATTTTGTTTACCGTCTTTTGTTTCTCTCTCTCTCCCAATTTCATTCCGCGTTGCAAGCGTTCCCGAGATGCGTGACAGCAAGCCAGCGCCAGACAGAAGCGAGCTCAAGGGGGAAGGGGGTTGTCACTGGTGGCCAATGAGGACAGGCGTTGCACAGTGACGCAGGCTAGCGCGGTCACGTGGTGGCGCGAGCATGCTCCAGGCATGTCCATACATGTGGGTTGTGCGGGGAAGACTCAACGCATGGCTCGCACCAAGCAGAAAGGCCTGGCGGCGTAGCCACGGTAGCCATGTCGCCGAATAACGGCGGTTCCCGGCGCTCGAGCCGTGCGGGGCTAGCACTCGCGTTAGCTGGGAAACGAGGCGCCAAAGGGGAGGGCGCGCTCGATTCCCACACCTCCAGCTGCCCATAGTGGTCAGACTTGCGAAGTTTTTCTGCCA
Source organism: Rhipicephalus sanguineus (assembly GCF_013339695.2). Lineage (NCBI taxonomy): Eukaryota > Metazoa > Arthropoda > Arachnida > Ixodida > Ixodidae > Rhipicephalus > Rhipicephalus sanguineus. The sequence goes on along the minus strand of NC_051179.1, from coordinate 7,363,409 downwards.
ATGACCGGTACATAAGATGGGGGTTGACGTTTTAGGGCTGTTTTATGAAAAAAATTCTACCTATATTTCCGTTTTTAAGGTATACAGTATAACCTCGTTACAACGGATCTGTTTACAACAGACATTCTGATATTACATACCAATTTGCGGCGTTATGCCGACCTCCGTATTTGTTCCATTGATTGAGCTTCGTTTACAACGGATTCTGGTACAACAGACATTTCGATATAATTGACTAAAATGTCAGGCCAGAAAGGTGGTCAGGACTCCTTTAGAGTGGACTTTTCACCACGGACATACCAAATTTAATAACTTCCAACTTCAAACATCGCTTAGCATACTTTAGGGACAGGAACAACGCGCTGCGGATATCGACGTACCGATTTAAGAACGAAGGCCACCGATCTCCGGTCTGTCAATGATCAGCTATGCCTAGCTGTAGCAACGAAAAATTGGCGCGCAGCATGCTTGGTGTTGCGTTTTGGTACGCTGACGCGCGAAATTGCTAGCCGCTGCCGCGCGTAATTGCTAGCCGCTGCCGCAGCTTCTCCGAGCAGTCGCTGCGCGGCGAGCTTGGTCGGGGGACCGCTTCTGATGCGCAAAATGCCCGTCCGCGGTTCTGAGTGCCACAGGGCGATCCAATTTGTTGCTTGCGACAAAGGACATTGCGGCTTCTTCGCTTTCACATGTCCGCTAGCGTGATGTTCTTGCCCGCAAAGTTCGGATTTGTCTCGTACATCGGCACCGTGAGCGGAGTTAGGTCTAGCCACGACATCGAGTAGAAAGCTCGGTGATGTTCTGCGCATGTCTGCAATGTTCGCGACGAGTGCGGTGCCCTATCGTAATCTGATGATTGAGCTTCCGCTTGCAGCTGCCAAACTAAAGCGTTCTAAATTATTGTCGACCCGTGAACACAGAACGAGTGCGAACGCGTCACTAAGTCACGCAATTTTCGACAGCCACGACCTCGCGACACACAAACAGCAGACGACAATCCTGAAGCGAGCATCACGGCAGAAGCAGCCAATCGGAGGCCTTGAATTGAACTTCAAACATGTGCTTTTTGTACGCTTGTTACTGAATGGAAGAGCTAGCTGAAACGGAGAACGTGAACACGGAGAAATGCTCTTTACGACGAGCCCAAAATGGTGGCGCCCGGTCGCGCCATTGCCAAGCTACAATTATGAAAAACGCATTTTTGTTTTGCTATTTCCGCAATTTTCGCCAGGTTGGCAGACGCAAAAAAACTTTTTATAGCACTTCTATGTAGTTTTCAGTGAAGATATTTTGGAATCATATAGAAATGGGCTACAGAAACTGAAAATGCCTTTTTCCAAAAATCGCATTTTTTAGGGGGGGTCCCCCGTTGAAAATAAGACCATGTTTGGGACTCATAATTCTCTCCGGTTATACCAGACCCATTCAGCGTTTACATTAAAATCTGTTGTAACAGTACTTGGATTTTACATACTCCCTGTACAACAGATCAAAATCCTCTTCACTATGACGGTCTGTTGTAATGAGGTTATACTGCATAAACCGCATGTAACCCCCTGTAAAGGTGCTTTCACAGCAGTGGAGGGGTGCTATACTATGAATACACCTATCCAGGGGAAGTGCACACTGCCGCGAAGCCCCAGTTCAAGGTTAAATGAACAAATTACCCTCACATTGATTCATCATTCTTTAAGCTTAAGAGCTTGTTATACCGGCTTATATGCTCCAAGTATAGAAAATTTTAAAACGTAACATATTTTACAGGTTATCACTTGCATATTACCGAAAGTCAAATCCTGATACTATTCAAAGTTGCTACCACTTCCCTTTGAACAAAAAGACATTTGTACATGCCTTGTTTCAATTTTAAAAAATATAGTGCAAGTTAGTTGGGTCATGACAAATATGCTCATTTATCTTTGTAATATAAGGTATATACTATTCGAATTCGATTCAAAATTATTCGACCAAATCACTATTCGCTTTGAACCTAAAATCTACTATTCGCACAAGCCTAACATTACCTCTTTCGTTATTGCACCTATAATATGTGGGTGACCGGTAACCTGTATGTGCCGAGTGAGAATTTAAAAATAAAGGCGACTCTATCAACTAGTTGCGCCATATCGCACACATCCTGTAAGCACTAATGCTTTGTTTCCTGCACAGTTAGTTTTTTTTTTCCTGAGCGGCACCGAGTTTTAACAGTGACTCAAAGGTAGCGGTTTGCTTGGTTTGTTCGTGAAAATGGCCAACGACCCAGTAAGAGACCTTCTCGGAAATGTTGTTCTTTAAACATAACAACTAAATAACAGTGCGCGATACGATGTGCCATGGTTCCCGCACGCCATGCATCAACCGGATGCCCTCCCCACTCCTCCGTTCCAAAAACAACAGCATTGAGGTGCACCCTTTCCCCGCAGCCGCAGCGGCCATGCAACGAACAATTGCTAAAATGCGTTCACAATATTTCGAGCCAGCGTTACCACAACTTTCATTTCTTTTCATTGATGTTACAGCGCATTTTCCCTGATGGAAGCATGAGGTCCCCGAGTTTTCCCCGAGTACTTCCAGACTATCCAAAATCCCTCAGAATACAAGGCTGGCGGACACCCTGCACTCTCGTCCTTCCACTGTGCAGCCACAAGGCAAACTGAACAACACAGAAGTCAGAAAAGTTGTACACTCTATGTGAAAATTAAACTCACCTCCTTGAAAGCTCGCTGTGTGAGCAGATGACGCTTAATGCGTGACAGTGCTTCGTGAGGGTTGTCGTAAGCCTGCTCAATGAGCCCCAACTCCTCTCGCTGTGACTGGTTCAGCCGACTCTTCACACTGTGAAACAGAGAAAATGACACCCTGTGAGAAGACAGACAAGAGCCTCTTCATGAAATACGTCTATACTCAATGTGCTCCTGAAAACTCCACTGCAATGACCAAAGCCATTTTTGGTGCAGCTCCTGGAGCAGCACAACAACCTTTTGGAGCAGTTGCCAGCTATACATTATCAAACGCAAATATTTAGGTCTTTAAACGGAAGCAGTTGTACCACATGTTTAACGAAATTGATTATTGCACATATGCACGCATGTTTACTTAAGGGGAGACCCTGCTTCTGAAACATGTTTCTTGTTTTTGAGCGTATCATTATGAAACTTTCACAGCTTATGTATTTTTATGTGCTGATTTCAAACATGCAATTATTGTTCTAATACAATATGTAGTTTCGAAACTATTAAATAGTTTTTGTATTGTTAGGAGCAGGCTTTATTTCTAAACTGTGAGAGTTATCAAGCAAATCAGCCTATCGCAATAACCTGGAATCAATGCTGTATGCAATAAGGTGAGAATGGATGTTCTAAGCCCATTTGAACAAAAGTTATGGTATGTTGAACATTCCCAGCCTGATCCCAGTTTGACCGAGCTCGAAATCGCCGACTTGCCGAGTGTTCAACGTACTATAACTTTTGTTCAATTGGGCCTAGAACATCCATTCTTGTTTTATTGCAAACAGTATTCATTTCAGCTTATTGTGATATGCTGATGTGCTTTATAACTCTTACAATTTATAAATAAATCTTGCTCCCAACAATATACTTGAAATATTTGATATTTTGAAAACAGCATAGTGTACTAGAAAAATAATTGCATATTTGAAATCAGGACATAAAAATACATAAGCTGCGAAAGTTTCATAAAAATGTACTCAAAAACAAAGAAATATGTCTCCGAAGCAGGGTCCCCCCTTAAAAGACCCCAAGAGATAAATTAAGCTACTGTTCTTTGTTTTTCTGTACACAGCCGTAAGCTTTGCAAATACAGTCGAACTCCACTACAACGAACTCCGTTTCAACGAAATTTCCGGTACAACGAAAAATTCTCGGTTCCCTGTCAACACTCCATAGGAGTCAATGCATAAATATGCTCGCCACAACGAACATTTTTTCTGCTGCCGTTCCGCTTCAACGAAATTTACCATGCCATTCCGGGCTCAAAAATTTAATTTACTGTGCAATAAACACAATCTCGGACATTTTGATGCATTTTAGAACATAAAAATACGAATTCAAAGTCTAAATTGCGTGTTGGCACCTCCAGAAACCGCCGCTGTTGATTGAGTATGGGGGCCGCCATTCCTTGATAGCGACAGCGATCGGACTGCCCTCCTTTCGCAACTGGCTTGAGTTGCTTCTTAGTCGCAGACAATCCGAAGCCAAAGCTCAGTTCTCTACATTGAGGTGCAATCGCGGAACGATTCCTTTTCCCTATGCCTTTTCCTATGCCTTTCCAATGCTTTTCATGCTTTTCGCGCTTCGCTAGTGGTCAAAGCGACGGTACATCCGCGTTATCATCGCGAGCAGCCCTGGGGTGCAGTCGCGGAACGATGCCTTTTCCAATGCCAATGCTTTTCGTGCTTTTCGCACTTGGCCAGTGCGACCGGTGCATAACCGGTGGTCGGAGCAACAATTCGTCCACGTTATCAACGGGATCAGCCAGCCGCGAGTGGTGGATAAGAATAGCATAGAATAAGGCGTAAGTCATCGCTCCGCGATAGCACGCCTGCATCTCGCCGTTGTCGGCGAATAGCTTGTGTTAGCGTATTAGTGCAACTGTGCAGTTCGTGTTGCGCGTCCGTGCCTCTGTTTGGTTCGTTCGCGGAAGCCGCGAACGTTGTTTCTGCGTGCTTTTCAACGTGGCGTGACGCTGCTGGGGACGCAAAGGAAGCAGCAGACACTTTTTGAATTTTGGAAATAAAAGTTTCTCTGTTCTACTAGCTCAGGTCAGCCATATTTTTTTCGATTTCACTACAACGAAATGTTCGCTTCAACGAACATTTTTCCGAGCAACGTCAGTTTCGTTGTAGCGGGGTTTGACTGTACATGTGCTCTTGCGAGGCAGTGATCCACTAATTCAGTTTTAGCAAGTGTAGTAGGCATTGCTTTTGTAACGTCTCTTGCATGCTCCTTGAGGCGAGTACGACGTCACCGTCTCGCCTCACCAATGTACCGTATAAACGCGTGTAAGGGCCGCACTTTTTTTTCAAGAAATGAGGGCCTATTTTCAGGGTGCGGCCCATACACGCGACATTTTTTTTTTTAAGTAAAAACGCACCAGTTAGCGAACGAAGAGCGTTTATTGCAGTATACGACATTTCTTGCGACATACGTGCTCAATCGTCGTCACTCGGCGAGTCCTCAGACTTGGAGTCCGAGATGAGATGGTGTGCTGCGAAGCGCCGTCACCCCACAAGCAGTCATCTTCCGTGCCATCCAAGCTGTTAGATATCCCGGCGACTTTAAAACTTCGGGACACAATGTCCGTCGACACCGAGCTCCACGCAGATAGGATCCACCCAAGTACAGTCGCCAAGGCTAGTCCCTTCACACGCAGCATGTCCGTTGTGAGTGCAAGACCATCATTCCGCACTTCAGTCACATAGCGGAGCAAGTCTTCTTCCAAATCGGGAAACTTGCACTGCTCTCCTCGGAAAGCGCGCTTAGTGCTGTTGGTGTTTCGCAAAGCTTCTTTTTGAGCACACCAACGTCGAACACACTTCTCGTCAACGTCGAATTTTCTGCCGGCGGCACGTTTCCGATGCTCGAGAGCATACTCGATCACCTTCAACTTATAGCCAGCAGTGTAGCTATTCAGGTACTTGCCCATTTTGCCGAAACGTGAACGCCGTGTAGAAAACAAGCTAGCACGAAGGTCATCGAACAGTGCAGAAAACTACAGCAAATGGCTGGCTGAACTGCACAAACCGGACAACGCAAACGCCATGCCCGCTAAAACGGCTGCTTGGGCGAGTTGGTTCATGGTCAAGATAGATTTACCAGCGCAAAAAAGACAGGACATGTAGGTATGTGTGTGTGTCCTTCCTAAATGTCCTGTCTTTTTTGCGCTGGTAAATCTATCTTGGCCATGCCCGCCATGCCAAAGTTGGTGATGCTAGTGCCGATATGGATAGCGCCGATAGCGCGTTTGTATAGAGATGTGAGAAGCTAAAGATAAAATCCCGCTTTAACCTTTAGTTGGCGAGTCTATGAATACTAATAAAAAAGTTAAAATTTTTAGCCCACTTCACGAACATCTTAACACGAATAAAATCCAAAAAATATATATATACATACTCTGGTGACGATGATGATGGTTGCGTTTTCTTGCGCCATATATCGACTACGCCTAGAAGCTTACGCGCGCGCGCGCATTTTGAATACGTATTGGTTGAGGAAAGTGTGGGTGCGGCCCTTACGCGGATTTTTTTTTTTTTTAGAATATGCACTTCAAAAAAACGGGGTGCGGCCCTTACACGGGTGCGGCCCTTACACGCGTTTATACGGTAGCTGGCGTCACAGTCAAAGCACACATGTTCGATTTTCATAATGTTACAACGCCGGCACGGGAACAACGATGCAACCCGAGAAAATTTGTGGAGTCGTGGTTTGTCCATCACAATCATATCTGCATGCCATTCTAATTGTGGCCCCCCTTCCAGGTGTTCATGGCAGTATTTCACATAACTAGGATCTATTCTCTCATATGTTGGCATTTGTGTACTGGTGACGCCACCTGCATAGGTGGTGAAACATCTAAGTTTTGTTTTATTTATCGTTGGGTCAAGCCGATGATAAAAATGTTGAATATGAATTTTCTTGGCTTTCGGTCCATGGTTATGGCTTCTCTGTTGACTTCAATGATGATAACAATAAAAAGAGTGCACCTCTGGGCTGAAGCAGCAACAGTCACCATTTGCAGCATGGCTCACCTGTAGGCTTCCTTGAGCCTCTCCAGGGCCAAAATGAGCAGCTTAGTGTCATGCTTGTAAGACAGGGGCGGGAACGGGATGGGCGAGAAGCGACGGCTCTCCAGCCAGTGCACTGTTGTCGTGTATATGGCCACAGCCTCCTCGGCACTGATGTAAGGCCCATCCTGTAATACACGCATGCTGTCAATCAGCCATTGCCACACAATTCAGTAGCAGCGATCAGGCTAATTGAGAAATCCTATAAATATGACTCGTCCTTTGGTCGTGCTAAACATATGCATCATTTATTGGCGTTGAACTGCTGCAATTTCAGACATATTGTCACGTTGTCGTGACGTTGACGAAGGAAGCAGTCGGTGTGTTCGAGACGACACGTTTTAATTGGGCAAACTTGTGCCCGGGAAATAAAAAAAACTACAAGCAATGCACACTGTACACTGATAGCGGTGAACAGAGTGCGGGCTGTCCATAATTTGATCCGCGGTAAGACGCGTCAGCATTTATGCATGCGGCATCGAACATTCGAGCCTTATTGCTGGTGGCCGCGTTAGTTCCAGAATAAACTCAAGTGTTCGCGTTTGTGCGCTCATGCCTATCAGAGGATTCGGAAATAATCTGAAAGGTTCCCAGACATTAGGGCACGGTTTACACAAGGGAGTGGTTATGCGTGTAACGAACCAGTTATGTAAATACTGTTAAACCTGCCTATAACAAACCTTCACACAATGAACTACAATGAACTCCTCAATATTACGAAATTTTTCTATTCCCGGCCATTACTCCATAGGAGCACATGTATTTGCGAATTCTATAACAAAGTGGCAGCGGGAGACACCCTTGATATAACAAATTTCCGTCGCCGACAACCTGGGTATTTTGCCTCGAATTTCGTCATTTTGGCACGAGCACGAGCCACATGCATCTTCTGCGGTTGCCCTGCTGACGAGAGCGCTAAGCGGTGGCGACGTCGCGCACGGCACACTCAAAGCCCCAGTAACTACGAGGCGAGAGTAAGCGCTCGTTTGTGCATGCAGGTGTGCGCGAGACGGGCAGGCGAGGCCTGCGCTCCTCGAACCGGCTTTTTTGCCGCCACAGGATCGTGAACCCTCCACCCTTGAAATCTCATTTAACCACTCGCGGGTGCCACCCTGCGAACCAACGCCGGCTTTCTTTAAAAAATAAGACAGAAAGAAAATCGGCTTTTGCGTTGGCAGTGCCACTCTTCAGATGGTGCGGTGGTCTCTGAATTGCACTTCGTTAACGTGACACCAGGTGATGGCACTAAAAAAACCTTGCTCCGTGTCGCTACGCTTCGAGTTCACGCTGCATATGTGGGGCCGCACTGCATATGGTGCAGCTTTTGTGATACTTCTTTAATGTCGATAACTGTGTCGTCACTACCAAACAGATGTCAGATTAGGCGCTGGTGGAAACTGTCCGCGCCCACGGTTACGACAGATCTTCGGAGGTCGACTCGTCACTGTCACCACGTGCTTTGCCGTCTTGCGTCGCGCTGCGGGTTCGCGAGACCATGGCCTCAGAGATTGGCTCCGGCTACGCGCCGTCACGTTGCCGGAGCCAAAATAACGCAGTTTTCTACCGCTAAATGAATGTTTTGGGAGAGCTCTGCCTTCAATTCTTCTTGTGTTTAATTTGCGCATTTATTTTCTGAATTTTCGTGCTGAAAGTGAATATACAGAAAACCTGTTTATAACGAATCTTTTTGGGAACTTGTCAATTTCGTTATATCTAGGTTGAACTGTATAGCAAAAGAAGCGCGCGTCGCAATATTGTTTGGCAGCACCTTCACTTATTAATCAAACAAACCTGGGAGCATGCATAGCGCGAAGCAATGCAAGCTGCCTTTGCATCTCTAACTGATAGGCATAAGACGAGCCATGAGGGCATAGGCAGTTAGTGAATACAACTGTGAGGCCATTTTCCTGGGCCGTATGACTGGCAGTGTTGCTCATCACCTGTGTCACTCCTTTCTCCTGTACTTCAGTTGACTACTGACGCGGCTACAACCGGCTAACAGTGGTTACAATACTGTCTTTTCTAGATGACACTGGCTGTACATAATTTTTCTCAGTTTCAATTTGAAACTGATGAATTTTTCATGTCCTCAAATCTTAGCCGGCCCTAATGTTTAGTACATACATGATTATTTGAAAAAGCTATCAGCCTAGATTCAAGTAAATATGGCACCCGATGAACACCTTAGCACATTGAAAAAACCGAGTCTCGTATTTGTGCACTACAGTCAAACTCCATACAACGAACTCCGAAATTCCCGCTTCAACGAAAGTTTTTCGATTCCCCGCCTGCATCCCATAGGCTCCAATGTATCAAAATTTCCTCCACAACGAACCAATTTTTCTATTGTTCTCCCGGTTCAACGATATTTCCCCGGGACACAAGTCACCCGCTCTGCCACGAATTGAACCATGCTAAGTAGTTCTAATAACCTCTAACAATGTAAATTATAGTAACAACATTTTTTACTGTTAAAAACGGCACGAAAAAAAAATAAAAAAAAGGTACACACGAAAGCGGTTGTCCTGTGCATTTGTCCGTGTTTTTTTTTTTTCTTGCGCTGTTTGTAACGGGGAATTCTTATCAACTGACTCCGATTCAGATTCTACATTAAACATTTTTCTGGTTTTCTGACAGCTAGAACAGTCATAAACGCACGAAAGTCGACCAAAGTCGCACGTAACCCGCTGAATGCTACAAAACCATGGGGGGACGCCACTGTTTGCTGTTGATGACGATGCTGTGCAGCATTCTGTGACAGCGTGCGAGTTTGGCGAGCCGAAGTCTAGCCAAATCCACATGTTGGATATTGGATGCTAGCTCGATCAATCTTTGAGTGTGTGTCTTTTTTCATGTGTTCTGCTGGTTCTGTGGCGTTAGTCCTCGCTTCGCTATGTCAGCTCCAATCTGCTTTTTTTTTTCTCGACCTTGTCAACGGTAGCGAGGGTCTATGGGCGCCACAGAGCAAGAAACGAGTTTCTTTCGCTGGAGCAGAAAGCGGGAATAATCGCTGCAGCAGCAGCAGGTAGGAAAAAGGGAAGCATCGCAGAGGAAGATGGTATCTCGCCAAGCTCACTGTTGACGATACTCAAGTCCGAAGCGAGCATCTCGAAGGTGCTAGCATCGGGCACATCTGCAGTGATGCTACTGGCTTAGGCCACTTTGGAGCAGCTTTTGGAGCAGGCAAAATTGCGTTTTGGAGCAGCAAAACTAGTTTTTGGAGCAGGTGCTCTGCCTTCAACAATTCATTCTGAGCCGAAGAATTCTTTAAAAAGTAATAAACATCGACCACAGCAGCGTCGACATCCGAGCCAACAGCACTCAAGCCGCGGGCAAATGAGTTGTGCACTTTGTGCAAGCAGCACTCTCCTACATCTATGATGTCAAGGTATGCTTCCTGCATCTTTTTTCTGAAGCTTTTCATTGCATTAGGGCCATCCGTAGAAAAGCAAGTGACATTTTTCTGCGGCAGGTCCATCATTGCTCTCCGCACTTCACTAGCCAAAATTTCCGAAGCCGCAGAGCCCAGCCAGAAAGACTGTAGGTGTTCCACAACTCGCTGCATTTTGTTGGAGAAATGCCTAACTACAACATCAAGTTGTTGGCACTTCTGTTCAGGAAGAGAGGTCTCGTCAATGCTAACAGATAAAACCACATCCGGCTTGTTCAGCTCGTCAAGCACAAGTTTCTTGAAATACGGCCCGAGGCCATCACTAACTATGTAGGATGCCTTGAACCTCTTACAACTAAACTGCTTCGCTGTTTCGGAATCTCCAAATAACTTGGGAAACAAGGCAGTTGCTGTGTCGGCCCACGAGTGTGGGATGCCCTTGAGAGTCATGCCAAGCACAAACAGAATTTCTGCGTTTGTCACGCGGTCACACTGCAAAACGTTCCATGGACTCCCGAATTCCAAAGTCGGCTGGATCGTTTTCGGCCGCTGCAGCCCACCTGAAGCGTCTCAATGACGACTGGTAGCATCAATGTGCCGTTTCATGGCTGCATGTCGCTTGACTGCTGCTACGCCATGTTGCCTACAGTTGATGCTTTGATTACAAAAAAAAAAACACAAAACGCAGTTTCTTCGTCCGCTTGAAAACACCATATTGATACAGTATAACCTTATTACAACAGACCTTCATAGTGAAGAGGATTTTGGTCTGTTGTAAAGGGAGTATGTAAAATCCAAGTACTGTTACAACAGACTTTCATGTAAACACTGAATGGGTCTGTTATAACCGGAGAGAATTACGAGTCACAAACATGGTCTTATTTTTAACGGGGGACCAAAAAAATGCGATTTTTGCAAAAATCGCATTTTCAGTTTCTGTAACCCATTTCTATCTGATTCCAAAATATCTTCAATGAAAACTACGTAGAAGTGCTTTAAAATTTTGTTTTGCGTCTGCCGACTTGGCGAAAATTGCGGAAATATAAAAAAAAAGCGTTTTTCAAAATTATAGCTCGGCAACGGCGCAACTGGGCGCCACCATTTTGGGCTCGTCGTAAAGAGCATTTCTCCGCGTTCAAGTTCTCCGTTTCAGCTGGCTCCTCCATTCAGTAACAAGCGTACAAAAAACACGTTTTGGCTGCTTCTGCGGTATTACCGCAGAAGCAGCCAAAACGTGTTAATGCTCGCTTCGGGATCGTCGTCTGCTGCTTGTGCGTCGCGAGGTCGTGGCTGTCGAAAATTGCGCTACTTAGTGACGCCTTCGCACTCGTTCTGTGTTTACGGGTCGACGATAATTTGGAACGCTTTAGTTGGGCAGCTGCAAGCGGAAGCTCAATCATCAGATTACGATAGCGCGCCGCACTCGTCGCGAACATCGCAGACGTGCGACTAATAGCGTTGACTCGTTGGACCCGCTGTTCGAGGTTCTTCTTATCAGCACTTCGAAGCTTATGACGAAGACCACCGCGGGACAACTCCTTGTACTCGCAATCGAGCATGACGTACTTTGAAACGTCGGGCACCGTGGCCACGCACATCGCAACCGAGCTTTCTACTAGATGTCGTGGTTAGGCCTAACTCCGTTCACGGTGCCGATGTACAGTAAAAGCTCGTTAATTCGACTCTCGTTAATTCGGAAAATCGGTTAATTCGGACACGTCATCTGGTCCCTGTAAATATATGCATCACTCTATGAGACTGGGCGCTCGTTATTTCGGACAGATTTGACCGCAAATCGGATAATTCGGCGACTTTCGGGCCGCTGGCGAGGCTCGAAAACGAAAAAAAGAACAATTCGGAACGAAAGTGAAGCTCAAACGCAGCATCGCCATGGACATCAATTATCGACTTGGCTTGGATTGAGACTGGTTGAACGCCTTTTTTCGCGTGTGGGTTTTGTTGCTTTGTTCCCGTTGGTGTGCTGCATCGTTGATCGCCGATTTATCGAGGAACGGCGCCTTTAGCTTGATCGTTGCTGGTGCTTTTGTGCGGACTTCTCGTGTGACCGCACTCTCCGCCGATGGCAACGCCGGCGAAGCGGCCCAAGTACGAGGCCAAGGACTTCACCACCAAACTAGAAATTTTGCGTGCTCTGAATAATGGGCTCTCCCGACAAGAAGTGATGAGTGATGAAAGGGGATCCTTGTATCGGCGGCAAAAGAAGCAAGGAACGAGTAACCGTGCTTTTAGCCTCCAACGTGACGGGAACAGAGTGCTTGCCGCTTCTCGTTATCGGAAAGGTTCAAAAGCCACGCTGCTTTAAGAACATCAACAATCTTCCCGTGGATTACCGTGCCAACCGAAAAGCGTGGATGACGGGTGAAACTTTTGCGCACACTGCAGACATCATGCGAGCTGCTGAGCACCTTGAAGGGCTCAGAAAAATTGTGTCCGCGCGAATATCTGCTCGAAAACAGACAAGCATCCGCGATTACTTTGTTAAGTAAAGGTATGTTGAAAAAGCTCGTGCATTTATTGTGTTTATTTCGGACATTCGATAATTCGGACATTCGGTTAATTCGGACATTTTTTGCGGTCCCTAGAAATCCGAATTAACGAGCTTTTACTGTACGAGCCAAATCCTAACTTTGCGGGCAAGAACATCGCGCTAGCGGACATGCGAAAGCGAAGAAGCCGTAATGTCCTTCGTCTCAAGCAACAAATCGCATCGCCCGCTGGCTCCTCAAAACCGCGGATGGGCATTTTGCGCATCGGCAGCGGACCCCCCGGCCAAGTTCGCCGCGCAGCAACCGCGCGGAGAAGCGGTGGCAGCGGCTCGCAATTTCGCGTGTCAGCGTCCCAAACGCAACACCAAGCACGCTGCGCGCCATTTTTTTTTGTCACTACAGCTAGGCATAGCTGATCATTGACAGACCGGGGATCGGCGGCCTTCGTTCTTAAATCGGTACGTCGATATCCGCGGTGCGCTGCTCCCGTCCCGAAAGTATGCTAAGCGATGTTTCAAGTCGGAAGTTAATGACCGTGGTAAAAAAGTCCGCTCTAAAGGAGTCCTGACCACCTTGCTGGCCTGAAATTTTAGTCAATTATATCCGAATGTCCGTTGTACCAGAATCCGTTGTAAACGAAGCTCAATCAATGGAACTAATACGGAGGTCGGCATAACGCCGCAAATTGGTATGTAATATCCGAATGTCTGTTGTAAACAGATCCGTTGTAGCGAGGTTATACTGTATTTTGTCTCCATTTTCATCACTCTCATGGAGAACGTCCGAATACAGCGCGATGTCGCTCTCAATGGGGGAACCTCATGTAGTTAGTTTCATTTCTGAAAGTCAGAGTACACCCCTTTGGCGCAGGCTTGGCGCAGAATCGCCAAATTTTGAGGAAATGTAGCAGGTTGTAGCAGCCAGGACACTTTGGCGCAGTCTGGCGCAATTGGCGCAGCGGTAGCATCACTGCATCTGCTCAACGCAAGAAGACAACTCAGCCAGCCCATGAAGACCTGGACAAGGCAGTTTTATACCTGGTTTTGTGAAAGAAGGGCTAAGAAGATACCGGTCAGCGGTAACATGTTTCAACAGAAGGCACTCAACTACGCCTGCGTTTTAGGCATCAGTGAAAAAACTTCAAGGCAAGTGCCGGGTGGCTGAACCGATTTAAAGAGCGCCACGATAGTCGGGAAGGTGCTGTGCAGAGAGTCCGCTTCTGCAGACTGTGACGGTGCATCATCGTGGATCGCGACGAATGCTGCCACATCGTAGAGAAGTACCCAGCCTCCAACGTATACAATGCGGACGAGACTGGGCATTTCTATGAAACGCTGCCAGCAAGGACGCTCAACTTGAAGGGCAAACAGTGCCATAAAGGGAAGCAGAGCAAAAAGCGAGTCACCGTTTTGCTCTGTGCAAATATAAATGGGTCCGACAAGCAGCCCCTTCTTGTCGTGGGCAAGAACGCCAAGCCACGGTGCTTCAAGGGCACGAAAAACCTGCCAGTGAAGTACATCGCGAACAGCCGTTCGTGGATGACACGGACCATTTTCACTGACTGGCTCGTTGCGTTCGACAACTGCATGAAAAGGCAAGACCGCAGTGTTTGCTCGCTGCTGGATAGTTCAGCACATCACCTGGACGGCAACGTCAAGTTGACGAACGCTGAGGTGAAGTTGCACGTCGCTGATCCAGCCTCTAGATCAAGGCGTGATTAACAGCTTGAAGCACGCATACCGGTAAAGGCTTATTCAGCGAATCCTCTTCAACACTGAGCATGGCCACAACACCAAAGTCGACTTGTTCATGGCTGTGCAAATGTTGGCTACCGCATGGATGTTGACGCGGCGTGAAGTTGTAAAGAACTGTTTCGCGCACATGGGGTTTCGACCCAAAGAGATGTCCTTGGCTAGTTCAAGTGACGATGCACAAGCTGCTGACGACGACATTGGACAAGGGCAAGACGCGGCAACGGCCGCAGCATAGACAGCTCTCGAGGAAGCCGGCATTGTTCCCGAGAACGTAGCGCTGAGCGATTACGTAAATGACGACGCGGATGTGATCGTCTACGAAGAGCTGAGCAATGCCGAAATCGGCGCCGATGCCGCCGATTCATCTGACGAAGAAGTCGCGCATGGTGTACCGACGGTCACGACGCCAGTGACCTATTGGAGGTCATGGACTCCTTGGACATCACACATAGTTTTCTTGGCACCCATGACGACAATGTCGCCATGCAGCTCCTCACAGAGTGTGAGCAGCACACTCTCCCGTTGCTCGTGCGAAAGCGCAAACAGGCGAAAATGAGCAATTTATATAAATTTTGAAAATAGGTGCTCTAAGAGTGTCGTGCATATCTTTTTCCCTTTATTTACCGCTTTTTCCGCAACAACGAAATTCTCGCTACGAAATTTTTCGCGATCCCCGTGAATTTCATATTAGCTGAGTTTACTGTAAAAAGATGATGACGGTGATCTGTCACGTTCTCTCATGCTATCTGACCAGAGTGTCTGGAAGCTCTCACACATGCACACATTCTGAAGATGTGCAAGTCATGCAAAGTATGACCATGACCTTTATGTGAAATCTTCTTTTATCAATACATACTTCTGAAAAACAGGGTGCAGCCCTTACGCATCACAGTCAACGGCTGATCTTTCGGGCACCCGATTTTTTTTTGGACATGCTTGAAAGTCGGATGCTTTTGCAGCACCACCACAAGTCCCATAGGATCAATTTATAAGAACATCTAAAATTAGGACACTGATATTTTTAGGCACCTGAACTTTCTAACTTTCTGGTTAAATTGTAGGCCCAGAAGCACATCAACTGAAGCCACCACTGCTGTCACGTTGATGATCTCGCAGGCTCGAACCAAAACTTTCCGGAGTCTATCCATTTTAGACTGCAGCAAAATCAAAAAGTCAGCTTTGCCACATTGCCAAGATGTTATGGGGTGAAGCATACTGAGAATATGAAGGGATTGTCACGGCACATGCGGCGATGCCTTTATGGATAAGCACCGGAAATTCATGGAGGCACTATGGCAGCAGGAAGTAAATGCACCAGTACCAATTTAATCGCTAAAAACCCTATCATGATAAGCACCTTCAGCCAACTGCTCGGTAGTGCATGTGACCTAGCGCAGTTGTAAGCATACTGCACACTTTTAATAGGCAACAACCCGAACTAGCCATGCCTCCATTCACTATTGCCTCTTTGTGTCCCATAGACATGTTATTTGCAGTAACGAAAGCAGCTCATCATCACCGTGCCCATGTGCAGTCAGGAAGAGAATGGGCACGATGAACACGCACGACAAACACGTGCATACGATAAAAGTGCCCTGGCAGTGATGGCGTCAGCTTGCTAGGCGACATGCTGCATACAACTATAGTCAGTGACAGCCTAAGAATAATTGTAAGTTCCGCCCACGAGGCCACACTGCTCATATTTTGCATGCCTCCGCACTACAGGAGAAGTAGTTCCCAAACAATGGCAATAATTTTCACTATTTGATAATACTGCATTGATATTGAAAGAAACAAAGCAAAGCTAGATTAAAAAACTAGTGCAGGCACGGAGTTCAGCGTCAGCTTAACAATATATCTGTTGTTTAAATCACACCCCCCGCCATGGTCATCTCAGAGTCTACGAAGAAGTACAGTCAAATCCCGCTACAACGAAATTGACGGGACGCGCGAAAAAGTTCGTTGTCGCGGAATTTCGTTGCAGCGAAATTTCATCTATAGACCACAAAAGTTAGGAAGATCTGATGATCATGACTCGTCCTTTGGTCCCGGCAAGCGCATGCATTGTCCTTTGCATTTAACTGTCGCTAACTCGGACGCACTTGGCCGCACACCGTGTGAATGTATTTTCTCGCGTATAACACGCACAAAATATACAGAAAATTTAGCGCTAAACTCGGGGTGCGGGTTATACGCGAATTTCGTTGCGCAAGTTGGCTTCACGGCAACGCAATGAAGGCGGCTTTGCGTCAATAGGCGAGTTATACACGTGGGTTATAAGCGTGCCGAGCGCAAAGGAGCGTGCCAAAGTTCGGTAGAGGCTAAGTGAAAACGAAGTGCCGAAGCTCCGCACTACCACAGTCATAGGCGAGAGAAAGGAAAGTCGAAACGCTTCGTGCCGTTTTACGACTTTGTTGCCTTTAATCTTTCTTCCGGTGTGTTAGCTGCGTACTTCAGCATATTCGCTATCGATAATCGCGACGATAGCGACCGCGGTCTCTGCCGCGGTTTTCTGCGCATCGCTTCCGGCAAACGGTAGCGACGACGGTAGTTCCGTTTTCAATCTGTGCGCGCTGGCCGTGCGTGTGCCTTCAGAACTGCGTCGTTGCTATCTGTGATCGGGTCTACCGTGGTTTTGGCCGCAGCATTGTATTTAGTCGGTGCGCGTACGTTCGATGGATGCGCGCGTACTTTCGTGGTCGCCCGTGATCGCGTCTACACGACCGCATTTGTATTCACAGCGGTTGCGGCAGAATGCAGTTACGCTTGGACTAGGTGCGCGCTGGCGGCGCGTGTGCCTTCAAAACGTCATGAATGTCATTCACGATCGCAGGGCTTGTGACGACGAGCAGTAGTTTTGTTTTGAGTGCTACGTCAAAACAATGGCGGGAGTTCATCAACGATTCTTCCGCAGCCCGCACACGCATCAAACCCGCCGGCAGCATCATGGCGGATGGACGATCTGTCGCCGAGCATCTCAATGGCGAAAAATTTACCGGGATGTGCGTGAGGTGGCAGAAAGCATGTCTCCGATGAAGACACGTGTCTTGCGATGCGGCCGCACGGCTCTGGCAACGAGAAATGGTCGAGTTTCTAGCGGAATTTCGCGGCAGTCCTAGGCAAGCTCCTTTTCCTTATGTGGTGGCACTTGCGAAAACTTCGTTCAAGCGGAAATATCCAGAAAAAGTATTCGTTGTGACGAGACATTTTTCGCATTGTTTTCTATGGGCGGCTGACGGGGAATCGAAAATTATTCGTTGTGGCGGAAATTTCGTTGTAGCGGTATTCGTTATAGCGGGATTCGACTGTAATGTAGATCTCAAAGGTGATATTGGTGCGTAGTACCTTTACGGTATTAAAACAAAGAATGCCAGGTTTGATGCAAAGTTTAAAATAATGGAATGATTTTTTTTTTTACGGTTTAACAAAACAAAACAGGGATTAATAAGATCGTTTGTAATTTTTTTTTTATGAAACATCCTCCGCCAGTTTTCTTCACTGTCTGCTGTAACTATGGCAACTGTGACTCAAAGCAAAGTATGGCGAAGCGGTCTGAGATTGCCTTCGTGAACATGGACTCTTGAGTTGCCGTAAATCTCGCATTTGCGTCTCTAGTCACCGTGCTTGTCATCGTGTTTCAGGTAAACGCCAAGGCTTCATTTAACGTCTTGTTTCAACGAAGTAAAAGCGTGTAGCGCACATGGTGTTTAACTGTGGGGGTCACTGCATACATTGCCGTTACCTTCATGCCGAGGCGATGTGCACGGCTAAAGTGGAGGTGACTAAAAGCTTTACATGGGATTCTTTCTCGCTTCGATAACTTGCACTAGCGCTGCCACGACCCCTTCAGCCCTTGAACACTGAACTTTATTTGTTTATTATTTATTTATTACATACCTGCATCGCCCCAGCAACCATTACAGGCGGGGGGCGCAGTTTTGCTGGAAGAGGGTGTGTATATATATATATATATATATATATATATATATATATATACACACATAGATTGTGAAGAGGCTGTCTGCGGTTACCTTACCACAAATAGGAAAAGCATATATGCTTCTAAAAAAAAGAGTTTATTTGGCAACGTTTCGATCGGAGACCGATTTTCATCAAGGCAAAATTTACGAGGCTTCGATGCGCTTTGATAGCATTGTCCTCTGAGCAGAGAGAGCGAGAAAAAAAAATATGAAAATAAAAATGTAAAAATGAAAAAAGAGCAGCAAAAAGACTACGCGGACGTACAAAAACACGTGTATCCTCAAGGAAAAAAAGGAAAACATATATATGTATATATGGATAATCCAGGTGGACACAAGCAGTAAGTGCATTCCTTTCGTCCACTGTCAGCCCCCTCCCCCCTTCTTTGGTCGTGAAGCATAGCGAGGGGGTGATGCTTCACAAGAAGAGATAAGCATTTAAAGAAGGGTCAATGGGATATAAGTTTCACGAGAGTCCCTACTGTAGTTTAATACAGTAAGAGCTCTTTAATTCGACTCTCGTTAATTCGGAAAATCGGTTATTTCGGACACATCATCTGGTCCCTGTAAATATAGGCATCACTCTATGAGACTGGGCGCTCGTTATTTCAGACAGATTTGACCGCAAATCGGATAATTCGGCGACTTTCGGGCCGCTGGCGAGGCTCGAAAATGAAAAAAGAACAATTCGGAACAGAAGTGAAGCTCAAACGCAGCATCGCCATGGACATCAATTGTCGACTTGGCTTGACTTGAGACTGGTTGAACGCCTTTTCTTCGCGTGTGTTGTTGGCGGTGCCAATTTATTGCTTTGTTCCCATTGGTGTGCTGCATCGGTGAACGTCGTTTTATCGAGGAACAATTCAGTACGGCTCCTTTAGCTTGATGGTTGCTGGTGCTTTTGTGCTGACTTTTCATGTGAATGCACTCTCCGCCGAAGGCATCGTCGGCGAAGCGGCCCAAGTACAAGGCGAAGGACTTCACCACCAAAGTAGAAATTTTGCGTGCCCTGAAAAACGGGCTCTGCCGACAAGAAGTTGCTCCTGTGCCATGACGTCGGCAAACAATACGACGCGAGTCTCCTGGGCGCAGTTAGCATTCTTGCGTATGTGTGGTAGAACACGCCTGCGCATGCCATTGCCAACTGTTTCAGGCACAGTGGCTTTGTTGTACCCGACTCCAGCGATGCCGAAGTGTCGCCGGACGACGGTGCCGACGATGGGCAGGATTTCGGAAGTGTTATGCCTGATGCAGTGACACTAGAGGATTATATCGGCATTGATGATGGCATTGCCACTGCCGGCTTTCTGACTGATAAGCAAATCGTCAAGGAAGTGATGCATGGCAACGAATCCGAGAACGAAGAGCCTGAAGGGGAGCAGCCACACCATGAGCCACACGAGGCCCCTGTCACTGTGAAGGAAGTCGTGGAGGCCCTCGTCGTCCTTGAAGAATTTCGTTTTGGCACTGCAGACAGCATGCGAGCTACTGAGCACCTTGAAGGGCTCAGAGAAATTGTGTCCGCGTGAATTTCTGCTCGAAAACAGACACGCATCCGCGATTACTTTGTAAAGTAAAGGTATGTTGAAAAACTCTTGCATTTATTGTGTTTATTTCGACCATTCGATAATTCGGACATTCGGTTAATTCGGACATTTTTTCCGGTCCCTAGAAATCTGAATTAACGAGCTTTTACTGTATAAACAAATTATCACTGTGTAACACATGCACACAATCCACGCGAAATGCAAAAAAAAAAACTGCACGTTAGACAAAAGCAAGAATTCCGAATATGATATCGTGAAGTACAGTGGAACTTCGATTATACGACTTTCAGGGGACCGCGCAAAATCGTCGTATAATCCGGGCGTCGTATAATCGAAAAACCGAGAATATAGGCAGTGACAGTCATTGTTGCCCCACAACAGCGGGCACATAATGCCTAAGAAAGTCCGCGGCACAAACCTACGCTGCTCCGAGGAACGTAGATTAAATTAATTGAAAAAATGACAACCACGCATTTTATCGGAGGTGTGAACGAACCTTTATTTCTCACCTTTTAAAAAAAATCTGTGATTTTCTTCTGAGAGTTTGCCCAGCCACGACGCATCAGCTTTCTTTCGATAGCTGCAACATCTGGCAGCAAGTCACCGATCTCGTCGCGTGCGCAAGCAAACCGCCGAATGTGGTCGACGTAGCACAACACGTCCGCGTAAGTCGGAACGGACGCGCTAGCCTCTGCAGCGTCGTCCATCTCTTCCTCGTCGGAAGTTCCCGCAGTGTCGGGACGCACAGTTTCGATAATGTCATCCAGCGACACTTCACTGCACACTGCAACGTCGTCGTCGGCACCAACATAGTCCGCGAAAGATCCAGGCAGCTCCAGGCTGCCGAACTCCGGTTCGTCAACAGGCACTGCAGCTTCACTGGTAGAACAAGCACCACTTCTATTAAAGCCGCAGTGCCTGAAGGAGTTGGCAATGGTTTCTGGCGTGACTGCGTCCCATGCACTAGCAATGTAGTGCATTGCATCAAGCACAGAAAGCTTCTTACCCAACTGCTTGCGTTCCATGCCCGCCAGCAGACACTGCACCAGAAACTTCCGATATTTCTGTTTCATGCACTTGATGACGCCAGCGTCAAGTGGCTGCAGCTGGCTAGTGCAATTGGGGGGCAGAAATACAACTTTCACATTTCTCAAATGCGACATATCTGATGGATGGCATGGCGCACTGTCAAGCAGAAGAAGAATATTTCTGTTCTTAGCCCCCATTTTGGAGTCCAGCTGCTGCAGATATGTAGAAAACATAGCAGCCGTCATCCAGGCTTTCCGGTTGAACGTGTACTGGCACGGCAGCCTTTTCAAATTCTTGAAGCATCGCGGCTTCTCAAACTTGCCGATCACGAGGGCAGGAAGCTTTTCAGAGCCGTCTTCATTAGTGCAAAGCAATACGGTAAGAGGCTCTTTGCTTCGCTTACCCCCGTGACAGCTCTCTCCTTTCAATGCCAATGTCTGTTCTGGCTGCATATTATAAAATAATCCAGTTTCGTCCGCGTTGAACACGTCGGACGGCTTGTATTCCCGTATCAATTCCGGCAGCAATGCAGTCCACTTTTCTACAGTGTCGGAGCTGAATGACGCGCGCTCTCCACAGCAGCGGCTGTACACAACTCCACTGCGTTTTTTAAAGCGATCCAACCAGCCATTGGAGGCTTTAAAGTCGTCAATGCCGCAGCGCAATGCAACTGTCTCAGCCTTCTCCTTCAAAATTGCGCCATCCACGGCAATTATTGAACTGCGGGCCTGACGCAACCACTCAACGAGGGCCTTCTCCATGGCAGCATATTTGCCATCTTTCGCGGCCTTCCTATTCAGGCCGAACTTTGCCGCATTTAGTAGGATGCTGTCCTCCTTCGCGAAGATCGTTTTCAGCGACGACTCGGGAATGTTCAGGTCGCGGGCAATGCTGGCCTTTGTTGCTCCGTTCCGCTTCTCCGCCTCCTCGATTATGTGAAGCTTTTCTCCGAGTGTCAGCGGTTTTCGGTTCCGCGAAATTGCGAGACGCAGCACTCGCAACCAAGAATTCGAAAGCTTCCTCGCACACCAATGTCCGAACACTGAAAATTTTGCACGTGGACACAGCAGCTGCGGCGCAGCACAACCAACCGATGAGGCAAACACGTGAAGGAATGGCTGAATGGCAGCACGGCAGTAGGCCTATTCGATTTGCAAGCTTCGACCAATCGCGAGCGGCTAAAACACCCATGCCCTCTGGTAGCTATACTCGGCGACAACTTATCTTGGCATTGGAGCGAAGGCTACGGAGGCGGGGCATCCGCACAATGGTGTTACTACGCAAGTAGTTCGGCATCTTGCAGCCGATTTCAGTTCCAGTTTCGGTTTAGCTTGCTCGCATCGCTAGAGCGTTTAGCACCACGTCTACATGCAGAATGGGAACATCAGTGTGCGTAGATGCATCTACCTACTGTACTGTATATTGTCACAGGGTTGTTACGTTGACGAAGGCAGCAGTGGGTGTGTCGAAGATGAAACTCTTTATTTGGCCAAACTTGTGGGCAGGAAACGAGTCAGTCAGAGCGTCGTCCGTCAATAATTCTGACAAGTCGTAAAGCGTGTAGGCTTTTATACATGTTCTATCGAATGTTGCAGTGTTATCGCTGGTGGCCACGTAATCTCTGACTATTCGCGTACCGCGCGCAATCTTAACAGAAAGATCTAAAACAATCGTGTCCTTTCTGGAACATCGCATCGCGGTCTGCGCGGTGCATTCCAAACAGTCTTTGCGGGTGAAGCCCGAAGACAACAAAATAAGACACATGGGAATATGATGAACGCCACCAAGCGCACACCGCAACCTGAATACGGCGTTTGCTAGATTGTAACGCGATCACGATTGTAACGCGAGGGGCGACTTTAGTAGCAAAAATTTGGAGAAAAAGCTAGCATTGTATTCGAATAAATACGGAATGCAAGTACCATGATGCCGCTGAATTGGGTTTAGATTTAAAGAGAGCTCACGCTTGATTAAAAAGAGACTGACGCAGATTATTTTATGAAGCTTCGCTGGTCACACACCTTCACAGAGCGTAGTTTCTCGGCCGTAGGTATTTCATTACGCATGAAGTAGCTGTGCTGCCAACGCAAACGTGTAATAGCGCAGCAGCCGCGTCTTGCCGGTGATGCGCTTCTCAGTTTGGCCCGAGAAATTCAATTTCTTGCGCTTCGGGGAGGCAAGTGGGGCCCGCAGAGCTTCAGCCTTGATACGCTTAACTGTTCGCTCACTCACTCCGGTGAGCTCGGCGACAGTCCGGCACACTGCATTTGCAGACAAGTCACGCTGACGGCGCCTCACTTCAGCGATGACATTGCAGATAACTTGCGTGGTCTGGTTTGATAGCCACTTCCTGTCACATTTAGAGTACAGCTTCTTCGGAGAACGAAACGGCGAGTTCGCGGCCGCACACGGTTCAGGCCAACGGTTCAGGGGGCATCGCGGACGCCATGTTTACCGAGACTCAGAGAGCAGGCGTGAGGAAAATGTGGTGCAGGCGTGAGGAAAACGTGGTGCTGTCCAAAAAATAAAGACAGAAACAAACTTGAAGTTTACAATAACATTTTTTCACAAATGGCTTCCCATACTCGTTCTCTTTTTATAATGAAGAAATCTTTATTTATTCGAGCTAGGTAACTTTTCGAATTAGAAAATAAATATAGGTACTCTTCCTTGGCGCGCGCGCATGCAGGCACTTTGGCTCTGTAGCTTCCACAGTGGTGCCAAGAAAAGTTGTCGCGGAGTATAGACAGCGGCGAGTTCCGGTTCCCGCGGCTGTCGCAAACGTTGGCTCAACAATCGCCGTTCAACACGTCCGGTATAACGACACGAAATGTAGTGAAAGGTATCGCATACTAGAAAGCGAGCTCGAAATTATCTGCCATGTTATCTGCTCACAACGGTCACTACAAAACCACCCAAAAGAAGAGAGAGAAAAAAAAAAGGCGACAACGGAAGTGCGCAGTGCAATGCGACAAAACGAACGCGCTCCGGCTGGCTCTGGCCAACGTTGGCTCTGGCTAGCTATGGCCGACCGCATGTCGAAAAATTGAAGAGGCCCTGTGGTGGCAGCGCAGATACGAACTCGGTTCCTCGGTTTCCCGACTTTTTTCGCCCGGCCGCAGTGTGTTTGCATGCCAGCCCGCGTCATCGTAGGTCTTTTTTTTTTCTCGGACAGTCCAGCGAAGCGTCGTACGAGGCGGGGCCGGCGTAAAATTGCGTCGTACAATTGAGGTTTTTAATACATTATTTCTATGGGGGTTTTGCCAGGACCAAGCCAATTCATCGTAAAACGCGGGTCGTCGAAGGACCGGGGGACATATAATCGAAGTTCCACTGTATGATGTAATGCCATTGAAAACAAAAGCTTTTTTTTTTTCACTGAATAATAGTTTTAGCGGCGTCGTTTCAGTAACCATCACGATCCATGCAATCGAAAGTGCCCGTGTCACACTGATATTATGTAGCGCGCATCATTCCGCGGTTTGTAGACGATTACCTCGCACGGGGTTTTTCGTGCAAGGCGTTCGTGCACCGAGCACAAGACTTGCGCGACAGGCACTTCAACCTAGCACATCATTCTGGGTTGATGGAACTGAATTCCGTTAACACGATGCAATTGCGCCAATAGGCACACGTCACAAATTGGCACACGCACCACAATTATCATCTTATAATGCACACACCACTGCATATTCTCCACACCTGGTTTGTTTACGTTCGCATTGTATAGCACTAACAGATTATGTTGGTAGCTTTCTTTCTCTCACGCTTCATCCGCATATACGTCACTCATATAGCGCACAGAATGGCACTTATCACAATAAGCCAAGACTCCCACGTTGCGAACTCCACATAACACACACACATGTACATGTGGCAACGCTAATGCCATGGCTTTTGTGGGCGGTAAATAGTACACAGACGTGCACATTCCGACTTCACGTCACTGCCCACGAATGAACGCGACGACAGTCGCCGATGTGCTGACCCTCAAGCGATATGCTTGGTGTACTCGAGCGATGGAGGGAACAGACGCCGTGCTGCAACTTGACGCTGCCGAAACGACGAAACGCGATGAAACGTTGTAACACACTGCGAGCTGCTGCCACTTCGGTGTACTTCAAACGCGGCACATTCACAAGCTTCTACTGCATCGAATGATGACCGGCGAGGATGGTGCTGAGTATGTGCGGATAACAGTAGCAAAGAGCTTCCTCTGGAAGTAACAAACACCACAGGAAAATTGAATTGACGGCTCTCGGTCTCGGTGCAGCGGCTACCATAGCGGCATCTCGCCTCTCGTTGCGAACGGCGCCATGTTACATTTTTCATTGGTTCGTCTCAATCGTTACGTCATAGTAAAGAGCGGCCGTAGTTGGATGCGCATAATACAAATGGACAGTGGTACAGTTTACTTTTTATTCTTAGCTTGTTACCGACTATAAGCACGATCGGCTCTATGTGGCTGCAAATGCTTCGTTTCAATGAAGCGGAGGTTTTTGTATAGCAGCGCATCGTTTATGCACGCATGCACATCAGGAACAGCAGGACAGCCGTCCATGATCCCGCAACAGCCTCTGTGTTCCGCAGAGAACTGTAACCTTTTCTGCGCTTTGCTGGTATCGGTGGTGCTCCTCACATTAGCAACTGGCAGTTGGCACGTAGATGAGCGGGTTCCCAGCAAGTACCGAATGTATTCACAAGAGCCTGTGCTAGTTCCTATATGTCTGATAAGTGTCCTGCCAGGCCATGAAGGATATTTCAAATGTGGCTGTGGCCATAGGTCTACTCAATTCACCTGCACCTCCTGCACCAGTTCACTGTTCTACCGTGTTCTACACCGTGATCCTCAACTGCAGCGTAGTGCCAGAATGCTGACGCCGCGGTGCAGAGAACTTCTTCCCCTCCTTGTGTGGCAGTGCACTGCAATGGTGTAGCTTAAAAGCAGATGACAGTGATCGTCGATGTAGCGTTGATGGATTGTAGGTATGGCACAAGGCATTCATTATGAATTATTTCCCACTGTGGATAAGAACAGCACGACAGTTGCAGGGGGCAACGTGGAACTTAACGCAACGGCTGATGAGTGAATTACTCGGTGCAATGGTGCCAAACCAGCTGCGAAGGTATGCTCGAGTTGATCGTGTTTCTCAGGCAGTACAGTAGAACGGGCTGATACGTTTTTGAAGGGACCGTAGAAAATAAACGTAAGATACGGGAAACGCAAGAGCCGAAAAACAGGAGAAACGACAAAATATTTAGTGGTAAAGAATTTTATTTCAATGCTTACGAGCAGCACGAAAATTGGCGCGCTCAGCCACGATCTAGTCGACGGATAGAAACGCGGAGCTGGGGACGGCCTCATCCACAGAAATGTAATCAACGTATGTAATTTTTTTAACACAAACAGCCGTAGGCATGAAAGAACTAAGCACACGCAATCACGACCAGCGCGGCGAGTCCGACCGCAAACCGCACGCACGACCATGCGAGCTCCAACCAGCTTGAACTCCTCCCGTCCTCCGACAAATAACGATGATGATGAGTCTACGCTATTGCGATGGCAGAAGTAAATGCCAATCTCGAAGGCCTTGCTTTCGCAAGCAATTACGTCATAGACGCCATGTTTGTGAAATACAAATCTCAAAGGCTATGCTTTTGTCAATAGTAAATGCCAATCTCGAAGGCCTTGCTTTCGCGAGCAATTACGTCATAGACGCCATCTTTGCAGTACGAATCTCGAAGGCGATGCATTTGTTTGCATCAATCAACAGATCCTGTTGTTTTGCACCTCTCATGCGGCTAATGTTACGGTCAAACCAGACCAAGCTGCGTGAAAATGCACCAATGACCGCTCTCTTCGGTAGTCACTCGGTCGGCTCCGAGCGCATTTTGCGACGTATCATACGGGAACAGTCCGACAGTTACGACGTAACAGCGGGGTTCCCAATACAGTAGAACCCCGCTGTTACGTTCCTCACTGCTGCGTTTTCCCGGCTGTTACGTCGTTTTCCGCCGGTCCCGGCATAGCTCCCATAGGATACAATGTATTGGGAACCCCGCTGTTACGTCGTAACTGTCGGACCGTTCCCGTATGATACATCGCGAAGTGCGCTCGGAGCCGACCGAGTGACTACCAAAGAGAGCCGCCATGGTGCATTTTCACGCAGCTTGGCCTCGTTTGACCGTAATATTAGCCGCATGAGAGGCGCAAGCAACAGAATCTTTCAATTGATGCAAACAAAAGCATGGCCTTCGAGATTCAAATTGCAAAGATGGCGTCTATGACGTAACTGCTCGCGAAAGCAAGGCCTTCGAGATTGGCATTTACTATTGACAAAAGCATAGCCTTTGAGATTTGTATTGCACAAACATGGCGTGTATGACGTAATTGCATGCGAAAGCAAGGCCTTCGAGATTGGCATTCACTTCTGCCATCGCGTTGGCGTAGACTCATCATCATCGTTATTTGTCGGAGAGCGGGAGGAGTTCGAGCTGGTTGGAGCTCGCACGGTCGTGCGTGCGGTTCGCGGTCGGACTCGCCGCGCCGGTCGTGATTGCGTGTGCTTAGTTCTTTCATGCCTACAGCTGTTGGTGTTAAAAAAATCACATACGTTGATTACATTTCTGTGGATGAGGCCGTCCTAAGCTCCGCGTTTCTATTCATTGACTAGATCGCGGCTGAGCGTGCCAATTTTCGTGCTGCTCGTAAGAATTGAAATAAAATTCTGTACCACTAAATATTTTGCCGTTTTTCCTGTTTTTCGGCTCTTACGTTTCCCGTCTCTTACGTTTATTTCCTACGGTCCCTTCAAAAACGTATCAGCGGGGTTCTACTGTACATTGTATCCTATGGGAGCTATGCCGGGACCGGCGGAAAACGATGTAACAGCTGGGAAAACGCAGCAGTGAGGAACGTAACAGCGGGGTTCTACTGTAATTATTTTTGCGTCCTTAATGGTGCTAAAGGCTTGCCATCATCTGTTGAACGCCCAGGAAAAGCAACAATAGGTGCATGTAGCGTACAAAGCGGACAAGCCCTAAACAGCGCATGAAAAGTAGCTACAATGACAGTGCCGTCACTGTTGCCTGAAGATCCGCAGTTGCTGTCCGTACGTAGGTGTTAGCAAACCTGTTCGTTCACTGCAATGAATGCCAAGTTGTTGTTGCCTAGAAAACTGGCGATTGCAGTACAGTAAAAGCTCGTTAATTCGGATTTCATGGGACCGGAAAAAATGTCCGAATTAACCGAATGCCGAATTAACGAATAAACAGTAAAAACAACATTAAAATCAAGTTGCAGAAGCATACCTGTATTTGCTGAAGTATTTTGTAATAGTCGTCTGCGTTTTCGCGCAGATTCCGGCTGACATTACAATTTTTCTTAACTCTTCCAAACGGCCAACAGCACGCAAACTGTTGCAAGTGCTCAGGCAAACGTCCTCTAATATCAAAAGCGCCTCCGAGACTTCCCGTGAGGTGCGATGAGGTCACGACATCATTAATAATTTTTTGATCGGGCAGGGGACCAGTCATGGCGACACAATCATCAATCGCGATGTAGTCCTGAAGGGTCATATTTGTGGGAAGGACAGCATCGAAGGTCGGACAGTCATCGTCGGTGGACTCGGCTGATACCTCGTTGATGCCATCGTCAGCTACTGCCGCATGCTCGGGCCTCACATGTAAACACGGTCACAACGGGCGAAAAAAAGAGAACTCCGCAAGAAGAGACGGTGCGGACACAACACAAGGGAAAATGGCGTCGGAGGCGCATTGGAGCGAAGAAAGAAGACGCCGACGTTCGGTGACGCTGCGATCGCCCCCACTAGTTGATGACGACGGCGATGTCACTCTGGTTTCGGTTTCGCTCCAGTGGTGCCAGCGATGCTTTGCCACACTTTTGTGTCGCGGCAGCCGTCAGCATTTGTCCGAATGAAGCGGTGCGGAGCCCAATTCTGACGAATTAACGACGGTTTGGTCCCATAGATTAACATGCACTTTGGCCGGGACCAATAGAGCCGTCCGAATTATCCGAATTAACGGGTGTCGAATTAAGGGGAGACGCTCCTCGAAAAAGTTTTTTCTTTATTTCTAGTAATAGAGACTTGAAAAGTTTGTTATTAGTATAGTTTTTCATGCACATTTCAAATATGCAATCATTTTTTGTGTAGCTGCTATAGTTATTGAGTTATGCCATACACAATAGGAAAAGTTACACTTTTTGCGGGCACTCTTTTATGTACTAAACTTTCAGTAAAAGCACTGTGTCTGATCTTATTTGACTCTTGGTAGATTGAAAAGTGCAAATATCTATCTAGATATGTCACAGAAATATTGGAACCAAGAAAAAAAAATTGTATTGAATGACTAATTATTTTCAATCTCCCTTGAAACAATAAGCTAATATTTTCACAACTAATGCTGGCAGGCATTGCAATTTAGAGTAGATATTTGCATTCTGCATGTGTTGAAGAATATGTGTGCCAAGTTTCGTTGCTATACAATGAATATAAGTTTCCAAAAGGCTGCCCGGAAAACGTGAAACTGTCAGAAAAAATGAAAATGAGAAAAACAAGTTCGAAAGTTCGCAAAGTTGGCATTTATTAGGAAATCATTCTTTTTGCATCAAATTGGGGCACAATGAAAAGTACCTTGCACTGAATGCACTGCAAGTGTCTAGAAGTCCCCTGCACCATAGCTTGGTCCTTCACGGCTCTTGCGGTCAGTGTCCTCAACACGTGCTCTCTTCGCTGTGTTGCGACGGTGTGCCCTCGCTTCTGCAGTTTGCTTCAGGTTCACCTTCCTGATGCGCATGACGTCACAGTGGTCACCATGTGTAGCCAGATCTTGCGAGGGGAGAATTCCAATGCCTTCGAGCACTTTTTCAAAGCCCCTGTGGCCTTCGTTGTACCAGAGTACAGCGAGAGCGGTGGCTGTCTCCACAGTTGTTCTGGAGGCAAACTTTGTTTTTGGACAAAGCAGCCATATCTTGCTGTTCAGCGATTCGGCTGCATTCTGTGTCTTGCCATGAAGGCACCGAATAAGGAGTTTCTCCTCTGTAAGGCGCTTGTAGATAGGCATAATTGCCAATCCTTGAGCCTTCGTCAACAGTGGGGTGTGGCGTGGTGCAGGCTCCCCCAGTGCTTCTGCACGCTTGTGCTTGCACCACGAATTTGGTCCCGCGGGGCAAAAGTTGTGGCTGCTGGCACCATCACTAGAACAGCAATGAAAGTACGATGCCCATATGGCAGTGTACATATTTCGGACACTGTCCTTGTTGCTCGTGATGGCGATCTTGTAATATGTTTGTAGTTTTATTATTGTCGCGTCTTTCAGTTTTTCGCCTCGTGGCAGTGGCGTTGCCAATTTCCGTAGGGCAGTTCCCAAGCGCTTTGCAACGTGGTTCGTGCACTCTTCTTTGTCAATGGGGGTGTCACAGTATACGTTTGCCTCGCAGACTGCAGTGAAGGCCTTGCTGTCACCATCACTTAGGAAGCTGGTGAATCGCAGTGGAGTTTCATAAGACAAGGTCCTCTGCCATATATTGACAGCTGCCGCAGGTTCCATTGCGTGGGATGAGCAGTCAGTGTTTTTTTGGCAAACTGGAAGATGAAAAGCTCGCCATATCTCTTCATCCTCCCCAAGGTCCCTATGTATACTGCAAGCATGGCAGTAGTTCGAAAGAACCTCAAAATCGAGGCAGAGCCCAGTGTCCAGGGACACGACTGTGCCCACTCCATTGTGGCTTCTATGACCTCTTTTCTGCCAGGTGCCATCAAACATGACTGGCACATCGCTGCCACCGACTGCGTCCTTCGTGATGTTTCGTGCCTGGTGCAAGTTTTTGCTCACTGCCGTCATCGCCGCACCATGGAGCTTCTTGGAAATGCCGGTGAATGTCTTGTGATGCATCGGGCTCGGAAGACCGAGAATCGCACAGAATCGTGAAAGTTGGTCGTGGCCTGCGCCTATAGCGCGTGCTGCCAGAACTGCCTTCACGTTTACAGCAAAGCTGTCACGCAAGCTGCCGCTGTCAAAACGAGCGCTCGTCCCTTAGTCCCCGGCCGAAGCAGTACGTCTCGACGTGTGCGTGAACGAAAGTGCAGATTCAGGGCAATCAGAATTTTGACAGCACAGTTCGAGGAATGCCGAAAGTCCTTTGCGCTTTCCAGCTGCCTCTCGCACGCCGAGCTTCCGTTCGCGGTAGGTTGGGCATTGCGCACCCGCCACAAGTGCCGTCAGCGCATCGATTTCACAAAGCAGCGTGTTCGCAGTAGCAGCATCTACCGGTCTACGTTCACTCTCGAAGAATCCAATCTTCCTTTGGGATGCACTGACGAATTCCACGGCAGCGGCTATTTCACAACCACTGTCGCGGGGTTCGGTGACTGTGTTAGGCCTATCCGAAGTCGGAGCGTCGGGGCGTTGGTCGGGGGCGACATCGTCGTTCGCTGTCGCTTTGCGAAGCGTCCGACGCCGTTTCCCTCGATATTTGTGGCGAGTTCTGAACTTTCGATTATCTGAACTGCACTTCTTCGGGCTTGTCATGACGCAAAAATGCAGAGAAACGCAGAACAACTCGATCGCGACGTCCGAGGCTTCGCTCTTTTGCCGGAGAGATAGGAGGGGGAGGAGCGTGGAGCGCACCGCCGTCCAATGGCGGCCTCGCGCTGTGTGCCGCGATATTCAAAACGCGTGACGTACGCGTTGTTTTTCTCGTTTTTTGTTTATTCTGCGTGAAGGCACGAGACTGGCTACTAGTGGATTGTGAAGGATACGGCCTTCGCAGCATGCGGGCACGATTGCAAATGGCGGCCAACGCGTCGTTTTCGCGACAGGACGACGCGAACTTCGCCGTTTTTCGCGACTTTCGCGCATTTCTCGCGTCACCGCTGCCCACTTGGAAGCATTTTTTGATAATTTCTCGTGCGAATTTCAGCTTGATATTTTCAGAAGTAATAGATTATAGTCCAAAGATGCCAATACAGCCGGAAAAAAAAAGCGAAAATTTTCCGGAAAACCGCGACTTTTCGACCCGCGTCTCCCCTTAACGAGCTTTTACTGTACAACAGTGCATCGTGCACAATTTCATCGTCTTCGCTGTCCGAATGAACAAGTTCCGCACCGGTGTTGAGAAGTGAGCCTGCACGAGCTGCACAAAAACACGGAGGTGGCACTGTAAGCGCACTACACCTACAACGCGAGAACCACATTTGCACCACAGCGGCATTACCTGAACTTTAGCAGCACCAGTTCAATGCACCATGCTGGAATTGAACCTGCCTCTTTTGATCACCTGAGCAAAGTAAGAAAGCACGAATTTATTTTTGTGGACTTCACAATTTTTCGGACAATTTTGCGGTCCCAAGTGCGGCAATTCAGGCGTCCACACCAGTTGCTTGATGCCATTTTCCCTTGGATAATTCTTGGGTCCGTCTCCTCCCGGTCGGACGGTTGGCAGCTGGTCATAAATTGCCGTCACTTTGGTGCCCCCCCGAACCCCCAAAAGTCTAACTCTGTGTCCCATTGGCCTAATTTTGGCGGGATTCGGGCTTTGCTCGCACTCGCCCGAGAAGCGGGGGCATGAGGCGGGGTTCGGAGAGACCACTTCGGGACCTCGGAGGGTGCGTATGCGTTTTTGCCTCTCCTGCTGGCAGCAATCCTTTGTTCTTTGTTCTTCGTCGCCGGCCAGTGGTTACAATGTCTCGTCGGGGCACCGGCCTGGCAGGTGCGCGCTCCCTTCCGCAGTTTCGAAGTCCAGAGGCAGCGCCCCGTGATCGTGCACCGTATGTTTCTCTCAAGTGTTCCTAAGTCTGTTCTGTTTCTTCTGCTCTGGAGTGTGAGATCGCGGGAGCGCTTGCCAAAGGCTAGGTCGGCCCTCCAAACATAGTTCTTTGTTGGTTTTACAGGTGTGCCATTCGCGGCCACTAATCGATATCGTTTGTATATTGGCTAATTGGTGCCCTGTATAATTATGTTACGTACAATTGGCTGTATCGAATTATTGATCTCTTTGTACTAAAATCCGGGTAATAAATGACCGATTGAAGAGTGTCGCCTCGGGTCTCGCTCGCTGCGTGCACGGGCTCACCGTCCCTTCATGGTGATGTGTCGAGCTCTCGTGTGCAGCTGTGCGCACGGTACACGGCACGAGACAAACGAGGATGCGGTACCTTGCATGAAGCTCGCAGTGCTCGCAGCGGTGGTCGGCGCATACGGCTAAGAGTATATAGTGAGTGCGTGCACGTCGGGTGTCGGCAAGGGCCGAGTAACAACCAACCAACAAAAAAAAAGCAAGTAAGCAAAATGACACCACCACACAAGGGAGTTCAAATAATGGGATGTTGACTGTAATATAGTACACAAAATGTCGCAAAGAGCAAATTTTTTTTTTATTCCGACAGCAATTATATGGACAGTCGCGGCTGGTTTTTGCCACTGCCGTCATGCACCGTATATGCATAAGTATGTATATATATATAAAAGTGGCAAAGAAAAATAATTCAGTAAAATACTTCCGAAGCGCGGAATCGAACCAGCGACCTCTCGCTTCGCAGCGCGTGGCGCTAACGACTACGCCACAAAGCGCAGATCCTTCAGGTAGCTAACGGCGAGCGTTATATACACACTCTTTACCGCTGGCAAGACTCAGAGACCGCAGGCGCTTATAAGCATTTCTTCATTACCAGCGAGATAGGGCGAGGAGCGCGACGAGCTCATTTAAAAGTTTTTAGGTATCTCCTATGAAAGCTCTGCAGTGTTTAGAATTGAGTCATGCATTAATTCTAAGCATATTAGTCACCTTCAGGTAGTTGTGCTGCCTCTCTTGCTCGGCCTTCAAATAAAGACGTGTGAGCCGGCCCAAGTTCTTCTTGCAGACTGTCTTGTCCACAGTGGCACCTCGACGGATGCGCTCCCGGTTGTAGTGGGCTGTGTTGGTCCACCAGTCAGCCTTCATCTTCACATAGCGCAAGATCATGTTCTCAATGGGGATCGGCAGACCAGGCACCTAGGAAAAAGAAGAGGCTTCAATAAGGTTGAGAGCTGGGCTAGTTGGTGACTGATCACTATACCTATATGGTTAGGTAGCGCACTTTGGACGGTGACAAAAGGAACAGGAAGGACAGGAAGGCAGGGAGTGTCGTGTCTTTCCTGTTCCTTTTGTACCCGTCCAAAGTGCGCTACCTAACCATATAGGTATAACGACAAGAGGCTTGTGTACTACTCAACTTTTTTTACATGGTCCCTACAATTAAGCCCTTTCTAAAACGCTAGATATAGGTTTCTGGTGTGAGCTACTGTAGATGCTATCTCTACATGAAACGCTGGCTGTTGAGATACTGCCATATAGAAATGTCTGGAATGTCATATGGACTACTGACATCTCGCATCTGCCTGCCTCAGCACCACGTCTCAGAAAGGCCATAGACAACCACAAAGAAACTGTCACACACCTGCCTGACTGCAATGTGTTAGTTTTTGAGTTATAGGCCTCCAAAGTTGTGAAATCTCAAAGTTGCACAAGCGCAAAAAAAAAATCCATGATTTTCGGAAAAACGAAGGTTCACTCCTTTCTATAGAGACATTTTCCCAGCTCATATAAAAATTTCGTGCAAAACAAAAAATAGTCGGGACCCCCCATTGGTCTGTCTTTATTTGAACACGCCCAGCTGTGCATTTGCATCACTGCGAATGGCCGTAAGCTACTGTCGTGCATTGACTTTAAAGGGCCAGTAAACAACCCCGAGGTCCAGAAATTGTAGTGAAGAGAAATATGCGCACTTTTGCAATGTGAACATGTTGCTGCAAGAACTTTGTGAGTGCGTGCTATAATAAGGAAGTTACAGAGGTTAGATCATCCGTTTCAGCTGGTTTCAAATTTTCGCGCAGCCTCGCCACCCTTCTCAGCCACAGGGAGGGGAAGGCGTAGCCCGTCGTCGTGACTCCGCCCAATTTGGCAACGTGACAGGACGTCAGCAATTGACGTCATTGGCGAGCTCAATCAGCCACTATGCACTTCCGCGTGCTGCGGCCCCTGGTTGTTTATTGTTGACGTTGTCGCACGTGCTCTGTAACTTTACGGGCAGTTTTCGGCTCTTCGGTATTTTTAAACCTTTGCGACAGTTCACAATGCAGCAGGAATGCGTGCTTGCTTTCCAAGACGACCAAGGGGTGCGAGAGAAAAGAACCCCGCTTGCCGCGTGTGCAATGGCAAAACCAAGCAAGTGCGACCCGTCCAAGCTACCGGAGGTTCCCCTCTCTCCGCTCAAATTGCAGCCGACAAGTGAACAATACTTCCTCTACGTGTTGCTCATGTCGAAGGCCAAGTTCGTGCAGGTGCTATCTGCGTGGCCGAAACCGCATCACCACAGGGCCAAGAAACAAGGCGCAGTTTCGTAGTGGCGGGTGGGAAAAGGAACTGATGTTAACTTGTTGAGGCCTGGTTTAGACCAATCGACGAGCTCAGTGCTACGTAAACTCGCCGATCACCGAGTTTGCATCACTGCGCGTACGAGGAGGATTGGTCAGGCGTAGGAAAGAAGCGCGGGAATTGTTTTTCGAAATGAAGGGTCTGCGCGGCGCGCAGCGCTGTAATATTCGGAAAACGTGATCGCCGCAGTCTACTGTACGAATTAGCGAGCTTGTTTGGGGGGTGTAAAAAAAAAGTCGCAGCCTGTTTACGGCCACTTTAAAGCAACTGCTTTTCTTTTTCTCACATTACAAGCAAGTAGTGTAAAAGTATTCCTTGTAAAAGCAAGTACCATCGAAAATATTTATGAAAAATAAGGTGTAATGGCCAAATCCCAAATTTTACACTGAAATCTCCGAAAAATATCCACAGCCAGGTTTGTCATGGTGGCTACATCGCACCAAGTTGGCTACTTTACAACTCTGTCTGGTGAAAGAAATTTCAGGTTGGCTCCATGGCTATTTTCTCGCTACTCTGAACACCTACTCTGCAGTGATGCATCCGGGATACTGCTTCGGGCAATTTCAGGACCAGAAAAACTTTCATTTTTGGAGCACTTTGCAGCACGTAATTTTGCATGTGGGATCACCTTGGAGCAGCTAATTTCACATATCGATGTACATTGGAGAAGCAAGTTGTATTTACATTCAGACACGTGAAAAATTATTATGAACTCTTGTGATCAGCTACATAAATATCTCAATTCATTGCAAATCTCATGGAGAAAAGGTTCTACTGAGCACTCATTATTTAACTTGATTATTCTAGAATAAGGGCGTCATGCAATTGGATGTTGTGGCATTGACTTCTCAGCAAATTTTTTTTTCCGATACAAGCAAATAAATAGAATACATGATCAATAACATTGCATATTATGAAAAAACATTTTCAATCCAACTATGTGGTCATCAATGTACAGCACTCCTGCCATAAATATATAATCTTTAGGCTAATAAAATGTAGCAATTTCAATCAGCAGAAATGACAGACAAAAGCAGCAGGTTCCTCAATGCATGGGCGTCGGCAGAATATTGTCTTGGGAGGCAGAGGGGAACAACTCACGTTGCATCGCAGCGTGGGAGAGGAAAGAAGTGCTCCCTTCGTATTCGCAGCCCCTAGACCATGCTTCAATGGTAAAAATTCGCAGGGTTCATTTATGCATTCTACGAAGGCCAAAGCCAGCCGATTGCATTGATCCTTTTTATCGATTATGGAATATTGGCTTAATTACGTGCCATACGACGCTTGACACAAGCTACCAGCCGATGAATTGCTGCCACACATGATCACCATCGATCGGCCTAGAAGTTTTGAGCCTTTACAGAGAGCACGTTTTGCCATCAAGCTGACTTGCACAGCAGAAGCTGCATTAACACCATGGAGTCATGGCTGAATCACAACAAATGCGTGAGCGCTGTTTTGTCTGTGGAATAATTCTTGGTCCGTGGCTTTGACTTTGGTGGCCCCAAGATAAAAGCTGCAATTTAACGAATGGTTTTCCGGCGGTGCGATTGTCAGTGATAGCCACCATCAAACCCGAGACTCTGGCGCAGTTGTGCGCAAATTACGTCGATGTTGTCAGGATCGCGCAGTTCATTCAATTTGGCACACTTTGGCGCAGTTGGCACAGGAGTGGAATCGCTGGCTTTGGTGAATTTACTAGCCATTTTTCTTATTATATGCAGATAAAATTGCAAACAAGACTAAAGAATAAGCAGTGTTTGCAAACTTTCCTGTTGAGTTGGCTGATGCATGTGCATGTCCTCCCTCTGCCAGCAGGCTGGTGCGCACCCAACGGGTGGTGGAGTGACAAAGTTGCACACACGTAAGCAAACGTGTGGCTATAGCAGACTTCTGATGCTATGCACCAGTTTTTAATGCTGAAGCACAGTGCATGTTATTGTGTGAATCAGTGTTGCACCTGCATTTACGAAAAGTGGATTTATGTGCCTGTATTCTTGAAGAAATAAACTGTTCTGACTGAGCACCCGTTCTGTCATGTGTTCCTTGTGTTCCTGCGTGGTTTTTGTGCCAAGGGAGCCATCTTGTACACATTCTGTGAGAGAATGGAACGAAAATTCATGAGAGGACGAGAGGGAGCAAACAGTGAATAGGCAAAGGGTGGAAGAACCGGAAAAACGTGTCACGCCTTGATCATCTGCTGAGGGAATTCAGACGTATTCAGCGCATGAAGAAATATAGAATTATAATAAATAAATATCAATACAGTCGATCCCGGATATATCGAACTCGGATATATCGAATTATTGGCTATATAGCATAGACCGCTTATAACGTAATTCGCCGGAGTCGCGAATATCCGCACTATAAGCGGTACCACACTATAACCAAAACAACATTTTTGAAAGGTTGCACCTATGCAAAACATGACCAACGGGTAGGCGCGCGATTCCGACTATCGAGGCATGCGACTGGGACGTAAGTTTGCATCTGCTTACATTTACAAATGTTGAAGGGTTAGCGTCCGCGGACCTGCAGTGCCGACATAATGAACGCGGAAAAAATGCGCCGTCACGGGAAGTCGCCGCGGTAGCACACTGCGCGTGCGCGATGTCGAAAACAGTGGCGACCACAAACCACCACTTGAGTATTTCACACGCACACCCGCGTTTTCGTTGAAGATGTAAGTCACCCCTTCTACATGCAACAACTGCAAAATGTTTCATTCACTCGGTGCCAAACCGCAACTTCTGTAGTCCGCGGCCGCCGACATGGCAGCTAGCGCTCGTTAGGCCTAGCGTGCGCGTTGCAACTTGGCATGCCGCTGCGAGAAGCTTGCCCTAGGCAACACGGAGATCGGGCGTAGAAGAGATCGCACTCGCGAGCTAAACTGAGGGCATCACGCGTGAAACGCAGTTTCGGTTCGCGGTCGGGAGAACAGCCATGGCAACTATCCTGAAAATGTCTCTCAAGCTTTTAAGTCCGCCTGTTGGTGGCAAAGGGGAAAGCTCAATCGCGTCTCAAAGCATTGTTACTTGCGGGGGAATCGAGGTTGCACACGCGATATCTGTGCTCTACGACGAAACAACTATTTTCCCGATGAAGAATGAAGACAGCGGTAACGCGCTCTTGATGCAGACGCGGGCGTCTATACGTAGCAGAGCGCGCATGTCAAGCGGCCGGGGCAAAGCACACATGTCAAGGGGGCAAAGGCTTCTCCGTCGGCCACGCAACCACTCCCCCTCCTCACACCACGGATCCGCGCCGGGCTGCTGCCCCCCACCGCCATCCACCCCTTTTTTTTCTCCCCCCGCTCCTTGTTCGTTCGTTCCGCGTCCCCTCCTCCTTCGTAACGCCGTCGCCGCTCTCTCCCCCGCCGGCCCATCTCCGCTGAGAAGCACGCTCGTTCCCTCCAAGGAGGTTGAAAAAAAACTTCTGGAGTGGAGGTGGCGCGCCGCCACTGAAGCCGACGACCGCCATATTGCTCCAGGCAGAAAACGTGTTGGTCGTCGCTTGAGCCCGCGCGGAAGTTCCACAGATGGCGAATTGCTCCGCTCCTTTGGTGACAAGCGAGTGTTGTGGATGTCTCACTTGTTGGACTGCGATCCACTCGATAACCACATTTACAATTTGTCGAAGATTGCCAAGCTGTACATAAAAAGAAATGCTTCGCATTTAAAAACGCCGGGCCTGCGCGCAGCACAGTCACAGCGAAAGCTGGAAGAGCGGCCTTTCTAGAGCCCGTTCTAAGCTCTCTTGGGGAAACTAATAGAAGTACACTTGCAAGGTACCCACTACGCCGCAAATCATAATTTTTGTGAAGTACTGAAGCAATCACTATGCCATTATTCGTCTTTCTGCGCATAAGCGAGGTACCCGCTATACATCTGTAAGGCATTATGTGAACTTTGTTGATGCTGCCTGTGGTTGCTGGATGAAGAATTATGGCTGAGCCTTTTGTAATGGATTTGAAGCAATTAACGATCCGGTCACTCGTTGCGCAATTAGCATTATGTGACGCCTGGTCGTTATTTTACTCTTCTGACACGCTATATTACACATTTAACGCAATTCCTTGCCCGACATGACGCCTGTAAGGATGTTTTTGCAAAGGAGTTCCCGTCACTAGCGTGGCTCTGTGGTAGAATACTCGACTGCCATGGAAAGGACCCGGGTTCAAATCCCATGTGAGCTTGTTTATTTTTATTTATTTCATTTTTCTTATTTCGCGCGATAGTAGTTACGGACACAGGCGGCGGCAGTGGACAACCACCCCACAGCCGTTGTGATCTGATAACAGCTTTCGCTGTAAAATCAGGCTTCACCACATTTCAAAAGAAATCAACCGGAAGAAAATTCGGCAGATCCCACGCGTTGAGGGGATCTGTTTCATGCGAAGCAGTCAGCGAGTACTTCTGTGCTGTATTTTATGGCTTTGAGCCAAGCGTTACGAGGTGGATCAACTTGTTTTTGTAAGTGTAGTAGCTGTGTCCGCATCGTGGGCTTACCAGGCACATCGACAACACTGGCGTTTAAAGGGTAACTTATGGTGCAGCGTAACGCCAGTACCCACGTTAGAGTACATAGGTCAGTATTATCGAAACTAAGTGCACATTACGGTGCAACCATGTGGATATCATACGTAACTTTCGTTAATGTATTCCTCTGGGTCGAGCAATGCTTCAGTATAGCTTGCTGAAACATAGGAATACAAATGTAATGTTTATTACACTGCTATAAAAGCGGAGCCAACACTGGAATCGCAGACGTTAATCTGATATGACGCCTGTATCATAGGAGTACACACGTACTGCGCATTGCTTTCTTGCAAAATTAGATAGCCAGCACCACAACAACACTTGACGTTGCACCGACATTACGCCTGCACAGGCTGTTTTTCCAAGCCAGTCTATATACCCGACGTACCTTTGTGGTAGAATACTTGATTGCCACGCAGAATGCTTGGGTTAGATTCCTGCTGTGATCTTAAAGGGGTACTGACACAAAAATTTTGGCCTCGCGTTTTTTTGCTGCAATGTGTTGCTGGGGGCCTGTTAGTCATAACACGGCACATCGTTTGCTGCAGCGCGCGACAGATAATTAATTACAGGCTCCTCATTACCGACCAGTGTCAGTTTCGGTTTCAAAAACGACAAGCCTCCGGGTGCAACTATCACCACCTAGCGGCTGCAGCGCTCGATCACGTCAGCACAAAGAAGTGTGGCGCACTTCCGCGCTGTTCGCGTCGTCTCCTCGCATTCGCACGCTTGCCGCACGTGCTGCGCGATGACGTCGCCATCATCGTCCTCGTTGTCGTCGTCGTCCTCATCGTCGTCTGTTGGCGACGATTTCCTTGAGACACCAACAGCGCAGCGGCGAGCGCGTCAAAACAAAAATGGCGGCTACGACGTCATCACAACTTGTTGTACCGGCTACAACGGTTACGTAGGGGAAGTAGGGGGGTCACCTCGGGTCACCTCCGAGGGTGTCAATGCAATAGGTGCGCCCTATAACGCTGGATCACGCACGCGAACTTCAATATTCATATAAAATACCTTCCAAGCTTTATTCGCTGTCGATATTTCGCAGATGGTACACGCACGTACACGGAAATCGATCCAGCAGGCTATCTCGGCCGCGAAATTTTGTGTCAGTACCCCTTTAAGGGGGGAAGAGGCACTTTGACATGAAGCATCTTTTTATTTAAGTTAGGATAATGAAAACTTCGCTGATCATGTATTTACATGTGTAAATATCAAATATGAACTCTGTTTTTATGTAGCCCTTACGACAATTTTTTTAATTAATCATTCATTAAAATTTCGTTTAATCACTTTCTTAATAAATTGGCTACTCGGATCCTGCTGAATTAAATGTCATTGCATTCTACAGTTATCAAAGAGTGCAAAAAGCAAATTTCATGGTTCTAGCTTTCCTACAACAAAAGTTGTGAAGCTTCAAAATCCGCCATTCGATTACCGAGAAAATGTATTTTTGTTATTTCCTCTCTTGTAAAAACTTACTCTTTTCTATAGTAACATATGACACTTTGTTGCACTCACTAAACATCCAGCTTTTCAGTAATACAAAAATGATCAAAATCGAGTGTACCAAAGCTGAGAAACGCTCGCTAAAAGAATGAAAGGTGGCCAAAAAATTGAAACTGAGAAAAAAGCAAAAAACAAAACTCTGTATCTTCAAGGAGCGCTACACAAGTAAAAATGCTTTACTTTGCAAATAAATGCCTTAGAAGACACCAGGAGAGTAGCCTATCACATTTCCCAATCGAAACGGCCCCAGTGCATGTCATTTCAAGCAGTTTGTTGATTGCGGAGAAGTCGACGATGCCGTAGTTAGCCGCCGACGGGTCAGAGCCCTCGCACGCTGTTGCGAGCGTGCGCAGCTTGCGCTCGCTAGCGGAAGTTGCCGATAAGCCGGAGATCTTATCTTCAGTCTTTTTCTGCTGTTGCGCACGATCGGTGCTAGTCAAGAACGTCGTGTCGATCCTTCTACCACGCTTCCTATCACTGACGTCGTCGAGGCGGCCGCCGACACAGGTGAAGTCGGCATTTCGACCGATGAATCGCGTTCCGCCACCACGCCGTCCTCCGCTGGATGCGCTTCTGATGCACCCGAGCCGCGATCTCGCTTCTTTTTTTTTTTCGAATTTATGAGCGCTGCGCAACTTTCGATACGGCTTCGCCACGATCAAAGTTCCAAAACGCGGCCGAGAGCGTAGGCCTAATTCACTCCCGGCGGCTGCGGCGCACTTCGTCTAGCTCACTTGGCGCCGTGCCAGTAAGCCGCCGCAACGTGCAGTCTTTGTTGAGGATGATAAAAACGCCTGCTCCAGTTTCTTGCCAGCTTGCGCGGGTTGGAACTTTACGGACGTAAATCGACGAGAACAACACAGTTATACTACGGCGACATCAACTTGCCGCTTTGCGTGCACTGTAGCAGACAGCGCGGGAGGCCCGACGAATCGGAAGGCGTTATTTCAATAAAACTTTTTGTTGGGCTAGTTGGTTATTCGACATAGTGTAGGATGATCAGCGCAAACTTGACTCCCGCAAACACTCACACAAACACTCACTCATCCACCCGAGGAACACACACGACACTCAGCGCTCACTACCAACTGTTTATTGCACCTGAATGACCCTCTTATATACGTACAGAAAAATGCGCAAAACCAATGAAGAAGAGAGTTGCGCATGTGGAAAGCAACACAAAAGTGAAGTATGAGCGCCCCCACCCCACCAGGCAAAACAATTTAAACAAATTGAAAAAGAAATATGAAAAAGCAGATAAACCAGCAGATCACTAAATCCTTGCCTCGAGAAAAGATATCTCCTGTTGATGTAGCACCAACGACGGCTCGCTAACACAATTGCCCTTATTTTTTCCAATAAAATATGCTTCCAACGTCAGAAGTGCAGATGATTTCAAGCTTCTTCCAAGAACCTGCGTGTCTGTAAATCGTGGTTCACACCCACATGCGGAAGTATGCGCCACAAGATGCGCGTACTTATCCTCGTTTTTATTAACCTTTAGCGCATGCTCCCTAAGCCGGTCATTTAGGCATCTCTCGGTCATCCCGATGTACTGTTTTCCGCAGGATAATGGAATAGAGTA
This sequence comes from Rhipicephalus sanguineus, assembly GCF_013339695.2. NCBI lineage: Eukaryota > Metazoa > Arthropoda > Arachnida > Ixodida > Ixodidae > Rhipicephalus > Rhipicephalus sanguineus. The sequence continues at coordinate 7,320,333 of NC_051179.1, read as the reverse complement.
TACAACTCCCGTGGAACATTTGACGTAGGCTTTCTCATGTTTCTTCAGGCAACCGCGTCTCTTGCTATCGCAAATGCGCGGACACAACTTGGCTAGCTTTTCTGGCGCCGAAAAGACCAGAGCCACTCCATGCCTAGCAGCAACCTTTTTCAGGTTATGGGAGAGCTTGTGCACATACGGCATCACATGAAGCTTAGAACCCAATGGGTCCCAAGCAGCTCCATCCCTTTGCGTTCCACGTTTCATCTTCTGCATGAGTGCCTCGGCGACCGTGTTTATGACCGACGAAGGGAAGCGCGCAGCCGTTAACCGGTGGATCTGATCATAAAAACTACTGTGCATCTGGTGTGGACACGACTTTGTCAACGAAGATTCCAGGCAAAGTGAAGCAATTCCTCTTTTAACAATCTTAGAGTGCGCAGAATCATACGGTAACAGCCCCTTTTTCACACGAGGATGGTAATACCAACAAAAGTGTTCACGGTCCCACAGTAGCTTGAGGTCTAAAAACTGTAGGCAGGTCTCTGTGGGTACCTCGGAAGTGAAACTAAGTCCGCGTCCAAATTCTTTAAAAGCACTTAGTACAACATCACAATAAGCACGCTCAACTTCATAAAAGGTATCCTTGATACACACACTTATCGAAGTAAAACCATCCTCTTGAGAATCTAAAATGTGATCGGGGGGTGTATAGGGCGCCCGTTTGTCTAAAAGAATTAAGAAATCGTCAACATATCTAAAAATCTTTAAAACCTTCCCCCCACTTACAAGTACAATGGGCCCCTCTTTTTATGCACCTAATGTATCTGCGATGATTGACCTTCTTGTGGGCTACATTACTGAAGCCACCTGCAGAGCAAGGATTTACGCCTTCTGCATCCGGAAAGCCATCACACCAGATGAAGTAAGTGCCTTGTTTGGTTGTGTGAAACCTTCTTGGGGACACGTTAAAAGAGTACTGAAAATTCTTAAAGCGGAATTGTGGCGCCAAGTAAGGCTGCTCTACGACTGGCTACGTTTGATCCATCAGTGTGAATACCCCGACCTACTTGCAGCTTATAAATTCGGGAAAGTCAAGCGTCTTGTAGCTCAGCTAACTGAATCAAGGTGGAGGGGTGTGTTGACCCCCCTACTAAGGCTTCAAGGGAAACGAAGAACAGAAAAAAGTCAGGACATCGTTGTTCTCGGGGGAGCTGTGCTACCTGAAGACATCGAAAAGCTACTGCGAAAGGGACCAAAGTGTGCGTGCGCACCAAGTGTTTCTGCCCATGATCTGGTCGGCCTGAACAGGGATCTCTCAGCCAAGGCCAACCAGGGTCAAGAAAGATGCCTGCTAGACGGTATGGACTGCATCTCTAAATGTACAACCCAAGTTCCGGACCATAGCTGTAGGAAAAGACTGAATAGTGTGGTGTCATTTTTTAAGAAGCAGCATTTGATGTTAGTACAAGCCGACAAGGAGGGCGGTTTTGTTGTTGTGCCTGAGGGTTTGTACAATGAGAAGGCGCTTAGCGCTGTTAACAAAAATTTCATGCCTGTTAAAAGGAGTGCTGTGCGCGTTAAATCAAAATTCACCGCGTTCTGTAGAGAAGTAGGTCTACCCACGCTAGCGAGGACCCTAGCTGGCAGCAAAAGCAAAAACCTGAATGTGTTTTTTTCCGCGAAAACCCACAAAGTGGACATACCCTTCAGAACAATTGTTAGTGAAAGTGGTTCCTGGCAGGTGAACGTTAGCAAATTCCTTTTAAGCAAACTAAAAACGCTTTATGTCAATGACCCTTTCCGCACCAAAAGTTCTAGTGATGTCTGTGATTTCATTCGGACTAACCAGCAGATTTCCTTTGCTTTTTCAGTAGATGTTGAAGACCTGTTCTATTCTGTTCCTCACGATAAGCTTTTGGCCTCGGTCCGAAAGTGCATAGAAGATAATGGTGACGTTTCTTTTATGAACAACGCGGGCGTGACCGTTGAGAACTTTTTAGCGCTTTTAGAATTTTATCTTAACGTTACTTTTATTACCTTTGACGACAAGCCCTATCTGCAGCGACAAGGAATCTGTATAGGTTCGTGTGTCGCCCCAGTTCTGTGTGACATTTTTTTAGCTGACGTAGATAGGGCGTTGGATAACTTTTTAAGTGGGGGGAAGGTTTTAAAGATTTTTAGATATGTTGACGATTTCTTAATTCTTTTAGACAAACGGGCGCCCTATACACCCCCCGATCACATTTTAGATTCTCAAGAGGATGGTTTTACTTCGATAAGTGTGTGTATCAAGGATGCCTTTTATGAAGTTGAGCGTGCTTATTGTGATGTTGTACTAAGTGCTTTTAAAGAATTTGGACGCGGACTTAGTTTCACTTCCGAGGTACCCACAGAGACCTGCCTACAGTTTTTAGACCTCAAGCTACTGTGGGACCGTGAACACTTTTGTTGGTATTACCATCCTCGTGTGAAAAAGGGGCTGTTACCGTATGATTCTGCGCACTCTAAGATTGTTAAAAGAGGAATTGCTTCACTTTGCCTGGAATCTTCGTTGACAAAGTCGTGTCCACACCAGATGCACAGTAGTTTTTATGATCAGATCCACCGGTTAACGGCTGCGCGCTTCCCTTCGTCGGTCATAAACACGGTCGCCGAGGCACTCATGCAGAAGATGAAACGTGGAACGCAAAGGGATGGAGCTGCTTGGGACCCATTGGGTTCTAAGCTTCATGTGATGCCGTATGTGCACAAGCTCTCCCATAACCTGAAAAAGGTTGCTGCTAGGCATGGAGTGGCTCTGGTCTTTTCGGCGCCAGAAAAGCTAGCCAAGTTGTGTCCGCGCATTTGCGATAGCAAGAGACGCGGTTGCCTGAAGAAACATGAGAAAGCCTACGTCAAATGTTCCACGGGAGTTGTATACTCTATTCCATTATCCTGCGGAAAACAGTACACCGGGATGACCGAGAGATGCCTAAATGACCGGCTTAGGGAGCATGCGCTAAAGGTTAATAAAAACGAGGATAAGTACGCGCATCTTGTGGCGCATACTTCCGCATGTGGGTGTGAACCACGATTTACAGACACGCAGGTTCTTGGAAGAAGCTTGAAATCATCTGCACTTCTGACGTTGGAAGCATATTTTATTGGAAAAAATAAGGGCAATTGTGTTAGCGAGCCGTCGTTGGTGCTACATCAACAGGAGATATCTTTTCTCGAGGCAAGGATTTAGTGATCTGCTGGTTTATCTGCTTTTTCATATTTCTTTTTCAATTTGTTTAAATTGTTTTGCCTGGTGGGGTGGGGGCGCTCATACTTCGCTTTTGTGTTGCTTTCCACATGCGCAACTCTCTTCTTCATTGGTTTTGCGCATTTTTCTGTACGTATATAAGAGGGTCATTCAGGTGCAATAAACAGTTGGTAGTGAGCGCTGAGTGTCGTGTGTGTTCCTCGGGTGGATGAGTGAGTGTTTGTGTGAGTGTTTGCGGGAGTCAAGTTTGCGCTGATCATCCTACACTAAGGCGTTATTTAGTCACGTGGGCTCACTGTGCCAATAGGCTCACGCGGAGGGACCTTTTTTTGGCGCGGATTTTCTACGTGAATTCTGAGTGGACAGAAACAAGGGCGGCGGGATATTTAAGAAAAAGCGCGGCTCTTTCGAATGCGACCAAGATGGCTGCCGTAGGTAACGTAGAACGGCAACAGCGCGGCGCTTAATAAGCCCGTTTTTTACGCGTTCATCGCTAAAAATTTAGCTCGCTGACGGCACTTAAAATGCTGTCACGGCTAAAATACTGATCTAAGACGCATGAAACTTGGCGAGGTTATGCATCAGTAGCGGCAGAATCCAAATAAAACATCTTCAAAAATTCGATTTTTTTTCTGATTTTCAGTCTCAAAGACCCGCTTCCCCCCTTAATATTTATTCTTTCCATTCGTTGGGTCAACGCTGCCGATGTCGGTTTTTCTTAACGCTCTCGCATTTAAAGTACCAATGTCTGTTCTCGCCGTTCCTGGGTGGATATAAACTGTCAATTACATGTGGCGCATACCCGTACACCACGGCCAGCGGTAAACGGCTATGTGCCACATGTGTCTGGAGGAAAGGGTTTGATGACCTAGGCGACAGAATTTTCTCGTTATTCATGTCATGATACGACAGCCATATCCGTCAAATCCTCTTACCCTCCCATGACGATTTTGGTCTACACCAAGTTAAGGAGGCGATCATGGATCACCTCGGCGTAGGTGGCTAGGTAGATAGATTCGTAGATAAAAACGCTGAATGTGCCAAAGGTTCGCTCAGAAATGCCTCGCATTTAAAACTCCCAGAGCGGAGTAAGAACGTGGCTGACAATTAAGGACTGTTATTTTTTAAAAAAATTATAGACGAGTGTAAACAAAAGCTGCAGCAAGCTAGTCAATTAATCTGCTTTCGTATCTCTTCTTTTGCTGTGTTTACTTTTTAAGGGTGCGTGTTTCATATGGTTAGTTTCGTGATTGTCTGCATTATGCGTAAACCAGAGCTGCAGCAAACTGGTCAACTAGTTTGCTTTTGTATCTTTTCTTTTGCTGTGTTTACTTTTTAAGGGTGCGTGTTTCATATGGTTAGTTTCGTGATTGTCTGGATTATGCGTAAACCAGAGCTGCAGCAAACTGGTCAACTAGTTTGCTTTTGTATCTTTTCTTTTGCTGTGTTTAGTTTTTAAGGGCGCGTGTTTCATACGGTTAGTTTCGTGACTGTGTGCATTATGATGCATTTTGAAGTTATTTTGGATTTGTTGCTTTATCGATTCACGCATAAACTACATTGTAAGTTCTTCTTTTTTCTTTTGAAATTGTGTAAAAGTCGGGGGTGAATAAAACTTTATGTACCACTTATTAACTCCTCCATGTGCTTCATTTCGGGAGTGCTGGAAGCGAATTCTACGTGTTATCAGGCACGCTTCAGCCCATGTATTATGGTGTAAAAAACTGCCTTCTTCAATCCTGCAAGACCACAAAAACATTCGGCCAAATAAGTGACACTAACTATCCAGTTCTCACGCTGAAACGCCCCCGCGGAAGCTCACAATTACGCTGTCCGCGCTCAAGCTGTGCTGCCTCTTGCCCGGAGCAAAATGGCTGCCAACCGGTTTCCCAGGCTTCACCCGCTCGCGTGGGCGCGTATAGGGGACCTCCACTCCAGAAGTTTTTTTTAAACCTCCTTGTTTCCCTCGCATCTCTGAGAACGTTCCGGCAGCCACATTATAACCGGTCTTTCATCTCGGGGGACTGCACAATAAGCGGTATGCGTATACATGGAGTTCTATGGGAGGGTAAACGGGAGTCATAAAAAACCGCATTATAGCCGGTACTGCACTGTAAGCGGTTACGTTATAAGTGGTCTGAGCTGTATTGAACAGTTGAGAAATCCCCTTGAATTTCCCATGCAAAAGTATGGGGCTGGTGCGCACGTATATCGAACTCCGGCACAGCGAAACATCCGCTATATGGAACGCTGCGCCGCGCCGAAGCACAGAAATTGCATTTTTCCTAACAAATATTCATCATTTTTTGGCCGCGTTCTAACAAGTTCCGATCCATCGTCGCGCGCAGGTGACGAAAAGGCGGTGTTATTCCATTGCGTTGATCTAGTTCGTTGCGCAACGCTTGTCAGTGCACCGGTTTATTTGACGCATGATCTGCGGGATTTAATGCGCGGGCATAGTGTTTTTCAAAGAGGCTGATTGCCGAGGGCACCAAATTGAGAATGCGAAGTGACTCGGCAGCCTTGTTGTACTGTTTGCATTCCCTTCCTTGTTTGTTCGCCCATGATGGCATGCGGGTCCGAAAAGCATGGCCTTCGAGATGCACAACCTCGTGACGTATTTTTGGTGTTTTCGGTTTTAAAACGCACATCTCAGAGGCTACGCTTTTTTTCGCATTTCTTGCCAAAGCAGTGGCTGCCTCAGCTGCCTTCTACAAAGCCACAAGCGCCATCGCTATCACCAACATGTCGACGGTGGAGAAATGTTTCTTTGTGCAGCGTTGGTTCTTGCGGCATGTGGACTGGGGTACTTGCTTCGTTCTTGATAAATCGTCATTAGGGAGTCGAACTAAACATTGTCCCGCTCGTAGCGATAAAAATGATGACCGGTGCTTGGAGCGACGTCAAGCAAAGCACCGTTGTGCACCGTTTCCTTGCGGGCCTTGGTGCCAAGTGACGACTTTTGGGTGCATCATGACTGCTGACAACGGCATACGGTGCATCAGTGAATTTTGCGACTTATTATGTTTCCGGGCACCATATCAGACGGGAGCACAGCGAACGACTTCATCGATGCAGATAACGACGTAGCTGTTTCTGACTGCATCGCTGCCGATATCGTAGCTGACGTTGCCGGTGCTGCGGAAATGGACCCGTGCAGTACAGAGCTAGCATCGACGTTCAGCGTCGATCACCACTGTTGTGGCCGAAGGTGTTGAATTTGCTTATTTGGAAAGCTTCAATGATATTGACGATGACTTGATGAACTCACGGCGCGCAAGAAGCAAGACGAGTTTGCGGACTATTTTCGTGTGAAATAAAGTGTGGCAACTTGCAAAAGAACAAGTTGTCGCCTTGTTCTTTAGATATGTGAGCGAATCGTCATGTTCGCACTTTTTACGATTTCCGTAAACTGTATCAAGGCCTGCAGTGCTTTAATTTAAGCCTTAAATACGCATATTTTGTATTTCGAATTCTCGATATATCGAACTATTTCGCGATCCCCTTCGAGTTCGATATATCCGGGATAGACTGTATTGGGCGGTATTGTTTTTGAAAGCTTGAAATGCGCATGATGACTTGAAACAATTTATTTGTGTTAATGTCTTGATTGGGCACTAGGTGGTGTCGCAATCTCACGAGACATTCGGTGGGAGCAGTGGTTGTGATTTTTGCCAACTATCGGCGCGGGACAGGAGAAAACCAGACACAAAGCAGGCTAATTTGATTCTCCGGTCCAAGCGTTTAGGTTTCGATCCAATCCAAGTCATCCGAATACCGTTCTGAATCTGTTCTATTAGACAGAATAGTGCCTCCGTTCATTCTGTGCCTGTTCTTTGCCAAAACTATCGAGAGCACTGCCTTTTCCAGTAGCTGTTCTCACGTCTGACCGTCAGACGAGCCTCGACATATCCTGTGTGGCGCAATTTTTGCTCCCTCGCGTCCTCTCATGACATTTCATTCCGTTCTATTACAGAACGCATACAAGATAGCTGCTTAAGTCTACTATTCATTGATAAACATACACCACCAACAGTGAGTAGAACTTCACAAAAAGAGGTATCCGCAACCAAACGAAGCTGAACTGGTATTATGGTAACTCTGTATGAACTTTGGCCTAAGGCATCAAGGAAAAACACCTTCAATGCTTAACATTCCTGGTAAGCTGTTGACCCATTATTACAGCGGAACCTCAATTATACGTCCCCCGGTTTTGCGATGACCCGCATTTTATGATTAATCGACTTGGCCCCAGCAATGCCCCCACAGAAATAACATATTAAAAACCTCAATTATACAACGCAAGCTTATGCCGACCCCACATCTTACGACGACTCTCGGATACCATCCAAGAAAAACAATCACCATTTTTCACTCGAATCTAATGCCGACCAAATATTGGCGGGTGCAAAATAAAAACTTATGCGAACTTATGTGTCCCTAGATTGACGATTAGAAAACAAGAGAGAGAGAAAGAGAGCCCCCAGGCAATTCATTTTATCTTTTCATCCAGTTTTCCTGCCCTCAAGATCGCTTCTGAATACACCTAATCACTTGCGTATCAATCACTTGTTACCTAGACAAGCTCAATCCACACGGTGTAGCATCAGCTAGTTGGAGAGCTCGTCTTTGAGATCTGGATATTTCGACATACAGCTGAACATCTTTTGTTTGCTGTACTCGGTCAGAGGCCTCGAGCACGTAAAAACGATGCGGCGCAGCTATCATCACCGCGCAAAATAACTTTTCCTTGACGTGAGTGTTCATAATAACAGCAGCACATCACCAAATGCACTTTACAAGGGAACAAATACGACGTGCACAGCTCAGTCACGCACAAAAGTATCCGATGCGAACTTGTAACAAAATGTGCTCCATCGCCATTATGTGATGGCAATGACACTGTGTCTGACTCTTCTGACGGGAGGCTGTTGCCAACACGGTTTCGGTTTCGTTGTTACGCACAGGCAATCTTTCAGACTCGATATATCGGGGAAAAATGCACGTTGGATCAGATTTTTCTAAAGTTGGAAATAAATATTCACTCACACCACCTCGAATTAATTGCTTAGCAGTCATTTTTAAAATATAATGTGCAGGGTCATTCCGCAGCCTTATTCAGGCAGCCTGTTTTATTATCATGCTCAGTATGAGCTACATTACGCGAGCGCGTGGCCGAGCGCTCAGCAATGTTGTAGAGTGGCGCCGATCATGGCATATTTTCGAGTTATCGGGAGAGTTTGGCTGTCCCTGCGAGCACGCATCGCCTCCACTTGCTTTCACCCTCGCCCTCATTTTGCCCTGCGGTGATATCGGCTTCGGAAACGATAACTTTGAGGGTGAGAGCGAGCAAGTGGGGGCGATGTGCGCTCGCACGCGGAGCCAAACTCTCTCCTGATAACTCGAAAATATGCCATGATCGGCGCCACTCTACAACCTTGCAGAGCGCTCAGCCACGCGCTCGCATGATGCAGCTCACACTGAGCGCGATAGTACCTGTTTTTTGGAAAAGACTGAGCGTCACTGTCTATATTCTTAGTTTTTCGATTATACGACGCCTGGATTATAAGACGGTTTTGTGTGGTCCCCTCATAGTCGTACAATCGGGGTTCCACTGTACTTTGGCAAGAACTCTTATTGTCGACGAAATGCAAGCAGGTGCACCGGAACAAGTTTTTCATTTATCTGCAGCTTCTCCACGGCTCCAAGCACAAGCAAGAGGGGAAAATATTGTGCTCTTTATTCTACGTTTTTACGTAAACAAAATCATATTATATACTGTTCAATAATAACTCCATTCGTAATACCACTTTTCTTCAATTTTGTTACAAATTTGGAGCCATAATTAAATGGCATGGCTACTTTTACCTTGTTTTGGCTCCTTTTCAAATCTACTGAAGAGCAACCCTGCCCACAACCATTAAGCCAGTATGTATGTGGCATGTAAATAAAGGTCATGACCTCTGGAAAATAAAGAAATGCAAAATATAGCAGTGCCACAGGAAGTGAATTAGCTTCAAGCATAATAACGGATTTGCTGGCTTGTTACATGAATAAAACTGATTGGTAATTGGATTTCTGCTGGCTGTGAGACACTCTTGTAATAGGATAAAATTTTCAGCACTTGGGATCAAACAGTCCACCACTCAGCTTCTGAAAGCTCCAATGAAATCTCCAAAAACTGTAACGGGATTATTAGTGGCAATAAAGCAGTGTAGCACCGAGAAAGCAGGGCTGTGTCTCTCTCATTTGTGGCCTCCTTTGAGTGGACTGCTTAATTATGACACATACCTTCCATGGGATGTTAGCCTTCCAGCAGCGCCAGGCCTCGGACAGATGTTGCAGAATAGTACGCGCTTTGTTCTGCTTGATTCCTTCTGGCATCATGTCCAGAATGTCATGCATCACCTGTAATCAAGTGGAGGAATGGTTGGTGTGGCACTGGACACAAGCTCCCGCTTACCTTTATGCTCCTTTAGCACAATAGCTGACAATATGCATACACTTTTTCAATTGATATCAGTTGGGGTACATGTATTTTAAAACCCCATTTTAACAAAGCAAAAGTGACATGTGAATGGGCATGATGCACTAAAATAGTCTCCTAAACCAAAATATTCTCATGCATTCATGCTGACTAGTACAGGGGAACTTTGATCATATGTCCCCCGGTCATGCGACAACCAGCATTTTTCGACGAATTGGCTTCGTTCCGACGCCACCATCGAACAAAGACGCAACGTTCGAAATTGGCTTCGTTCCGCCGCAGCGAACAAAGACGCTACAGGCGGGTTCGTTGACTCTCCGACACAGCGCAGAAAAAGCACTCGAGGCAGGTTGCCAACAAGCACGGGTTTGTTAACCCAAGATGCAGCCCAGTGCAACAATCACGGGTTTGCGGGCCGTCAGGGTAACTCCGCAAGACCGATCGAGTACACTTGCCAGCGGCGGTACGACTACCACACAAAGGGGCAGCAGTCGAGCACACGAACGAGAAGCCACCTGTTAGAGCAGCGCGTCAACCCCTCCTGCAGGCCTGAGAGCATCTGCTGCGGCGAGCCAGCGCCAGACAGAAGCGAGTTCAAGGGGAATGGGGGTTGTCACTGACGGCCAATGAGGACAGGCGTTATGCAGTGACTTAAGCTAGCGCGGTGGCTTGTCCAGACACGAAGAGAAGCGTGCCCGTGCGCCGGGAGGCCGACACATGGCTCGCACCAGACAAGAGGCCTGGCGCCGCCGCCATGGTCGCCATACTGCCGATTAACGGCAGTTCCTGGCGCTCGAGCCGCGCGGGGCCAACACACGCGCTAGCTGGGGAACGAGGCACCAAAGGGGAGGGCGCAGTCGATTCCCACACAACATGCGTACACATGTGGGAAGTTACCGTCATTAGGTTTAAGCATGTGCGCCATTGTCCGGATTGTCACAAATTCAAGATAATGCCAAGAAGTCCCCTTATTTTCTCTCTTCGTTATTTTTGCCCTATCCAAGTCTATTTCGTGACCAGTTGCTTCTGCATGCTCGGCCATTGCTGTTCGATGAAGAAGAAGACACTCAGAAGTGACACTTCTTTTCGTTAAGAGTGACGCCCATTTGAGTTGATCACGCCAAGACGTCAGCTAGACGCTGGTCTAGCTGACGTCTTGGTCTTGATGGTTCTTACCGAAGACGAGTATGTTGTCTATCATGTTGACGACTCCAGTGGTGCCCTCGAGCAGTCTGGACATGAAGCGTTGGAAATATTCAGGCACTGTCACTATGGCAAAGGGAAGATGCTTGTAGCAATAGCGTGCGAAAGGCCTGATGAACGTCGTTAGTTCTTCGCTCTCACAACTTAGTTTGATTTGGTGAAAGCTGGATATTACATCGAGCTTGGAAAAAATTCGTGCCCCACCAAGCTGGCCTAACATGTCTTCAACTGTTGGCAGAATATAGCATTCCCGCTGGACAACCTTGTTAAGCTTCGTCAAGTCAACAAACAGCCTGTAGCCGCCCAATGGCATTGCCACAACGACAAGGCCTGGACACCATGCGGTTGGCGTATCAACCTTGGTAATGACTGTTGAACATTTCATCCAATTCCTTTTTCACCTGCTCGAGCAGAGGTAGAGGTATTCGTCTACGAACACTCAATGAAAAGGGACAAACATCCGAAGCAACGCGAATGTGGTATTCTGCTTGCACATCCCCAAGCCCACAAAATATTTTTGCTTGAGGCAGTGAAATGCCTTCCACTGAGTCCAAAAACTGAACGATGCCCAAGTCTTCAAGTGCAGGTAATCCCAGAAGGTGTGTCGTCTCTTTCTTGATAACATACAGTCTTTACACTGACACTTTGTTACGTCATTACAAAGTAGCAGTGAAAGTTCCCAGAATGTGCAACCTTTGATTTCCAGGACCAGACATCTCGGTATCCACTTTATCCAAAACAGTAGGTGATCCCAGCAAAGGAGGCGGAACAGCCGTTACTTCTGCGCCCGAAGTGTGCAAGGTGACCATTCACGTGAATGTTTCTTGCCCGACGCGTATGAGCACATGAAGTTCAACAGAGCCAAAAAGCTCCTTCCAATGCTTGGCCTTGCAAACAGCAATAAAGTGACCTTGCTTCTTGCAGAAATTACAAGTGGCTTTGCGAGCTGGGCATTCTTTTGGAGAGCGTTGACTGCGGCCGCAGTAATTGCAAGTGGACTGAGTTGGCTGCACTGACTTGCTGCAACGTGGCAACACATTCTTCTCGCGTAGCGCCACGTCCACGTTTAAGTTGTCGAAGGCCCCACATTCGCTGAGAGTTGCACAGGACAAGACGCTCTTTTTCGGCTTCTTCATGAATACATGCTTGGCACAACGTTTCCTCTGCCAAAAGTTTCGTACATCGGCACAAATGATCTCATAGCTTCACGTTCCGCAGTACAGCAACAAACTTGTCCAGAACAAGGTGGTCTTCGATCTCGGTGTTGTACTGACAACGCCTGACAGGATTCCGAAGCACAGTAAAAAATTCATCAACAGGCTCCCCTTGCTGTTTTACTTGGCGGTGAAATCGGCAGCTTTCATAAATCTCATTGAGAGGGTGGACAAAATGTCAAGCAAGCTTAGCCTTGACTTCCACAAATGGGAGGTTTTCCGGAGCAGACAGTCCAAGCGACGACAAGACACTACGTGCTTGAGAACCCATGCAATACAAGAGTGTTCGCTCTTGCACCTCGTCAGTGGCTGTGTTGAGTCCGGCAGCAAAGACAATCTTCGTACCTTGTTATTTATGTTGTCCATTCCGCAGGGCTTGTGAAGTTGAACGGCGGTGGAGGCTGAAGTCCAGGTGTACTGACAAGCACAATGTTGAGCTTGGAAGGCTCGGCACCTGTACTGGGTGTCGCATCCCTAACTCCGTGTTGGCACCCCCTTCTGACACCATGTTCAGAGACGCCGAGTAAAAACACGAGCTCGGCTCGTAGCAACAACAAGATGCCCTTTATTGGCATCCGCCCTTTACCTATATACCGCATTCCAGATGGCGCTCGCATGCTATCAACGCCATCTGCTAGCTGTTTATCGAAGAACACCGAGGGTCCACTGCAGGAGCCATCTGTGAAAAGGCCTAGAAGGAACATTATTCTTTTTTAACAGTAGTGAAGTAATTATGAGATAAATGCAAAGAAGTCAAAGTGGACGAAAAGACAACTTGCCACCGGTAAGAACCAAACACACAACCTTCGGATAACACGTCCAATGCTCTACCAATTGAGCTACAGCGAAGGTCGTCCTCCCTTCCTCTTTATCGGTTATTTCTGTGCATGTAAACCTAGGAGCCAGCACTACTTGTAGCCACGACTGTGAGCGTGGAACACTATTTTTGCCAGCTAGCATCACGTAGTGCGTAATCTTATTACGAGCTGTCCGTTAAACCATCACATACTACCTAGGGCATCAGGTCTACCGGAAGGAGGCCTTCGCTATGACTGAACAAAAAAAGGGGATTTATCAAGCGCTCGCTCGTTGTGCCTCACAAAGAAAACGAGCATTTCTTTCGTGAAGCACCTGGTAACAGATGACATGGGCCACTCACCGATGCCCTGAGCTCCAGATCAAAGTGGCTCTCCACACGCTGCTTGGTGACAGTCTTGGCCACTCCTTTGGAGTGGCGCCCTTCAAACTGGCGGGACAGCAGGTTACCCAGCCAGCGCTCAAGCAGAGGAGTGATGCCTCTCATGAAGAACAGCCACACTCGCCAACCAGGTGCCCAGAAACCACAGCCTGGTCCTTTGCCCACTGGGCCCTGCGCAAGCAGAACCATCACTAGTGAGTCAGGACTATGAAACGACATAGGCATAGTATAATGAGAACTAACAGACAATAATTCCAAGGAAAATATAGGAGATGTTATTTGTAATAATTGAGATATACATGTGAAGAAAGTAAAGTGGACGAAAAGATAACTTGTTTCTTGTAGCAATGAACATCACTTGTTCAATGTCCGGGCTTAGCGAGTCATACTTCCTATTCTCCACAATGTGTTCAATTGGTGTGTAGCATCCATTGAGTAGTTCAGCTTGCCAGCCTACCATACAGAATGCCCTTTTGTTTTGTTTTTTTGCACTCCTGTCTAGTACATAACTTCGTCAGGTCCTGATGCATAGCTGTGACAATAATTTCTTGGATTCTACGCGCTGCAACCACAGTATGATTATGAGGCACAATGTAGTGGAGGGCTCCAGAAATGTTAACCACCTAGTGTTCTTTCACATGCCCCTAAATCTAGGCACATGGGCCCCTAAGTACATGGGCCCCATGACTGAGGGCGGCCGGGATCAAACCCGCAACGTTCAGGTCAGCAATCAACCACAACGGCAGCACTGTGACATGCTATCAATGAAGATAATGATACCGTTAACCTTGATATAACGAACTCCATTATAATGAATTCTCAACATAGCAAAGTACCTTTTTATAACAAGTCCATAAACACCCATGTGACCTTTTAACTTCATTTTGCATCCATACGAGGTACAGGTGACAGTGGCACAGACACATAGCCACGAAACAGCTTCACTAGCGTCCCTTATTAGATATACACAGCAAAACGTGCTTGATTGAAATGATTACAAGACAACAAGATATCTACATACAATTAAAACAGTGCAAGAGCAACCAATTAGTTAGGAAACAAAAAGCAATTTCATGACTTACACAAAGGTTTTACAAAGCAAAGATATTTCATACAATGTTTATACAAAGTTATTCACAAAAGCATCAAAATGACGTCACAGCTGTGTTGCAGTGAAGCCCATCTTTTCTGCAGGCACTCATTTCAGCTTACCAAGTGACTGCCGACATGCTTCATTTGCTGATGAAGACAACAATATATATTTTGCACTGGCAGCAATGAGGCTGAAGTGCTTCACCTATCAATCTTCAACATGGCATTGTGGCCTTGCCCTATGGCTCCAAAAGGCTGCAATTTATACAGGTTTGCGGTGAAATCGGGATCGAGGATTGCCATACGGCACCCAAAATTTTCTAATTGTGCTGACCACCGCTCCAAGTTATACTAAAACTATGGGGCCACAGAAGTTGTCTGAATTAAGTGAGATATTGAGATAACAGAGTTCCAATTAAATGAGAATTCAGTGTTGCCTCAGCTATAAGATGTTCACCTGCACACTGGTAAGAGAGGTTGCGCTGGAAAGGGCATTTCGCCGTTCCTGCTGCCTTTTACGCTCTGTTGCTGTGCTGAAGCCAGGACGTCCCATTTCCCCTTCCCCTTTTACGGGGAGATGCCACCGCTTTCTGGACGCTTCATCATTCCACTTGAGAGGTACAATAAACAACATCTCAAATGTGCCGCAAGCCACCCTCCATCATCGTACCTGCAGCGCCCTTACCTCTGGCCAAAGTGTGTTGGCGGGCTAGTTGGTTGTTCATGCTAAGTTCTACAGCGCGACTGGAACGCGGACGGAGAGGAACACGCAAACACACACACAGCGCTGACTTTCAAATGTTTATTTTCATATGCACGTGTCATATATATAGACACACGCCGTGTTCATTGCTGTCCAAGAGGTGTTTGTTGGAGCTAAGAGCCCAGAGGTAACAAGCCGGCATTGTCATTTGCTTCGGCGCACTATAAGTTAGTCAAATGTGCTGTGATTCAGCCGTGTTTTCACAATTCTTTATCCAAGTCTTGTGAGCATAAGACTGAAGAAAGTTTGTGGGGCCAGGCCAAGCGTCTGTGCGACTCCGGTTACCCCATGAGACTGTTGTCGGCGGTGGCGGAACACCTGAGCAAAAAGTACCGGACAAATCCGAGTGAGCGTCAGAGTGACACTCGAAGGAAAAAGCTCGCAGTAGTGCGCTACATACACACTGTATCTCACAATCTGAAAAGGATTGCAAGAAGGTCCGGTGTGGACGTTGTTTTTTCTGCGCCCGTGTGACTGCAGGGACTTTGCAGGCGAGTGAACGCTGAAAAAGAAAATACTTAGTGTTCCACTAAACATAGCAAGAAGTTCCTGGCCTGCGTTAACCCCTTAAGTGCTTTATTTTTTTGAAAATTTCCCAACCAAAAGTGCCTATTTTTTTTATTGCTGATTTCGAATCTGATTGTACTAAAAAATAGCTAGTCGATGTTAAAAAAATATTTGTACCACATACTTAGTCAAATCAAAACACGGAATAACGCAAGGGGGCCTGTTGCAGCTCCTGCACCAAAAGCGAGTTTCCTTTCTCAATTTTTTCCCGTTTTCTCCTCGCTTCCGAGAGCAAACGAAGCACATTTGAAGAAACTGCTGAATATATTCCATAAGGTCATCTGGCAATGACAAGTTGAAAGTTTTGCCTGAAATGACTAAGAATGGAAAGCGAGGAGGCTTCACAGGAGGATTGTCCGCATCAAGCAGGATCCACTGGCGAGCACTCGCGATGTTTGCTTCCGAGCTGTTTTCATCATCACCGGAGGAGATGCTCAATTCACCGCCTTCGCTGTCTTCACTTCCGGACACAAGATAAACATCTGTATCCGAATAATCATCACTCGAAGAAGATGATGAAAACGAAAAGCCTCTTTTCGTGTTGACGAGCCAGTTATGCATAGGTGCCCGCCACCGCAAGCCATGTTTTCATACAAAAACCGCGCTATTTCCGCAGGAGAAATATAAATTGCCAAGTAAATGCTGCCATCTGGTGGATTACACGCAATCTAAGCTGTAGAAGAGCGCCTCTTGCCCTGAACGCTAGAGGGGAGTACCTGTTCCGCTAGGACGAGCTCTGCTCGTCCAAAGCAGTTTGGGGACAGTTTGGGCAGGACGAGCTCTGCTCGTCCAAAGCAGTTAAGGGGTTAAAGACGTAATTTATTCCGTCTCGCTGTCATGTTCTCGTGTGTACATTGGCCAGACCGGCCATTGTGTGAATCAAAGGTTGAGGGAACACAAGTACAATAGAGACGAACCCGCTTATAACGAACTCGAAAGTGTTGCGAAAAGTGGTCGCTATATCAGTAGTTCGTTGTATATGGACCGCCTTTAAAAACGTTCGCTTAGTGGCCAAGCCTTTTTTTTTTTTCTGTGCACTTTTATTAAAATGCACCCAACCCCTCCGGTGACAAGCTAAGCTTTTTCGTGTCGCGAAGCGACGCCCGCTACGTGCTCACGAGTGAATTACCTGCCTTTGCTGTGAACTGACACCGTTTCACTGAAGCGTGGTACTGCCACGTGGAACCGATCATCCCTGGCTAGTTGCGTGCAGCGCGTCCCCTACTCGGTTCGTGGAGTCACTGCCGGGCCGCTTGCTGTATGCCGTATGCGCATGTTTGTACGTTCTTCGTGCCTGCTTCACTCCGGACCGTGCACGGGTGCGGCGAGTAGCCTGTTCGTTCAATGCGGCGAAAACAAGCATTTTGCAAGGAATGCGCACTCTACATCTTCACGATGCTCTCGCGGCCCTGCACGACGATGCGAGATGCACTTGAGTTCTCACCTAGTCAAACACGCAGTATACGCTCGCTGTCAGTGCATCGATGTTTCTCGGTGCCCGCGCCGCTCAACAACAGCGAGCTACTTTCGTTTCTACAAAGCGAGGCGCACTTTAAAGTGGTCTCGCACGACGCGGCGGCGACGAACTTGTGAACGGCAGCATGGCGCGCTCGTATTACCGTCAATCGGCGCAGTGTACAGCGTACGCCACACGCGCAGCCGAGCAGATATCTACAGGTGACTGTGATATAAGGTTGTCGGCTATAAGTCATAACTGCACGTTCACCGACAGCCGCCACCTCGCCTTCGCTCTTTTCTGGTGCTTATCCGCGAAGGCATCGCCGCAATCGCGCGGAAATCGTTATCACCGATCGACTCTGCCGTTACCGAAAAGACGGACGACCTTTTGCGGCACATTGTGGCGTCGACGAGTTTAGGGACGCAGTGAACCTTTATGCGATGAAAGTTATCGCGGTTATCACTTCTTGCATTTATGCCTTCTTGCGTTCCAAGGCATTGTTTGCTTCATCGTAGGCGGTCGTAGCTGCAGAGAACGGCGCCAGGAAAGGTTACCATGCGAAAGCTGACCGCAAGGCTTCATGCTGCCTTCTTTTTTTTTTTTCCTCACTGCCATTCTGCCACTGAAGAAAAGGCTCGAAAGTGAGCGACCTCGCTCGCAGCATCCGAAATTTGCATGCGGTGCTCGCCGAACAGGGATATCTTAGTCGCGAGTAAACTGGAGCGGAGCACACGCGCGAGCGCGCGCCCCTCTCATGCTTTAGAAGGCCTGTTTTAACTTTTTTTCGCTTCGTATGCACCATATTTTTACCACGACCGTGTCTGAAGTGTTCGTTGTAAAAGTAGGAGGTGTAAAAGCACGAAAGTTATTTCCGGACATCTAGCTATTCACTGTCAAAGATGTGGCTGTGTTCCCATGTTTCATAAAACTAGCATTCTCAACAGGGCAAGAGATCTATTGACAAGAGAAATTATTGAAGCATATGAAATAGATAAAATGAATGATATGCGTGTCAGCATGCCATCCTCGTCATTGTCAGATAAAGAAAAGAGGTTTCTGGATATGTCCCTCTAGGTAGGTGGCTCTGGTTGTGATTGCGGCAAACATGCGTGTTTGGGTCCGGCCGGAATATAGGTCGAATTTTTTTTCACAAAGCGCGATGAAAAGTCGACCCTCATCTTATGCACCGGTCATTGGCAGAAAAAAATGTTGAAGTCTCGCAACAATGGGCAGCTGAAGTCAGAAGCCTCCATTGCCATCGTGAGCATCAGCAGCGGCGGGCTGGCGGCACCGTTGGGCAACGCCATTTTGCTTTTTCTTCTGTCAAGTGTGGCTGCTTCGGTTATCCGCTGTTTTTATTTTTTTGTTTCCTTCAGAAATGAGTGGTAGCCGACGGCAGTTTACGATAGGCTTTAAGAAAAAAGTTATTGAGTATGCCGAAGCGCACGGCAACCTGGCGGCACAACGGGAATTTGGTGCATCAGAGAAAAGCGTCCGATACTGGAGGAGCCAAAAGCAGCGCATCACATCCTGCAGCAACCAAAGAAAAACATCGTTTTGTGGATAGACTGCAGTGCACCCCGAACTGGAAATGCTACTCGCAGAGTTCGTCCAGGAGCTGCGTGCAAGGTCGCTACCCATGACAGCAGAGTGCATCCGTGTGAAAGCTCTCGAGATAGCGCACGACTCTGGGCTCACGAGGGCTCAATTCAAGGGCTTGCCATCGTGGGTGCGCCGATTTATGAAGCGGAAGGGCTTTGCGCTGTGGCGGCGTACTTCCGTGTGCCAAAAACTGCCCGAAGATTTCGATCAAAAGCTGGTCGAGTATCAGCGCTGGGACACATGGGCAACACTGACGAAACTCCTATCTGGTTTGATATGCCCTCGAACACGACTGTGACCGCTAAAGGATCAAAGCAAGTGAAGCTCTTGACAACGGGCAACGAGCATTCACGATTTACAGTGACGCTCGCGTGCACAGCCGATGGAAAGAAGCTGCCCCCTTATATCATTTTCAAGAGAAAAGGGCTACCGAAAGAAGACTTTCCTCAGGATGTGATCGTGAAAGCAAACGAAAAAGGGTTCATTAATGAATCCCTCATGCTCGAATGGATCCGGCTCGTGTGGAATCGGAGACCCGATGCGCTTTTTCAGCGACCGAGCATGTTGGTCCTCGACTCATTTCGAGGCCACCTCACAGCCGATGTAAAAGGAGCCCTGTCCGATGGCAAGACTGATCTTGTCGTGATCCCTGGGGGACTAACATCAATCCTCCAGCCACTGGACATAGTGCTCAACAAAGCCTTTAAAGATCGCGTAAGCGAGCTCTACAATGAGTGGATGCTGGGCTACAATCCCAAGACCTCCCTGGCCGCCTACGACGTCCACCTCTCACAACCGTTTGTGGCTGGGTGTCGTCAGCATGGAAATCTCTCCCGGAGGAGATGGTACGCAAGTCTTTTCGCAAATGCTGCATCAGCAACGCATTGGATGGAACGGAGGAAGACGCACTCTAGGACATTACTAGTGACAAGCAGGCGTCGTCAGACTCAAGTTCGGACGAGTCTGAGTGACAGCGCTTTGTGGCCTTCTGGCGTTTAACTACATATCAATGTCCAAATGAAAAGAAATGTCACCACAGTGCAGCTGGTTGTGTCGCGTATTTATCAAGGTAAGGGTGCGCCGTGATACTTTCCAATTTTTTTAAATTTCTTTTTTTGGAGATTCAAAGTTTGGGGGGTCGACCTATATTCCGGTCCGACCTATATTCCGGTTTTTACGGTACCTTGCCTCTGACCTACTGCCCCAGAGATGCAGCACAAAGCCGTGCAAGGTGAGATGAATCATCACCACTCTCGCAAAGTGTGTTTCCCATATCACTGTTACTTTTCCCCTAGTAGGGCTGAATACTCCGCTGCTGAAGTACTTGCATGTGTTTCTTGCTACAGTAAAACTTTGTTAATTCGGCCCCCTTTAATTTAGAAATTTAGTTAATTCGGATGCCCCATCTGGTCCTGTCAAATACATACACAAGCCTATGGCACGAAACTCTTACTAATTTGGACGTATCTGGTCGTACATCAGTCAGTTCGGATGATTTCCGTTACTCGGAGACACATGACGCACATAGGATCGGGTGGCGCAAGGAGGCGTCCCGAGTCACACCGCCAACGACAGCGTCTGATTAGCGTGCGCCAATCTCGAATGCCATGCATGCATGAGCTGGGAGTGCATACAGGCCGAAAACACATCAAGACCATCATGCTCTTACGGTAAACACTCATTAAATGGGACGATTTGGACCTATTCCATGGTCCCGGCAAGCACAAGCAATATTTAACTCTTTGCAGTCCAAAACTTTTACCCACTTTCCTGCCGTTGTGATCTGAAAATATTTCACAAGGCTTGAGCCCCACAAAAGAAAGAACACTGGGTAGAAAAACTCATGAGATGTTTATTTTTGTTTATTTTTGGCGCTTCTTCTTGTCTTTCCTTCCTGCGTGTGTGTGTTGTTTTTCACGCTGCTTACTACCGTTTATGTTTGTAGTTGACATTTGCTCAAAGGGGCCCTGCAACAATTTTAAACATTTCTTAGTGAACTTCTGCTACTTTGAGCCTGCCTGCCCTGCCCTGCCTGCCCTGCCCTGCCCTGCCCTGCCCTGCCCGTCTGCCTGCCTGTCTGTCTGTATGTCTGTCTGTCTGTGTCTATCTATCTATCTAGCCACATATGACTTTGTGCTCTCCTGGCTGTTTCGTTAATAGGATCTACAGTTGAAACCCGCAATAACGAAATCGGCGGCGAAAGCACAAAATTTCGCTCTTGCGGGAATTCCGTTGGCATGAGAATGCGGCAGAAAAGACATGGAATTTACAAAAAACACGTTTTATTTTGAAAAGTCAGTAAGTTTGCTTTGGCGGGCCTTACTATGCAGCAATTTCATGTCTCTCGATCGGGAATCTCGTTTGCCACAGCACAAAGCTTGCCCCATGCACTGGTCAGTGACGGCGGCACTGCGCTGTCACCAGTACCGTCATCAACTGCGCCTATATGCGAACCTTCTTCCGGCTCCGCTGGATCAGCGCAGAATCGTGGACAGCGAGCTGCACGCAACGCTGAATTCTTCGGCGATGTCCATTTTTTCCCTGCCCTTTTCCACCTCACGGATGATTGCAGCCTTATCTTCCAGCGTGATGAACTTCCGCTTTTTCGTTGGAGGCGGCTTCTTCGCAAACAGCGAAATCGGACGAAGTAATCGCAACACGTAGTCCGCAATAACGAGCAGGCGTTTCGGCAAGCCATCATCATCATCATCATTGTCGCCAGATTTATGTTTTTTTGTAAACAATGATGGCGGCTGCTTCTCAAGTGTGCTGTAGCGGTAGGTTTGCACAATTTAAGTATACCATGAATGCATTTGAGCAGTTTTCGAATGTGCTTAATGTTGCGAGAGTAGATTATTTGCGCACTCGTGTATCAAAAATTTCATTAACGAGGGACTGCGGTATGAATATCTTTCGTAGTCGCGAGTTACGAAATACACTGACTCCCATGGGCGTTCGCCGGTGCTCCGAAAATATTTCGTTGCGGTGAGAATTTCGTTCCCTAGGGATTTCGTTATCGCGGGTTTTGACTGTATACCAAAATTGGTATGGCATAACATGACTGTATGACAAACATAAATAACAGGTAATAACACGAAAATCATGACATGCATGTCATGAACGGCATGATTTACATGCCACGGTGTTGGTGCTCTTGTGCCCGTTTCGTTAACTTGATATACGGCAACACTGGTACGGCATGACAAGAGTGTATGACGAATATAAGTGACAGGTATTAATGTGAAAATTATGACACGCATGTCATGTACAGCATGGTTTACATGACATGGTCTCGAGGCGCTCGCAGTCATTTAATTACATGAATATATACCAAAACTGGTACGACGAGACAATTCTGTATGGCGAACATAAATGACAGGGGGTAACATGAAACTTATAACATGCATGCCATGTACGCCATGACATACATGCCCCGCTCATGCTGCGCTTGTGGCCATTTCGCTATCTTGACCTGTACAAAATTTGGTATTGCATGACCTGACTGTATGAAGAAAATAAATCACAGGTGGTAACAAAAAAATCATGACATACAACGACGTACAAACTAAAGGTGGTGACATGACAATCATGACATGCATTTCATGTACAGCATGATTTACATGCCACGCTCATGGTGCGCTCACAGCCGGTTCACTAGCTTGGTGTACCCAAAAATCGGTATTTCGTGACATGGCTGTATGAAAAACATCAATGACAGGTGGTAACATGAAAATCATGACATGCATGTCGTGTAAGGCCTGATTTACATGCCATGCTCATGGTGGGCTCGCGGCTGTTTCGCTAGCTTGACATATATGTGGTATCCGGCGCAATGCCCTGCCGAACTACGTCGAAGAGCTGCAGGACCGCAAAGTAACTACACCAACCCAGTACCTCAAACAACTCTCTTTATTGTTAGTCCATGATGGTTAATATACACAGATGCCAGCTGACATAATAAGGCGCGTGCGCGTGCATCTGCGCATGCCTAGGGCTATCGAGATTATAACACACATGCTGAATACAACATTCTCCCTCCCCTCAAAAACTTGAACAATCACTTAGAAAGAGTAACAATAAGTAGACACTACATAGCACTCAATGTCGTTCATAGTCTTTTAACCACGATGGTGGTCTTCTTAGCCTCGTCGACCGCCTCAGTTCTGGAAGGTCCCTTGAAACTGAGGCCCCAAGGTTTGACGGCTGGGGTGCATCATCGGAATCGTTTGGCGAGTCACAACAGGAAGATTCTACAGGAGTAGCAGGCCGAGGGCAGGGTACCAGCCGATTCTGATTCCAGGTGCGACCATCACTTAGTTTGTAAGTGTCTTGGCCACATTGGTCAATGATTGTGAACGGGCTTGAGTAACTCACAGCACCCTTAGGCACATGGTCTGGCAGCCTGATTCGTACCGGTTGACCTGTTGTTAACAGAGAATGCTTTGCAGCTCGTCGACGGTCGGTGTAGGTCTTACTTGCTTGTTGCTTTTGCTTTACCCTGCTGCGGACGGTCTCCATTGCTGCATGTGGGTCTCGAAA
Organism: Rhipicephalus sanguineus; assembly: GCF_013339695.2. Classification (NCBI taxonomy): domain Eukaryota; kingdom Metazoa; phylum Arthropoda; class Arachnida; order Ixodida; family Ixodidae; genus Rhipicephalus; species Rhipicephalus sanguineus. Next base: position 7,296,980 of record NC_051179.1, on the reverse strand, counting down.
AACTGTTTACCTGGCGCTCCTACTAGATCCAGTTTAGTTCTGGGATGACGGCCGTACAGGAGAACGGAAGGCTACACTCCTGCAGTGGCATGCAGCGTGAAACGGTAAACTCCTAGATCTTCGGTGATGGCTTCCTTGAGAGACTGACGTTCACGCGTGCAGACCTGAACATACTCTTTGAGCACCCGGTTAAATCTTTCCACCTGGCCGTTCGCTTGCAAGTGGTAGACTGCCGAATACGTATGGGTGATGCTGCGTTCCTTGAGAAAACTGTCAAACTCGCAGGCTGTAAACCGAGGACCATGGTCACTCACAATCTCGTCTCGGTATCCTTCCCTGCTAAAAATGCTTCGTAGGAAGGAAATAACTGTTGTAGCAGTCACTCTCGCAGCGAAGCAAACCTCTGGCCACTTGCTGAAGCAATCAATGGCCGTAATCGCGAAACGACAATCTGCAGACACGTTCGCAAAAGGACCCGCAATATCAATTCCTAGCTTCTGCCATGGTGCCGACGGAAATGCAACCGGCTGCAATGGTGGTGTCACTGGTTTTGCAGACTTGTCAACTGATTGGCATACACCACAAGATGCAATCAACTGTTTTACTTGTTTGCACATAACAGGCCACCAGTATTGCTCACGTAGTCGCTGTTTTGTCCTTGTTATTCCTGGGTGAGACTCGTGGGCTGCGTCAAGTAGCCGTCCTAAGAAAGATAGGTGCGACGAACTTGTCTCCACGAAGTAGGAGGTCTCCAACGACTGAGAGCTCAGTCCGCACCCTGTAGAATGGAACTGCATCGGCAGGCAACGTCTTCACTGCAGGCCATGTCGAAGTCACCCGCTTCATGACCTGTTGCAGCAGCTGGTCTTGCATTGTTTCAGCGACAAACTCCCCATGGGTAACGCATGGTGAGACCACACAAACGGTCTGCCCAGTCTCTTCCTCCTCCACCTGAACTAGGAGAGGCATCCTTGCAAGAGCACCAGCAACCGTATTCTTGTCACCCTTTTGGAATTCAATTGTGAAGTCGCATGTCAATAGTCTTGCGTGCCACCTTGCTATTCGGAACGGACGGCGACCTACTCCCTTTGTACTTAGGAGTGTAGTCAGAGCCTGGTGGTCAGTGCGCAGAGTGAATGGACGGCCCCGAAGGTAGACTCCCCAGTGTTCGCATGCCCACAAGCATGCAAGGGCTTCCAGTTCCCCAATGGAGTACTTCTGTTCCTGTGGGGTAAGCCTGCAAGAAGCAAATGAAATCGTTACTAGCTCATCATTTCTTGTCTGTTGCAACACTGCTCCTAGCCCGATGGATGAGGCGTCTGTGGTAACAATGTCACCCACAGGGTCAAAAAGCTGTAAACATCTTGTGGACAAGGTACTTTTCAGCTGCTCGAAACAAGCTTGTCTGGCAGGATTCCAAGTGAACGTGGAATTCTTACGTAAGAGCTCACGAAGAGGCTCAACAAGCACTGCATAGTCAGGTACGAACTTTGCGTAATAGCCAACCATTCCTAAGAATGAGCGCAGGGTACTGATATCCGTTGGTGCTTGTGCAGCCTTGATGGCGTCAATGTTGCTTTGTAGCAGCCGTATACCCTGGTGACTTCTTTTTGCTGTCCGTGCCACGCTCCACAGCGCTGTGAATCGCATCTTTCGCGTTTAAAATCGTTGACAAACAACTAGCTGGGATGCAAAATTTGGCAACGACATCCTTTTTTGTTTCTAGAAACGGCGTCCAAGATGGCCATTTCGTCCTCAAGAGTCAGTATCTTGCGTTTCTTCGTCGAAGCACTCATCCTTGGATTATCACACCAGGTACTGGGTGCGTGGTCACCTGTCGGTTCGCACAAGCGCGAGGCGTTGGAAATGAAGAGCGACCAACACGATGGCATCGTACCGAAGAAAACCAACAAAGACAGAAACTGAGAATGCGGAAAGCCACAGCGCTGCCGGCGCTGCTGCGACTTTTTCTTTTTTTTCTCTCTCTTTTCCTTTTCAAGTAGTGTAACCTAGTGTAAGGTTAGCGAAGTGAAGCGCAGAGACTTGCACTGTAACCAAAGCGCGTTGAAAAAAAAAAAAAAAAAAAAACTCGCTTTCTTTTCTCTCTCTCTTTGGCAAAAAGGAGCAGGCTAGGCCAGCTGCAGCCAGCGGCGGGATCAGGTTTGAGGGGATAATAATAATATCTGGGGTTTAACGTCCCAAAACCACGATATGATTATGAGAGACGCCTTAGTGGAGGGCTCCAGAAATTTCGACCACCTGAGGTTCTTTAATGTGCACCTAAATCTAAGTACACCGGCCTCAAACATTTTCGCCTCCATGGAAAATGCAGCCACCGCAGCCGGGATTCCATCCCACGACCTTCGAGTCAGCGGTCGAGCGCCATAACCACTAGACCACCGTGGTGGGGCCAGGATTGAGGGGAGGGTTCGGAAAGGTCACACCCGCAGCGGCAAGATCACCTGGTCGAGGGATGCAGGCTCGGCTCGCGCACGCTCGCACGCACACACACGTGCGCTCGCTCTCGCCTCGCAGTCGCCGTGCCTTCGAACGTGCCAAACGTGACGCCGCCGCTTCGCATTCCGTCGCGGCGGAGAAGGTGCTTCGAATTGCTGCTCGCGCAAAAATGACAAAATTTGGGCCAACAGCTTTAGGTCGTCGGCGGGGAAAATTCGTTATTCCGAGAGGGTCTCCCGCTGCCACTTCGTTATGTAGAGGTCTCAGATGTGCTTCTACGGAGTAACGGCGCGGAATAGAAAAACTTCGTTACATCCAAGAATTCATTATATGGAGGTTCGTTATAAGAAGGTTTAACTGTAGAAAAGATTGTACATACATGCATGCATGACAAACATGGGATATATAGTGAACTCAGGGGTGGAAGCGGGCTTGAGTGTTTTGGAGCAGCTCAGGGAGCAGGAATAATGCTGTTTTGGAGCAGCTTTGGAGCACCAAAATGTGTGTTTTGGAGCAATGCAAGTTAGTTTTGGAGCAGAATTCTAAGGTCAAACGTCATTGTGGTTTAATTTTTTTTTATTTTTGGTAAAAAAAATTCCAACGATTTTAGAAAACATTCAGTATTGATGAACCAATCACGCTTAAATAAATGTTATATATACACACACACGTGTACGTGTTATCATTAAAACATCACAGCTGTAATAGAGCAATGACTCAAGAAAACGAGATAAGCGACGTTTTCAATAGCTACACTTGACTAGACTGACAAATTAAAAACGTTCATGGTAATGAACGTTTTTCAGCAGCGGCGTTCCTGCGCCGCGTTTGCCGGGTTGCTACATTCTCGTCAAAAGCCTACGCAACCTTCAAAAAGTTCCTTCGAAATGCACGGTCAGCGCCGTCTGAAAGCATTGGAAGAAACCAAACAAACGCGTCTGCATCCTAAACTCAGCTTGTCAGATGAGCGGGCGATGCGCCGCGCGAGGCATTGTCTCTACTTCAAGTAGGAAGACGCGGCGGCACGATTTTGAGATAGCGTTCGTGAAAATGACGCACGCAACCCTCCAACCACGCGTCAGTCGCGCATGAAATCGAGCCATTCAGGACACAACAGCGCGATTTCGCGAAGGCATTCGTCAAAAAACGCGCGTAAATTGCGCCAAAAATTTCACCACGCGCTTCCACCTTTTCCCTTGAAGTTCCCTTCCAAGATTTGTCAATTATTGGTGTCGGTTATATGCACGCAAATATGGTACTTGAGGTGCGATGATACTAGATGTCGTAAGCGCACAATTTGTATCCCGTGGTTCTGTTTTTGTACTACCTCACATTCGTCTTTTTAGTAATAACGTTCCAGGTGTCAAGTTTTTTTTCGTATATTTCTTCACTCGCCAGCTCATGTACCAAACCACACACAGCAACGGCGGTGAGCGGCATGTAATGTTGTGCTGCGAATGGTACGAGCTACAGCGTACTCGACCACGAGCAGAGTGCAGGTTCTGACGAGCCAAAATCGAACGCGACTGATCGCACTAGCGAGACTAAGCTCGTCGCTGCACGAGCACGTTTACATGCTGCATTTATAACGTCTAAGGGCTTGTGTGCAATGCAACAAATTCTGCACATGGAGAGGCACGCTCTCGCTAAAAAAATGAGTTTCGGAAATGGTTCAACCGACTTACACAAACCGAAGCCCTGTGAGTGATTTCGCGGTTGGTAGTGGTTTCATTGACTGCAAACGAATAAAACAAATTTTTCGTTTTCATGCAGACTTATGACACAAAAATCATATCACACACTCAGCTATACAGCGGTTTCCTTAACGCAAAGTTTATAAATAATGGTCGGGCATTTACGTCCGCGGCAGCGGGTCGCACTATCTTCATGGCTTCACATCAAATTAAATATTCGCAGTAAATAGAACCTTTTCGACATTATGAAGCGTTAACGCACTTACTTTTATTCATGTTTGCAATCCCAGGCCACAACCGCCTTGTGCGCGCAGCGCGCCATAAAACTACGTTGCCGCCGGTGTCCCAATAGAAATATGGCTGCACAACTCACTTTCTTGTAGCTCGCTAGGTTGTTTGCAACTTGGACAAGGTCGCAAGAGCGCGCCAAATGGTGTGATGATGATATAAGCTCGCTTAGGCACGCCATGACACGGATGACAGCGGCACATGAAGGCACCAAACGTAGCCTCGGTGATCGGTTCCGGCAGCTCACCGGAGCCCATCGCGGAGGCCCTACACCAAAGACCTCTTGGGAGCAGTTTCGGCGCAATAATGCGTTTTGGAGCAGGATGGCGCAGCAGAAGCAGATTGGCACAGCGTGGCGCAAATGGCGCAGCACTTCCACCCCTGTGAACTAGATGTCCTGACATGAATGACTTCGTTTTCCTCAAAGAGAAACAAGGTGATGTATGCAGCTCTCTGCTGGCTGCTTTGCATTACATTGATTCCCACAGTGCGTGGGATCTGGCGGATTTTTTCAGCATGGTCAGAAAATGCTGCCGATCGGTAGTGGAGGCTCCTGAAATCACACGAGCCTAACATTATAGCGCAGCACGCGGCCTGGGATTTACAATAAATTCTAAAAGTCAGCTAAAAAGTGCTTCCTCTTCTCTCGACAAAAATTATGCTTACCGCATCACTGACACAAGTTCCACGCCATTGGCTGATTTGAACATGCTGCGCTCGGTAGTTGCTGTGGCGGCTGCGGGAGACCGTCACTTGCCCGCGCGCACAATTGCACTGAAAGTACGCCACACATTCGAAGAAAAAAAGAAAAAGTACTCAAGGTCACGAGGTGCACATGACATACCTTCTTCCCCCATGCCACACCTCCCTGCTTAGCTTCCAGCGCTATTGTCAGGACGAGAGAAGAGAGAAAGCAATTACAGCATGCAAAAAATCTTTGCAACTCCGCTCATACTGGAGAGATTCTAAAAATTTTTGCGGTGGTCGATTCATGAGGGAATAAGCTCCTTAAATGAAGCCATTCTATGGCTACTTGGAAAAGTGTTGCAGGGTCCCTTTAAGTCTTTCAGTGATACTTCGACACCATGTGTTGCCCAACAGAGGACTGCTGTGGCCGTGTTTCCTAGTCGGGAAGGGCCCAACAACAGACCTGAAAGGGTTAATGGCAAACTCTCAACAATGCGATTATATTTGGCTGTAACCCGGTTAAAGTGGATGATAGTAGGAGCATGCTGAGCACTGTGAATGTGCAACACAAAAAAGCGAAACCGCAAACCAAAACAAGACGGCGCAGTCCACACTACCTTTGTCATTACCACTAAGTCGTGCTATTCTAAGTGTTCGAAGCGCCCTAATTACTAGGTTGTGGATTGCAAAAGAAATGTAGTTTATAAGATTCCATTCAAGTGTGGCTAATGCTATGTGGGTCAGGCCAGCCAATACTTGGATGTAAGGTTTAAGAACACTTGGCCAATCTGAAGGGAAGGCCCAACACACATTCGACTTTACATTGTGTGTGTTGTTCATTGAAAATATGTAATCTATTGTGTGATCAAACTGCTGTTTGGCATGTTAACCCTACAATCAGACAACAAGAGAGATTGTAGAAGCAGGGCATATCTCCAGATTGCAAGGCACGAGTGACAGACATCCCTCCTTAACCGTTGCATGAAGACGAAATTACCGTAAAAACCCATATATAGTCCGAGGTTTTTTTCCAGATTTCATGTTGCCAAATTTATGCCCTGTACTATATGCGGATCCAAAGAATTTTCAGCCGGAATTCATAGTTCTGGTTTCGGCATCGTACGGCGCTACCATCATCATCAGGGTTATGTGATAGTTGCCATTACAACCATTTGGCACACTTCACGACGACCACAATTTTGCGCCATGCAAGCACCGTGAAAGCAGTATTCGGCTGCTTTTAAAAGAAAGGTGATCTCAGTTGCCGAAACCATCAGCAACTGTGCTGCAGCAGTTCAGTGTGAACGAGCAAAGCATTCGCAGTTGGAGAACACTAAAAGAAGCCCTCTTTGTGTGCAGTCGCACAAGAAATTTCTGGGGGCTGAAAAATGGAGCATTTATCAACATTAAACGGGAATTGACAGACTTCATTCGGGAGCAACGAAGCATCACTGGAGCTCTGATGATATGTGATGTTTTATGGCGCAAGGGCCAATTAATGGCCAAAGAGCGCCAGGTCGTGGGACAAAAAGATGTGAGCAATGATTATGGTAAGTGGCTGTATAAGGGCCTTAAAATTCCACGCCCTAAAGGCGGGTAAAAACATATATCTATTAAAATCATGGGAGTGACATGAAAATGTGTGAATAGATCTATATATATATACAATGAAATTATGGCGATGACGTACGGAGTGAATAGCACGTGTGCCTCCTCAAGTCCTTTGTGTCCAAAGGCCTGGAGGCAAGTGCTTTTCTTTGAGAGAACTACCGCAGCAGCGGCCTCTGTTGAGAAGCCGTGCTGCGGCTGCCTGGAAATATAACATTAAAACTATGTACATCTTTGAGAAAACCGAGGAGTGAATCATATTTAAAAACAGGTTCGCTGCCTATGAACATTGAGGGATGGAGTGGGAGATGTCGGCGGTATGATGGAAAATGCTTTTCTCTGATGGCATCAAGATGGGTGCATTGAAGGAGGATGTGGAATACAGTGAGTGGCGCGTCGCATTTCTCACACATGGGTGGGTCACCGCCGGACAAAAGGTGTGCGTGTGTACTATGTGTGTGTCCTATTCTCATTCTACAAAGTGTGACTTCTGTATAGCGTGACTTTGACACCGGTGGCCAGGCACCAAGACAGGGCTTGATGACATGCAATTTATTTTTGGTTTCTCTATCCCACAAGCGCTGCCAGTGTGCCCTTAATGATTTCTTTAGAGCGGGCTTAAGGTCCAATGCAGGGACTGCAACAGATGTATCGGCAGCGCTTTCTTGGACGGTTGCAGCTAGTTTGTCTGCCATAACATTGCCTTCTATCTCACGGTGTCCTGGGACCCAGCACACTACAACATGCTGTTTGAGTGAGTAAACGGTACATAGCAGTGAATACAGCGAGACGATGACAGGGTTTTTGTGTTTCTTGAGGGTTTTCAATGCCTTTACGACGCTTAATGAATCTGTGTATATGACTGAATTTTGTAATTGTAATTGCTTAATGTGTTTAACGGCAGCATATATCGCATAGGCTTCTGCGGTGAAAATACTTGTATTAGGGTGCAGAACGCCGGCATCGGAGAATGATGGGCCGACCGCCGCATAAGACACACTTGTGTGAGATTTTGAAGCATCTGTAAAGTATTCAGGGCAGGAATATTTGTGCTGTAATTCAAGAAAATACGTGTGGATATGTGCAAGTGGGGCGTGTTTAGTAACCTCTACAAAGGATAGGTCACAGTCGATAGTCTGCCACTGCCACGGTGGGAGCTCTATTGCGGGAGGCATCACGTTGTGTTCAAGTGGAACACCCATTTCCTCTGCCAAGCCTCTCACACGCAGAGAGTAGGGCTGTCTCACTCGGGGGCGGTTATAAAAGAGGGTGGAGCTGGACAAATCATTTAAGGTAGGGTGTGCGGGGTGTTCATTGTTCGAACTAACTTTTAAAAAATACATGAATGATAGGTATGACCTCTGCAAATGAAGTGGCCACTCGTCAGATTCCACATACAGGCTTTCTACAGGACTCGTCCTGAAGGCACCTGTAGAGAGGCGAATACCTAAATGATGGACAGGATCGAGCATCTTTAGGACGCTTGGTGAAGCAGACTGATACGTTATGGCTCCGTAGTCCAGACGCGTGCGTACAAGACTCCTGTACAGATTCAACAGACATTTTTGTCACTACCCCACGTAGTGCGTGACAGCAGTTTTAAGAGGTTCATTGTTTTCAAGCACTTGTTTTTCAGATGTTTTATATGTGGCACAAAGGTTAATTTTGAATCCAGAATTAAGCCTAAAAATTTATGTTCTGCATTTACTGGTAAACGCTGACCCTGCAGATCAAGTTCGGGATCGGGGTGTATGCCTCTTTTCCTAGAAAAGAGCACGCAGGTGCTTTTTTGTGCATTGAGGCTGAACCCGTTCTCGTCTGCCCATTTAGCCACCTTGTTTAGGCCGAGCTGTACCTGCCGCTCACAGATTGCGAGGTTGCACGACTTAAAACCTATCTGTATGTCATCCACATACGTGCAATAGAACATGTTGCGCGGGATGGAAAGACGCAAAGAGTTCATTTTTAAAATAAAAAGAGTGCAGCTAAGCACCCCACCCTGTGGTACTCCAGTTTCTTGGACAAACAGATCCGATAAAACATTTCCCACTCGGACACGAAATGTGCGGTTCGACAGGTAGCTCTCTATAATATTCAACATTCTACCTCGGATGCCTAAGTGTGAGAGGTCTCTCAGTATTCCAAACCGCCATGTTGTATCGTAAGCCTTTTCCATGTCAAGGAATACTGAGAGAAAGAATTGCTTATGGAGGAATGCATCGCGAATTGCTGCCTCGATACGTATTAAATGATCAGCTGTAGATCGTCCCTCTCGAAATCCACACTGGTATGGATCGAGAAAAATGTTGGATTCTAGAAAATGTAGCAGCCGCCTGTTTATCATCTTTTCGAATAATTTACAGAGACAACTGGTTAGGGCTATAGGCCTGTAACTCGTAACAAGAGATGGGTCCTTACCCTGTTTCAGGATGGGAATTACGATGGCCTGCTTCCAAGCTGGGGGAATCTCGCCAGAAAACCATATAGTGTTATAGAGACTGAGGAGAGTCTTCTGTGTCTCATGGGGCAAATGTTTCAGCATCTCATACACTATTCGGTCAGAGCCAGGCGCAGAATTGTTGCAGCAATTGAGCGACGCCTCCAGCTCTGCTAGGCAGAATGGTCTGTTATATGGTTCGTCTGTTGTGGATTTGCGTTCAAGCTTTTGTCTCTCAATTATTCCTTTGTACCTTTTAAACGTTTCCGAATAGTGAGACGAGCTGGAAACATGTTCAAAATGTGCACCGAGAGAGTTGGCTTGGTCTTCCAGGGTGTCGCCCTGTATGTTTACTAAAGGAAGTGAAAATGTATGTTGCCCTCTTATTTTCTTAACCCGGTTCCAGGCTCTACCTTCGTCGGTGTATGAGTTTATTCCTGATAGAAACTTCTGCCAGCTTTCTCTCCTAGCCTGCCGACGCGTTCTCCTCCCTTGGGATTTTGCTTGCTTAAACATTACTAGATTTTCAGCTGTGGGGGAGTCACGCAATAGCGTCCACGCCTTGTTTTGTTTCCTCCGAGCCTTACGGCACTCGTCGTTCCACCAGGGGACACGACGTTTGCTTGTGGCCCTGGCTATTTCCGGTATACATTGAGCGGCAGCGTTAATTATAAAAGCAGTAAAATACTCAACAGCACTGTCAATACTAAATGAACACATGTCCGCCCACGAGATATTAGTATGCTTATGGAACTTCTCCCAATCGGCTTTGTCAAGATTCCACTGAGGAGCCTGGGGTGGATAATCATTTGCTCTTTGTGTTTTGAGGAGTATTGGGAAGTGGTCACTCCCAAAAGGGTTTTTAACCACTTCCCAGTTAAAATCTAGTAAAATAGACGGGGAAATGATGCTAAGGTCGATGGATGAATATGTTTTGTTCGCAAGGCTAAAAAATGTGTGTTCTTTCTTGTTAAGTAGACATGCGCCCGTGGAAAAGAGAAAATTTTCAATGAGGCGGCCTCGCGCGTCGGTGCGAGGGTCGCCCCACAGGCTGCTGTGTGCATTAAAATCGCCTAGAACAAGGTAGGGCTCCGGCAACTCGTCTATAAAAGATTGAAATTCGTGTTTGTGTAGCTGGTACTGTGGGGGTATGTATATTGAGCAAATAGTCATGAGTTTGTTTGCAATTATAGCTCGAACGGCTACTGCCTCCAATGCCGTTCGGAGTGGAAAGTGCTGGCATGCTACGCTTTTGTCAAGTATGATAGCAACCCCGCCAGAAGATGCGAGAGCATCCTGGCGATCTTTCCGAAAAACAACATACTGGCGGAGGAAGTTTGTGTGTCTGGGATTTAAGTGTGTCTCCTGTACACACAGCACTTTTGGACACAATTTACTAAGGAGCTCCTGTATGTCGTCTAGGTTGTGTAATAGTCCTCTGACGTTCCATTGTAATATTGTGTCCATGTTGAAAGTGTACGTGTGCTGTGTGTCGCAAAAGGTGAAAGTGACTTATTTTACAGAGCCTTTGTCAGGCCCTGTAATTAGGGTTCTGTCTTTTTTGGGGCGGTCGAGAGGTTCTCGCCGCTCCTTTGGCGCTGCCTGCACCTTTCCACTTGGAGTTGTGTCCATTGCCTCATGCGAGGCATCGGACAAGCGTTCCAGCGAGCGGTGTGCGCGCAGTGTTGGCTTCGCCTTCAAAGACAAAGCCTTTGGCCCGACCAACCTGGAGGTCGAAGGGAGCTCCTTGACCTCCGAGGTGCCATGGTTGGAAGAAGCCTCTGGCATGGCCATGTTAGAGGAAGGCAGGGCAGCCTTAGTTGCTCCCACCGTGGGGGCTGATGGCGGTAGCCTCGGCACGCTACGCGTGGCTTCGGCAACCGCCTCATGCCGTTGTGGTGCTGCCCCCCGTTGCACCACTTCGGCGAAAGATGTTTTCGCGGCAATGTGCGGCGAGACACGCTGTCTTGCCTCACGGAAACTGATGTTGTGTGTGACTTTGATTGTTAGAATTTCTTTTTCTTTTTTCCACGCAGCGCAGGACCTGGAATATGCTGGATGGTCACCGTCGCAGTTGGCGCAGTGTACCTCGGCCTTGCAATCATCATCGGTAGAGTGTCCCGTCGTGCCGCATTTTGCACAGGTTAGCTGCCCTCGGCAACTCTGCGAAGCATGTCCGAACCGTTGACACTTGAAGCAGCGTCGCGGGTTTGGAATGTATGGTCTCACGCGTAGTTTCAGGTAGCCGGTCTCAATTTCATCTGGTAGAGTGCTTGAGGCGAAGGTTAGGATGATGTGCCGGGTTGGTAGCTCTTTGTTTTCACGTCGGATTTTTATGCGCTGCACCTGTACGACGTTCTGATCTTTCCATCCAGTAAGAAGTTCGTCGTCTGATAGATCCATTAGGTCGTCATCTGACACGACGCCCTTGACGGTGTTCATCGTTCGGTGAGGCGTGACAGTTATGGGCTTGTCCCCAAATGATACAAGGTTTGCCAATTTCAGAAACTGTGTCTTGTCTTTAACCTCTAGCAGAATGTCCCCACTGGCCATCTTGGTGGCCTTGTAGCCACTTCCGATGGTCTCTATGAGACACCTGGACACAAGGAACGGTGAGATGTTGCGGGCTTTCTTGTCTGGATTCTCGCAATGGATAACATGGTACTTGGGGAACGGGTCTTGTTTTTTTTAAGAGAGAGAATGCGTTTGCATCGGTGCGCCCCCTTTTAGGGGGGCGATCAAAACAGAAAGGGTTTGGTGATCCCATGGGAAAATGTGTTTTTTCGGCAACGACGCCTACCGCCCACCGCGGAGCCCAACAAGGGGACATGGCAGAGCATGTAAACAGGTCTGCACAACGCCAGTAGTACGCCGTTACTATAACCTAATATATATATCCAAGGTTGGACATGTACACCAGGTTAACCCTTGCCGCCGAGAAAAGTGGAAGTAAACAGAAGAGATGAGTAGACAGGAAAGATTAAAAGTGAGAAAGACGAAGATGTGGAGGGAGAGAGACAGGAAAAGGCGACTGCCGATTTCCCCTGGGTGGGTCAGCCCAAGGGTGCCGTCTACGTGAAGCCGGGGCCAAAGGGGTGTGTTGCCTCTGTCGGGGGGCCTTAAAGGTCCAGTCACCCGGCGTCGGCTCAACCCCCAGGATCCCCTTTTCCCCGGACACGGCAAAGCCACGCATGGCTAGGCGTGGGAGGGGGTCGAAACCCCCCCGTTAGCTCGGGTCCGTGGTGTCGCTACACACCAAACGCCTGCTTGCGCAGACGCCCCTGCGGGGATCACTGGAGCTCTCAGTGATGCTCGTGCTCAATGTGTTTCGGTGTCCCGTGAAGAGACTCCTGCGCCTATCTCATCGTCATCCCAGGAGGGATGGCATCCTAGCTTCAGCTGCTGTGGCTAAATAAACCTAGCAAGGTGCGTGGTTGGGCTAGTTGGTACTACATTTCAACAGCTAAATAGCGCAACCTTCAGGGACGAAAGACAGGAGAATGTGACACACACAAGCGCTGACTTCCAACTGAATTTTATTAAAGAAAACACACAAATATAAAGGGTAACCCCGCGCCTGTGCAGTTTCACATCAACGGAACCACAAACACCCCTAAGTGATAAGATTCATCTCTCTAAATGCACACCACCAGCTCCGTAGAAGAAATAAAAGTTAAAAAATTAAAAAATCACATGGCACTATCTTGCGATACACCCAAAAACATAGTTCTTTTACTGACAGAGCAATAGAAGGCACGCTGATACAATGCCCAACATCCTTTGCCATCTCTGCTGCTTCTACTATTTCTCGCGTTTTTTTGGTCATCATGAGCGAACAGCACTACGCATTTTTCAAATTCCAGCGTAACACCACAGCTTCAGCAATGCGTTGTACCTTGCAGACATCCCCGGACATTGCACGTGTGCTCCCTGAGACGGTCGTTTAAGCAGCGCCCGGTTTGTCCTACATATCTGCTGCCACATGTTAAAGGAAAGGAGTAAACCACTACTTCTTTACATTCTGTAAAGCGTACACGATGCTTCGTAGAACATGTGCGCTTTTCTTTAGCCGTTGGGCATGTCATTCTGCAAAGGATTGACAATTGCTTGGGTGCCGACGTGACAACCTTGACATCCGCACGTTGCCCCACCTTCTTTAAATTATGGGAGACACGGTGGATATACGGAATTATGGCAAACCTTTTATTTTGACTTTGCACAGTTTCCGCGGTGGTCTGTCTTGGCTCTGGCCTGGCACCACTTCTTACATTTTTTATCTTGCGATGTAAGACTTCTGCCGCCGCTGTAATTACTTCTTGTGGGTATCCAGCAGCATAAAGCCTCTTAATTTGCATGCGGAAACTTTCTTCGATCAGATGCAGGCAGGACTTTTTCAACGCACTTCCAAGACATGATTCAACGATAGCCCATTTGACTAATTTAGTGTGCGCGGATTGGTAGGGCAGGAGCGGCTTCAAACCTCTAGGTTCGTATAACCAAAAACCTCATTAGAAAACCATTCCTCAAATCTAGAAACTTGATTTCGTTGTTCTGCGGCAACTCGTGGGTTATGAGAAGGGCTGTAAACCTTTGGAAAAAATAGATAAGATGCTGGAAACACTTGCATCAAGGCTAGCATCACTTGGTTCATACAGTATAAGATAATCATCGACAAAACAGAAAATTTTTTGCACCCCTGCCTCTTTAATTTTCAATGAAATATTCCTATCGATGCTGGCCAAGAACAAATTGCTTAGAATAGGGGCAATACACAAACCAATGCACACTCCCTCTTTCTGCAAGAACACTTCGCCAGACCATTCAACAAAAGTTGAAGTAAGGTACACTGCTAAAAGCTCAAGAAAATCTGCGGCAGACATACAAACGTCATTCTGAAAGGCTACAACGCCGAACTGATCAATGCATTGTTCAACACGTCACACAAGTCGTTGCCTCAACAACGGAGCTGCCACGTCAACGCCGTCAACCAGTGATGAAACTGTAAATATTTCCTTAGCTTTGGGATAGAGTGGACAGGGACCTTTGTTTATATAGTCGGGCTTTTTTCACTGCTTCTTATGTATATAGTTTAGTTTCTCGCATAAAACATTTTTTCGTTATCCTCAGTGTTCCTGTGTTGTAGTTAGCCATCTAGAGACCATGACAGTAAGGTACACTGCTAAAACCTCAAGAAAATCCGCGGCAGACATACAAACGTCATTCTGAAAGGCTACAACGCCGAACTGACCAATGCATTGTTCAACACATGTTAGGATATCTTTCTGGGGGATCGAACAATGTAGGTTTTTATTATCCACTGAAAAACCTGACATTTTTGTCCTGTGATTCTGCTGCAAATATGTGACCACTACCTCTGAATTCCTGGTGTGGAACGGGTCATCAAGATTAAACAACTTAAGCTTGGTCTGCAGAAAGCTTGCGACAGACTTCTGCCAACACTCACTTTCAGATACAATAACCCTGAACGGAAAACCTGGTTTGTGCGTTTTCACTGAGAAAGACGTTTTCGCTTGTGTGTCGCATTCTCCTGTCTTTCGCCCCTGAAGGTTGCGCTATTTATTTAGCTGTCTAAATAAACTATTTAAGGACCACATCAAGCACCTGTATATTGAGTGGATGAGGTTCGGAGAGCTGTTTCTGCCATCCGGACACCTGCCAGACGGCTGGAACGAGCCTCGCCAGCGATACTGTGCACATGGATCGCCAAGGCTTCGGCCTGCATTCCCGAGACACTCGTTCAGCGTGCCTTCAAGAAGTGGTTGATGGTACGCGTTTAGCGTTGAGTCCGTGAGGCGTTTAATAAATAAATAGCACAGGTTCAGCGACCAGCAGTCCGAAACGGAGCAAGCACGAGCACCAACAACCGTCCTCGTCTTCGTCTTTCACTGGCGCCCCTGTTTGCGCCCTATCCATTCTACAAATCACTCCCCCGCAGAAAAGGAGCCATCCTGGCGACTTAAGGAACAGGGACGACTGGTGGGTCGTAATGCGGCTTCAGTCGGTCGACGTGAACAATCTCACGGCCACGGCGGCGCCGGTCTGCGGATGGTTGAACGGGCTCGACAACATAGTTGACGGGAGAGGCTTGACTTAGGACGCGGTAGGGGCCTTCATACTTCTGCAGTAGCTTTGTGGAAAGGCCAGGAGCAGAGGAGGGAACGCGAAGCCACACCAATGTTCCAGGCGAATATGACTGGGGAGGCAGGTTTGCGTCATGGAGGTCCTTTTGGCGTGCTTGGTCTTGTGCGGTTAAGGAACGTGCGAGCTGCCTGCATTCCTCGGCGTAGGTGGCGACTTCAGATAGAGTTGTGGACTCTGAAGCGTCCGGGCGGTACAGAAGAATGGTGTCCATAAATGAGGAAGGTTCGCGGCCGTAAAGAAGAAAGAAAGGAGAAAATCCTGTCGTAGACTGAGTAGCGCTATTGTAAGCGTACGTAACAAAGGGTAGTATGCGGTCCCAGTTGGTGTGGTCAGCGGAGACGTACATGGACAGCATGTCGCCTAGTGTGCGGTTAAAGCGCTCAGTCATTCCGTTGGTTTGTGGATGGTAGGCGCTGGTTGTCCGGTGCACAACGTTGCATTCACGGAGGAGGGCTTGTACGGCATCAGAGAGGAACGTGCGTCCGCGGTCGCTGAGTAGCTCGCGAGGCGCGCCGTGGCGAAGAACAAGTTGGTGAAGTATGAATAAGCCGACTTCACGTGATGTGGCCTCTGGCAGCGCGGCAGTCTCAGCGTAGCGTGTCAGATGATCGATAGCGACGATCACCCAGCGGTTCCCGTCTGGTGTGTACGGAAGGGGGCCGTACAAATCAATTCCGATGCGATCAAAAGGCCGGGAGGGACAAGGCAACGGCTGGAGCGGTCCAGTGACTATACGTGGGGGGCTCTTCCGGCGCTGACACTTGGAGCATGAACACACGTATTGGCGGACGAAGCGGTACATGCCACGCCAGTAGTACCGCAGCCGGAGGCGTGCATAGGTTTTGATTACACCAGCGTGGCCGCATTGGGGATCCGCGTGAAAGGAGGCACAGATATCGGCACGGAGATGGCGAGGAATCACCAACAACCACTTGCGACCATCAGATAGATAGTTGCGGCGGTATAGGAGCCCATCGCGGATGGTGAAATGTCGAGCTGTGCGCCGCAGCGAGCGAGTGGCGGTACGTGGTGAGGGCTTAGATAGGAACTCCATTAAAGAGACTATCCAAGGATCCTGACGCTGCTCAGAAGGCATGTCAGCGTGTGTAAGGGCCGCAGAATCGTAGCTGGACACAGACCCGTTGCCACAGTCATGGGGAAGGGGAGAGCGAGAAAGAGCGTCGGCATCTGAATGTCTACAGCCTGACCTGTAGACGACGCGGATGTCGTATTCTTGGAGACGTAATGCCCATCGAGCTAGACGACCAGATGGGTCTTTCAGTGAAGATAACCAGCAGAGGGCGTGGTGATCAGTCACGACATCAAATGGGCGGCCATAGACGTAAGGTCTAAATTTTGTAATTGCCCAAACGATGGCTAGACATTCTTTCTCCGTGACCGAATAATTTTCTTCAGCTCTGGTGAGAGTGCGACTTGCGTAAGAAACAACGTACTCGTCGAAGCCAGACTTGCGTTGAGCAAGAATAGCGCCAAGGCCGATTCCACTGGCGTCCGTGTGGATTTCGGTAGGGGCGTCTGGGTCAAAGTGACGGAGAATCGGTGGCGATGTCAGTAGGTGACGTAATTTCGCGAATGCGGCGTCGCAAGCGGAAGACCATGCCATGACACCTTGGCTGTCAGAAAGTAGGCGTGTTAAAGGGGCCATTATGGATGCGAAATCACGAACGAATCGTCGAAAATATGAGCATAGGCCTATGAAGCTCCGGAGTTCTTTCAGGGTCGACGGCTTGGGAAACTCGGCGACAGCGCGGAGCTTTGCAGGGTCGGGTAGAATGCCGTCCTTGCTGACAACATGTCCCAAGATGGTGAGCTTCCTGGCGGCGAAGTGACACTTCTTCATATTGAGTTGTAGACCAGCCTGTGTGAGGCATTCCAGGACACTTGCGAGGCGCAGAAGATGGGTGTCGAAGTCCTTTGAAAAAACTACGACGTCGTCCAGATAACAAAAGCACGTGTTCCACTTGAGACCTCGAAGGATGTTGTCCATAAGACGCTCGAAGGTGGCGGGGGCGTTGCAAAGGCCAAACGGCATCACGTTGAACTCGTACAGGCCGTCAGGAGTTACGAACGCAGTTTTTGGGCGGTCAGCTTCATCCATAGGTACCTGCCAGTACCCCGATCGAAGGTCCAGTGAAGAAAAGAACTCCGCGCCTTGCAAACAGTCGAGCGCGTCATCGATTCTGGGGAGCGGATAGACATCTTTGCGTGTGATCTTGTTAAGGCGCCTATAATCAACACAGAATCGGATGCTACCGTCCTTCTGTTTCACAAGTACCACCGGGGAGGCCCAAGGACTGTGAGACGGCTGTATAACGCCACGACTAAGCATATCAGTCACCTGGTCATCAATAACTCGGCGTTCAGCGTGAGAGACCCGGTATGGACGCTGACGCA
Source organism: Rhipicephalus sanguineus (assembly GCF_013339695.2). Classification (NCBI taxonomy): domain Eukaryota; kingdom Metazoa; phylum Arthropoda; class Arachnida; order Ixodida; family Ixodidae; genus Rhipicephalus; species Rhipicephalus sanguineus. The sequence goes on along the minus strand of NC_051179.1, from coordinate 7,279,232 downwards.
GGGGTGCATGGCTCCCGGTGTCTATATGATGGACGATGGCAGACGTTCGACCCAAACTGGTTTGCTTGTAGTCGAAAGACGTCCGAAAGCGGTCGAGAAGCTTCAAGAGTTGGGTGCGTTGAGCAATAGGAAGGTCCGAATCAATTGATGGAAGGAAAGCGTCTAGGGAAGATGTGTTGGACGTGGTAACGAGATCAACGCTGGCGACCTGGAGGCTTGTTGTGCGATCGAGCAGTTGGCTGGCGCAAACAGAATCAATCTCCTCAAGACGCCCTATACATTCTCCGCGGAATACTGTGGCTGCGACCGAAAGCAGGTTCGTGACATAAATGCTTGAGCAGGAGTCTTCGATCGTGACAAGAGCAAAGGGGAGAATGAACTTCTTACGAGAAGTGAATGCTCCTGACGGTGTGAACATGGCGCTAGAGAAAGCATAGTCGCAGGAGATCGGTACCCGGACAGAAGACATAGGTGGGATGTCCGTGTCCGCGGCGACGACGACACGAGGAAAAGGTGACTTGCCAGAATCGATGTCGGAGATCGCTGATAATTCTAGTTCGGCACGGGCACAGTCAACAATGGCATGATGTGTGGAAAGGAAGTCCCAGCCCAATATAACGTCGTGCGAGCAGTGTGGAAAGACGACGAATTCGACGACATACAAAACGTCCTGAATGAGTAGCCGAGCCGTGCACGTCACGGAAGGTTGTATGGGATGTGCGGTTGCCGTACGGAGAGAAAGACCAGAAAGCGGAATCGTAATTTTTTTTAACTTGCGGCACATTGCTTCGCTCAACACAGACACAGCAGCTCCCGTATCGACTAAGGCCTGCACGGCAACACCTTCAATGAAGACAGTTATTTCGTTAGCAGGTTGAGAACGAGGTCTTGTAAATTTCGACAGCGGCGCAGTTCTTGCCTCCGGAACTGCGATGGTCAGTTTTCCGTTTGGACGGGCGAGGGGCGACGAATCATTGGCGAAAGCGAACGTCGGCGCGGGGACGGCGATCGACGGGAGTTGAAAGCTCGGCGGTTGGATGAAGAGGTGTCCGAAGTTGCGTGGGAGGGCATCGGCTGTGGTGGCTCTGGACGGACGTAGCTGTAACTTGCGTCAACGGTACCTGGACGGGCAACGCGGCGGCGGCAGAAACGCTCGACATGGCCGGGTAGACAACAGTAGTAACATATTGGTCGGTTGTCCATTGTGCGCCAAGGATTATGAGGAGGGGTGACAGGACGGCGATAAAGTGGAACGGGAGGGCCTGCCGGCGTCTGCGTTGAGTAGAATGCACTTGAGGAGTGAGCAGAGTCCGTGCCGTGTGGCAGCGCATGTGACTGCCTCCTCGCGATGTCAGCGTAGGTCAAGGGCGCGGATACAGGCGGCGGCTGGTGCGTAGGCGGAAGGGCTTCGGATACTTGCTCCTCAATGGTTTGTCGCAGCGACGAGGGGATCCCATGAGCATTGCCTGGGAGAAAGGGTGCAAGAGACAGTTGTCGGGCAACTTCTTCTCGGATGAACTGCTTGATTTGTTGCGTCAATACCGTCGGGTCCGGAGAGATGGCGCCAACGGTGAGTGCTCACGTACTGGTCGTGTCGAAGCTAGGACGGCGTGTGGAGATGCGCTGCTTTCGCAACTCGTCGTAGCTCTGGCAGTGCTGAATGACGTCCGTGACTGTTTGAGGGTTTTTGGCCACAAGCATGTGGAACGCATCGTCCTCGATGCCTTTCATGATATGCTTGACTTTGTCAGCCTCGGACATGGCAGGATTGAAGCGGCGGCAGAGGCCTACGACGTCCTCAATATAGGAAGTGAAACACTCTCCAGACAGTTGGGCGCGATCACGCAAGCGCTGCTCTGCGCGGAGCTTGCGCACTGTCGGTCGGCCGAATACGTCCGCGAAAGTCGCTTTGAAAGAGGCCCAGGTGGTAATCTCAGCCTCATGGTTGTTAAACCAGAGTTCCGCGACTCCTCTCAGGTAGAACTGGACGCGGCCGAGTTTGTCGTTATCGTCCCACTTGTTGTTGACACTCACTCTTTCGTACGAAGAGAGCCAATCTTCGACGTCCTGCTCATCAGTACCGCTGAAGATGACTGGGTCGCGCTCCCTTAGAATACCGGGACAGCGAGGAGCTGGGGGTGTGGCAGCATTCTGCTGTGCGACGTCGTCGGGCATGGTTGACAGGGAAGGTAGAGTCCGGTTACGGAGTTCCAGGGTGCAAAAGAGAACCAGCACTCTCCACCACTTGATGGTACGCGTTTAGCGTTGAGTCCGTGAGGCGTTTAATAAATAAATAGCACAGGTTCAGCGACCAGCAGTCCGAAACGGAGCAAGCACGAGCACCAACAACCGTCCTCGTCTTCGTCTTTCACTGGCGCCCCTGTTTGCGCCCTATCCATTCTACATGGTTCATTTCAAAAAGCCTGTACTGAGGATGAGGTTCTGGGGGAGGACATCTCTGACAAGAAAATTTCGGAATGAAGTGCCCCAGACGACGATGAATAAGTGTGTGAATAAAAGTATCCAGTTTCTGTTTACCTCGGGTTATATTTGGCTGAAAACTTTTTCTCCCATTTACTATCCCCAAAATGCACCTCAGACTATATGCAGGTCCGAGCTATGTATATGCGGGTTTTTATGGTAACGTGCTCAACAACATGCGGTAGTGTATCGGTTTTGTTGACGACAGTTTTATTGTTTTGATGTAAAGGGAAATGCAGTGCCATGCAGCCTATGCGCAGTGGTTATGAGGTAGTTATCGAGCGTGTGTATATGTGCTTTGTTATACTGGGTGTTAAAAATTAAACTTTATGGTTTTCTTAAAATTCAGCCCTCGGAGGTATGTGAAAACCACCTTTGCAGATAACTTATGTATCTAGGGGGACACAAAGTGAGGCAATAACTATCAGCCACCCAATTAACTAAGATTTAATAATGAACTTTTTTAGTGACTGCAGCAAGCGGGCACATTTGTATTGAAAAGTTTGAGGCAGTTTCATTTCTACACAGTTCCACTTGGAAGAATTCTTCTAGCATGTCTGTGTTCCAAGATATCCCGCTGCAAAGTTTAACTGAGGTTTGTACGGTTAGCATGCAAGTCGGTGAAGATCGGCACAATGTTCCTCCCGGATCTGGCGAGCAGTCATTGCTTGCTGTCGCCAGCCGGTAGTGAAAGGGTAATCGTTATCATTTTTGCCTATGCATTCTACCTGTTGTTAAATTAAGCGCTGCACGCAACTGCCGTGGCACACCGGGGAGGAGCTTTGTGCGAGTGCTCACTGTCGTGCATGCGTAATCATGCAAACCGCAATTAAACTTTGCAGCGGGATATCTCGGGGCACAGACATGCTAGAAGAATTCTTTTGTGTAGAAACGCGACTGCCTCCAACTTTTCAATAAAAAATGCCCGCTTGCTGCAGCCACTAAAAAGTTCATTATTCAATCTTAGTTAATTGGGCGACTGACAGCGTTATTGTCTCACTTCGTGTCCCCCTGGATACATAACTTATCTTTAAAGGTTGTTTTAAGTGCTGAATTTTAAGAAAACCATAAAACTTAATTCTGAACACCCGGTAGAATAAAGTTTAGTTTTTAGTCTGCACTATACTCGGTGACAACTTTTCTTGGCACCACTGTGGAAGCTACAGAGCCAAAGTGCCTGCATGCGCGCATGCCAAGAAATAGCACCTATATTTATTTTCTACTTCGAAAAGTTACCTAGCTCGAATAAACAAAGATTTCTTCATTATAAAAAGAGAATGAGTATGGGAAGCCGTTTGTGAAAAAAAGTTATTGTAAACTTCAATTTCGTTTCTGTCTTTTTTATTTCTTGGACAGCACCATGTTTTCCTCACGCCTGCTCTCTCAGTAAACATGGCGTCCGCGATGCCGCCTGAACCGTGTGCGGCTGCAAACTCGCTTTCTCGTTCTCCGAAGAAGCTGTACTCTAAATGTGACAGAAAGTGGCTATCAAAATAAACCAAGCAAGTTATCTGCAACATCTACGCTGGAGTGAGGCGCCGTCAGTGTGACTTGTCTGCAAATGCAGTGTGCCGGACTGTCGCCGAGCTCACCGGAGTGAGCGAGCGAACATTTAAGCGCATCAAGGCTGAAGCTCTGCGGGCCCCACTTGCCTCCCCGAAGCGCAAGAAATTAAATTTCTCGGGCCAAACTGAGAAGCGCATCACCGGCAAGACGCGGCTGCTGCGCTATGACACGTTTGCGTTGGCAGCACTGCGGCGCAAAGTGCACAGCTACTTCATGCGCAATGAAATACCTACGGCCGAGAAGATACGCAAAGACGTGATCAGCGACCCTGACATGGCGATGCCGACCATCAGCACTCGTACGATCCAAAGAATGCTGAACGACTTGGGGTTCGCCTTCCGAAAAAGAACAAGGAATTCCACGTTGCTCGAGAGAGAGACATCATTGCTTGGCGTCGAAAGTACCGTATTTACCCGCATAATTTGCGCCCTCGCATAATTTGCGCACCCCTAATATTTAGCCAGCTTTGCTATAAAAAAAATATTTACTCGCATATTTTGCGCACCTCGCCCCGCTCGAGCCAGCTCGCCGGCCCGCGCGCACGGGAAAACTTTGAATGGCCGCGCCCCCGCGGCCCTCACCGAGCAGGCGAGCGCAGTCATACACAAGACAGGCCGCGAGTGCGAAGTCCCTTCTTCCAATTACTTCGTTCTATTCTCCGGAAACCGCCGAGACCGTACCAACCGTACCCGAACACCCAAACCTGTTCATGGGTTGTCGGAACTGTTCGAGTGTTCTCCCGCCGTGAGAATGCATGCACATGACACGGCACGGACTACTTTCTGCATCGGAGGCGTGCAAGGGCCAGTCGCGCCAACATTTCCCCTCGCTGACCCTCCTTCTCTGCGTCCGCGCTGCGACGCAGCCTTCGTTGATTTCGGAAGTTTAGGTTTCGCGATCAGCCAGTTGCGTTTTCACTGTTCTCTTGCACTGGGCTACAATAACTATTCGGCAAAATTCAAGCTCACTGTTATAGAATTTGCCTAAGGAAACTGGAACCGTGCCGCAGAAGAGTTTGCTTTTTAATACAAGACCGGGAAGGAGACCGTTCCGAGGATCGACCGAAGCATGGAAAGTTTCCTGCCAATGAAGAATACCTTTTCAAATACGTGCGAGAGCTTAGGCCCACCGGTATCGCCGTGCCGTGGCACCTCGTTACTCCCAGCATTGTCGCCAAGAGCTTCAAGAAGACTCCTCAACGCACTCGACGGAACCAAGGACGACGCGCTTTGGGAGGGCGTTGACAGCGGCCGCGGCGATGATTCTCAGTCGGACTTCTCAACCAGTGATTCTGACTAGACCGTGCGTGACCGAATCTGGCTGGTTAAAGTACGTGCTAATTCTGTTAAAAACCCTTCGTTTGCGCTATAATTTGTTTTCTTCTTTAATGTATTATATCACGCGTGTCAGAACTATATATTGTGCATTATTTCAGATGTGCTCGTGAAATCTCCGCGTAATTTGCGCACCCCCTTTTTGGAGCTCCAAATTCGCGAAAAAAAGTGCGCAAATTATGCGAGTAAATACGGTACTTCCGAACCATCCGAGAAATGCGGAGGCAGCGGCAGTAAGTTCTTACGTTCTTTTTATTTCTGCAAACTTTCTGTTCACTACGCGTGATTGTTGGTAAAAAAGTTCACGCGAATGGTGAGCATGCGTGTGTACCTACTGCTTCGTTTGAGAAGACTTACTGCCGCTTTTCCGCGTAGGAGCAAGGAATCTCAATGGCTTGGAGAAAGGAATAGATAGTGATGGCCCTCTG